>NC_073746.1:255118993-255451493 GCF_029784135.1 Toxorhynchites rutilus septentrionalis | reverse complement strand
TGCTGACAATCCAGTAAAAGGTGACTTACAGAAATGGGGACCTCGTTGCAAGAGCATTGAGGTTTTTCTTTGTTTCTTTGAAAAAGATATGTATGAGTGGCCTTTGTATGGCCGATTCTAAGACGGGTGAGAAGCCGTCTTTCCTTACTGTTATTTCTGTCATGCCATGGAAGAGTTGTTCTACTGTTTCTCCAGGCTATGTCCCAACTTTGGCGAATCTGCTGTTTTACCCATCGTTTCGCATCAGAGCGAGGAATGGGAATATTAGGGGGTTCTTGTGCTCTGCCTCTACCGGCCAATTTGTCGGCGGCAATATTACCAGTAATTCCGGTATGACCGGGAACCCAACAGAAGGTAATATTTTTATTAGAAGCAGCCTCTTCTATTTGAGTAATCCACGGGTGACGGTTTTTGCCTTTTTGAATAGCCCGGAGACAGCTCGCGGAATCAGAAAATATAACAGTAGGAAGTGAATCATGTGTGCATTCTTGACTAGCGATTAGAAGCGAAAAAGCTTCTGCGCTAAAAATTGAACATTGGTGAGGAAGAGAAAAACTACCGGTATAACGGTTTTCAAAAATTCCGCAACCGACACCGTCAGTGCTTACAGAACCATCAGTGTATACTTGATGTTCAAACTGGAATTTTGTTTCTACGAGGTGATTGAAACAGGCTTTCACTTTTGATGGGAGATCTCCTGCTCGAACTTCCTCGAGTAAATCAAGGTTAACATTCGGCGGTTTTACATTCCAATTCCTTTCCATGACCGTCAAATGTACACATATATCGGGGAGATCCTGATTCGTGTGTTCTTTGAATCGGTCCTTTGCCCGAGATATTAATGGAACATCATGATCACGGTCAGGAATTGAAAGATAACGAATAGCTCTATTTGTCACAATCTTCGTAACGAGTCGATCAAATGGTAGTTGCCCACTCTCTGCCATAACAGCGAGGGTAGGACTCGTAACAAAGGCACCGATGGCTATCTTTATTGCCTTGTTATATACCGGTTCGATCGTTTTTAGTGGTTTTCACCACCTCGGCTGAAGATGCTTACACCATAGAGTATTTTTGGTATTAACCAAGCATTTACTATCCGTAAAAGAGATTCCCTATGTCCGGAAGCTAGGTTACCAGAAATCGCCTTCAATAGATTCAATCTATTGCGAGCATCTTTTTTGACCATCTGAGCATGTGGTATAAAACTCAGTCTCTTATCAAAAGTTACTCCAAGTATTTTGAGAGTTTTGACTGAGGGGATTTGGGTTTCGAAAATTTTAGGGTTGGAAACTTTGAAGTGCCCCGGAGCCCCCAGTCGAAGAGACTCTTCAATACTGGATACCTCCATGCTCGATCAAATGCCTTACTGAGATCAAGTGATGCCACATCTGCGTGGTGATCTTTCTCAATAACGTCATGTACAGTAGCCTCCAACTCTCCTAGGTGATCTTCTGTGCATTTTCCTGCACGAAAAGCGTATTGCCTTGGATCGAGCAACTTATTAGACTCCAAAAAGGTCTTTAAACGTCGATTTACTATCCTTTCTAGAACTTTTCCAACACAACTCAAAAGAGTTATAGGTCGGAAATTGTCCAAAAGATGTTGGTTTTTGTCTGGTTTCGGAAGTGAAACTATCAAACCTTCTTTCCAGCAATTGGGAATATTCCCGCTGGACCATACCTCATTATAAAGTTTCAATAAGACGTTTTTTCCAAGGTAGGTCAGGTTTCTCAACATAGGATAGCTAATTTCATCTGGTCCTGCAGAGCCTTCTTTAACTCTACTAAGTGCCCATTCAAGATCGATGATGGAAAATTCCCTGTTGTAATCAAACTCAGAATCGGATAACTCTTTCGATGACGTTTGAGGGTTGATGTCTTCAACAAACTTGGCCCAGTTTTCTTGTTTGGCTTTAAATATGGCAGACCTAGCTTCACTGCGTGCCTTCTGGAATTCCTTCAACAGAATGGGCTTGAGCGGACTATTTGAGTTGGTGTTCCTCAATTTTCGTAAAGCCTTTCATCTGCATTTAATAGCAGTTTTTACCTCGGGGGTCCACCAAGGGACGCACCTCTTTCCAGGGTTTCCACTGGTTCTTGGAATGTGTTTTAAAGCAATTTCGAGGATGGTTTGAGAAAAGGTTTCTGAAGACCAATCCTGTCTGGATAGGAGGCAGTTTTCAGTATCCAATTTGTAACTAGTCCAATCTGCATGTTCAAATTTCCACCTTGGTCTAGTGGGGACTTCCGGAGAAGTCTGACCAAGGGAAATAATAATGGGGAAATGATCACTATTACAGTTGTCTTCATAGACATTCCATAATAGCTTCGAAACAAGTTGACTAGAAGCGATAGTCAGATCAATGGCGGTTGTGAGACCATTAGAAGAGTGTAATCTGGTATGTTGACCATTATTCAAAATTTGAAGGGAGTGATCAGAAGTGAAATCTTCAATTATCTCTCCTCTTCGATCAAGGTGTGTGCTTCCCCAAGTATGAGAGTGAGCGTTGAGATCACCCGTAATTATAAATGGGGGGCGAAGCTGGCTCACAAGATGATCCAGTTGACCACCTAGTGCAGCCAAGTCAGCATGATGTGGAATGTACAGGCTCACAACTGTAACTGCAATTGGGAATTTAACTAAAATTCCTATTGCTTGCATCGAAGTGTTAAGTTTAAGCAGCTTATAGGGAGTCCCAGATTTTATTGCAATTGCTACCCCATTTGAAGAGGGGGTGGGACCTTTGAAGTAAGTTACATCGTTTTTAATGTAATCAAAGTAAAAATTACCAGGAGTCATTGTTTCCTGGATGCATAAAACAATGGGATTTATTTCTGAAATTAGAAGTTGCAAGTCAGAAAGTCTACTTCTGAGACCTCTTACGTTCCATTGGATGGCTAGATTAGTAAAATCATTGAAATTAATTTTTGTAATATTATTGGCCATTTTTAAAATTTAGTTTTGGGAGGGGCAGATGTACTGCTACCAAAAGCGGATGACTGTAGCCTCATTTTATTAAAAGAATTGTCAATTTCCATATTCGTTTCCATTTGTGTGTTGTTGGGTTCGATTATGTGTGGTTCTTTGTTAATTTGTTTTGTTTTTGGCGGAGTTTTTAAGTTTTCTCTTGTCGGAGTTTTTTTAGCTGGTTGTTGTCCGTTGTCTAACAATGTCGTTTGTGTTTCTTTGTCCGTTTTTTGTTAATGTATATGGTGTGTTCTGTTGGTTGTTCAGTGTTATTTTCAGTGTTAATGTTTTCGCGTTCACTTTCCGTGTCCATTTCTGTCAAAGATTCGTTTACGCAAAGCAAATCGATTTTTTTGTTCAGATTTGCGATTTGGTTTTTAAGTTCTTCGATTTCACGATTTTTAATATCGATTATTTTATTAAATTCTCCCTCAGTTTTGTTTATAGTTAGCCTCTGTTGCGCTACTCCAGCATAGGTAGTGTTACCGCCTTTTGCTATTTTGTGCGCTTCTTCGAAAGAGAGACCCTTTAGGAAGTGAAGCCGTTGGACTTCTTTTTCATCCTGATAATGCTGACACTTTCTATTGAATGAACCGTGATCAGCTGTTTTGCATCTTACACAAAACAAAGGTTTGTTACATTTGGTTTCACTGTCAATTTTATGCTCTTCGCCACAAGTGCCGCAAAGCGGTTCCTTCCTTGGGCATCGAGCCTTGGTGTGACCAATGAATGTGTTCCAGCACTTGTAACACATCATAGGTTCTGGGACATATGGGCGGGTTGGAACTTTTAGAGGACCAAAATTTATATACCGAGGAGGAACAGTACCCAATATGGTTAAAATCAATGTTGGAAGAGGAGTAACGATACCATCTTTTCCTTTTTTTCGTCATGCGATATATTTTTGTTACATTTTGATCGCTTAGGCTCTTCATGAGATCGTCTTCAGACATCTCAATGGCTTCCCAGCATGTAACGACGCATTTTGAGAAATTTTTTGTTGGATGGTAACTGATATTAATGTTGGTTCCATCAATTAATGTTTTCATTGAAAGCAGTATTTCAACTTGTTCAGGTTTTCTGACTTTTAAAACGTACCGTGTACGGGTTTCTTCGGTGTGGGCGTTTTCAATCTCACCCTTCACCGCATCTTCAATAGATTTGCCAACTATGAACGGGTTCTTAGGAAGGGTGCAGCCTTCTTCTGCTTTAAGTAGAAGGAAGTTTTTTTTTATTTTATTTACATTTAGTCGGCCGCCAGCACTTCGAGGGCTATATGGGCCGTCAGTTACATTATTACTTCTAACTATATACAATATTATTCCTAACTGTATACAATGCTAATAGTCTACAATATTAATATTGAAAGTATTAAAATAACGGGTGTTTCGCAAATTATAATATCGAGAAAATAATATGAAATAAGTTCTAACATCCATAGTTAATTACAATAACATTATTTTTTCTGATTTAAATAAAATCATACAAATCAATTTCTTTTATAAATGTAATCACATTTTTGAGACAGTCCAAGTCATCCTTGAGAGTATCAACATCCAGAATAGATAATTTACTTCTTATTGCGGTATATTTGGTACAGTAATTGAATATATGTTTCACAGATATAATTTGTCCACATGAATCACAGGTTGGAGGGTTAGCTTTAGACATCAAATGAGAGTGCGTATAATGAGTATGACCTAATCGTAACCTTGTCAGAACTACTGCATCTCTTCGTCCAAGAAAACTTATACAAGGCCAATGGGATGTTGAATGACGAATTTGTCGATATATGTTGTCAGTACTGTTAGTCCATTTATCTTCCCATAATTTAGACATATTTACCTTTACAAGGTTCTTAAAATCTCTCGACAATAATTCACCTTGTGGAGTTAATTGAAGTAATGCTTCTTTTGCCGCTTTATCTGCAATTTCATTGCCACGGATACCAATATGACTTGGTACGAAATAAAAATGAACAATCTTAAGCTTCTCTTTGCATATGAATATATTGTCAAAAATCATTCGTATTATGGGGTGTGTTGAAAAACTGTCTGAGAGTGCTGATAGAGCACTCAATGAATCAGTTATTAAAATATATTTGTCAAATATACTAGATGTAATGTGTTCTGTAGCGTGAAAAATTGCCGTAAGTTCTGCATTATAGACTGAAGAGTTGTCAGGAAGCCTGAATTTGTATATTTTATTTTCATATTCATCATAAATGGCACAAGAGGTGACAGAGTTAGACTTGGAGCCGTCGGTAAAGATTAATCGATAACCACAGTTTTCATGGAGCATTCGATTGAATAAAGATTTATACACAGCAGAATTAGTAGAGTTTTTCGGAAAAGCACTTTGTTCGATATTTATCTCAAGTTTGGGAACCAACCACGGTGGTAGTTTGGTGTAGGGTTCTATTTTTATTTTTGGTAATTCTAGGTTTAGATTGTTCAGGATTCGAGTACACTTCGATGGAAAAGTTTGACTTCTGATAGTGTCATTTAGTGGCAGTTGCTGAATTGATTTTAACATAGGATGGGTTTCGTTTCTAAGAATTCTGCACATTTGGAACATAGTGTGCTGATCTCTTCTGGCACTCAAAGGTTGAAAGTCCGTGTCAACTAATATACTGATAACTGGAGAGGACCGAAAAGCGCCACTAGCTAAACGTAAACCTTGATGGTGAACAGGTTCAAGTGTTTTTAAAAGATTTAATGATGCAGACGAGTACACACAGTCCCCGTACTCCATGCGTGATAGGACAAGAGAATTGTGTAATTTTATTAATGTTTTCCGATCAGAGCCCCATTTGGTATTCGATAATGTTTTGATGATGTTCATTGCTTTTTGAGATCGTCTTTTTGTGTATTCTATATGAGAACGCCATGACAATCTTTTATCAAAAATCATACCTAGGAACCTGGCTTCATTGACTTTTTGAATATTTTCATCGTTGACGCGAAATGTCAAATTTTTTGTGTGTTTCCTCCTTCTACAAAAATGGATACAAGAAGTTTTTTCGACTGATATTCTAAATCCATGGTTGGATAACCATTTCTGTATTTGGTCAATTGATATTTGCATTCGTTTCTGTATTGAGTTCAGAAGGTTTGAAGACATATACAACACTATGTCATCGGCATAAAGAAGAATTGTGCACTTAGGGTCAATTTGTTTACTGATATCATCAATTGCCAGTAGGAATAGGGTGACGCTTAAAACAGCACCTTGAGGAATTCCATTTTCCTGCTCGTATGACGATGATAATGTGTTTCCTTGTAATACACGAAATTTGCGACTTGTAAGAAAATTATTTATAAAACTAAGCATGTTTCCATCTATTCCTATGGATTTTAATTTGGTTAAAATTTGTCGACGCCAAGTTAGATCGTACGCCTTCTCCAGGTCAAAAAAAATTGCGTAAGTATGTTGTTTTCTGAGGAAAGCCGCCTGAATGTCAGACTCTAGGATAGTTAAACTATCAATCGTAGATCGACCACGGCGGAAGCCGAATTGGTAGTTGGATAGAACTTTGTTAGTTTCAAAGTACCAGGTTAGTCTTTTATTCACAATCCTTTCAAGTAGTTTACACAGACAACTCGTTAGGGATATAGGGCGATAGCTGGATGTTTTAGAAGGATCTTTGCTATGTTTTATAATTGGAATCAATAGAGAAAGGCGCCATTCATTAGGAAACACTTTTTGGGACCATATGCGATTGTAAAATCTCAGTAGATATGAGCTAGCAGATTGAGGTAAATGCTTCAACATTTCATAATGAATCATGTCAATTCCTGGAGAGGATCCTTTACACAAGTTTAAAGCAGATCTAAATTCAAGCGAGGTAAATGATTTGTTGTAAGATTCATTGTTATCTGTCACTGTTAACTGTGATTTTTCAGTTTTTGATTTGTGTCTTTGAAAAGATAGTGAGTAATTTTCAGATGAAGATACTCGTGAAAAGTGTTTTCCTAAAAGTTCAACAATGTCAGCAGAGTTTGATACAATAGAATTATTGTGTTTCAAGGATGCAATACGACTGGATTGATGTTTTCCACTAATACTTCTTATTTGTTTCCAAACATGAGATTGTGGAACATTTGAGTTGATTGAATTGACCATTTTTCTCCAAGATTGTTTGCTATGATATCGTATAAGAGCTCTTGTTTTTGATTTAGCTATTTTATACTGCTGTTCATTTTCGGACGTTGGGTGTTTTTTGAAGAAGTTCAACTTGTGTTTTCGATCTTTGATTGATTGTGCTATTGTATCATTCCACCAAGGTACGGATCTACGTCCGACTTTGGATGAAGACTTTCGAATAGATTTATTTGCAGCATTTAAAATAGAGTCAACAATATGTGAATTTTGATCATCAATAGATTTGTTGAAAAACACTTCGTCGAATTCTACAAGATGTGAAAACTTTTCCCAATCAGCAGTCTTCAAAATCCAATGAGGCCGCTTTTCATCTACTACACGAGTATGGAGTGGTGATATGAAAATTGGGTAGTGGTCACTGTTACAAGTATCATCATGGACACTCCAAGTGAAAAAGGTGCTTAAAGAAGCTGAACAAATCGCTAGATCGATACATGTTTCGTTGCCATTAGTTGGATTTAATCGTGTTCCTCTTCCATCATTGAAAATATTTAGATCGAATTGAGTTATAAGTTTGGCGATCATTTTACCACGGGGGGACGAAAATTTTGATCCCCAAACCATATTATGAGCATTAAAATCACCGAGGACAACGAATGGCTTCGGTAATTGTTCAATCAGCTTAACAAGATCATCATATAGGATGTGTTCATTTGGAGGAAGATAAATGTTACATAATGTGAATTTGAATGGATATAGTATTTCGACAACGACCGCTTGTAATTGAGTGTCTATATTCACACTTTGCGAGACAAAATTAGATCTAACTAATGTCAATACTCCACCACGTGCTCTATCGTTATCAGATGCAAAGTCACATCTGTGAAGATCGAAATTTCTAAAAGATGCTATATTGCTGTGTTTTAGATGGGATTCTTGTAGACAAATTATCATCGGACGATATTGAGCATCCAAGAGTTTGATTTCCTGCAAGCTATTAAAAAAACCATTGCAGTTCCACTGCAAAATTGAATTTTTACAATCCATCACTAGAGAGAGAGCAATTATGATCGGATGTTCTACTACAACTACTCAAGGATGACTGAGCACCTCTCATTTTTTTTGTGTTTATCTCATATTCGTTTCGTTCATTCGAAGATTGAGAGAGAGGACGAGAATTTTTTTCAACTTGATATTCCATACGATTTCTTATATTCTTATCATCGGGTACTAAATCAGTGCACATAGTGCTAGTTGATGCGCGTTGAGAATATTCATGAGATTTTAGTTGTTGTTGTGGTGGAATGGTGTTCTCAGACGTAACTTTCAATTCGTTCTCTGGGCATTTAGTGTTCTCTATCTTCTTAGTTTTCACAACATCACTGTATTTAGTGATGTTGTTGGGAAATCTTATCTTATATAATTTACGAGCCTCCCTAATACTAATATTTTCGGTAACCTTGATTCGCATTATTTCTTGTTCTGTCTCAAATACCTGACATTTGTTAGACCACGATGCGTGCTCTGTAGAACCACAGTTTCTACAGAGAGTTTTTCCCGAACATTGCTCAGATTTGTGACCTGCCTGACAACAGTTGCTACATACCTCTTTCTCCATACAGAACTTGGATGAGTGACCGAATAATTGACATTGGTAGCACCTCATCGGTCTGGGTATGAACAGACGTACACGTAGAACATGGTATCCAACTTTAACAGTCTCCGGGATTCCAGTGGATTTGAACGTAAGAATGAAACTGTTGGTAGGATTCAAGTTACCGTCCCTCTTGCTCATCATGACTTCAATTTTACAAACTCCTTGTTTCTCCAGATCTTCCTCTATTTCCTCTTCAGTAGCGTATCTAAGATCAGCGCATGTAACAATCCCCTTAGATTGATTTAGCTTTGCGTTTTCTTCCACCGCAATTTCCATGTCAAACATTTTTTTGCAGCGGAGAAGCTGATTGGCCTGGTTGATACTAGTAGTTTTTACTAGTAGCGTTCCATCCCTCAGCTTGACGACGTTCAAAGGTTCCCCGCAGATGCTTTTTATACCTTTATGGATGAAAACTGGGCTAACCTTTTCGAAAGACCCATTATTGCGTTTAATGACGACGAATTTCGGACCCTCACGATGGCCTTCGAGCTTAGGAGTCAGTTCGTTTGGTTTTTTCTTCTTTCCTCCTCCTTTTGGAGGGGCCATTGTGCTGAAGAAGTCCCTCTTTGATACGGCTGATGTATCACCGGCTTTCACAGAAACAATAGAAAGTCACTGAACAATGCGTGATATTTATATAATATGAAAAGACTCGTATGACAATTGTATATTCTGAGGAGCGCACTAGAAAAACGTCTTACTCGAACGAGAGTTGAACTGAATATGAGTAGAAGGAAGTGCGCTGCCCCAAACTCACCATAAGGATCCATCCATAATGGCATTGTATCTGTATAATTTCTTTTTTTTCTTCTATCTGGTGGTAGAGTTCCACCGCTGTTCTTTGCCGCCATGATGACGGCTGGGCTAATTAACCCACCGTGTTATTAATATATTTGTTTATAATTCTTGATGAAGAAGAATGGAAAAAATCGTCGCTTACCGTTTGCTTGCCGGTTAAATGATCAGTGATAACTGTGATCACCGATTACTCACCACAGAAACACTTTAAATTAAGCGGAAATAAACCACTTGACCTCAGGAGAGGCCCCAACTAGCACACAATTCACCTGGATTACCCAGTAATTTCTTTAATTTTCTTTTTCACTCCTATATTTTTTCTAACTAATATGTATTCCTTGAATTATTATTTTAAATATAAATTAGCCTTAATACAGGCTTTTACAACACTCTTTTCTACACTCTCACTATACAACACCACGAAGCGCAGTTTTGGCGGGAAAATTGTAACCTGGAAATAGAAAGGTAAGAAGAAAACGTTAGTGGGTAGAACTTGAATCAAGCAATACCCGTGTTCATTCTATTTCGCTGCTGCTCTGGTTGCCCGTTTTGGTCGGTACGATTTGAGGAGCACAAAATGGACCAATCAAAAATGGGCACATAGTGCATTTGGACAATGCTTGATATTTCACAATTATTCAATTATTTATCTCAAGAAAAATTAAATGTTATTCGTTATGATAGATGCGTAGATATATTTCCTATCAATTGATGCAAAAACCTTTGCGATCTATTGAGAAATGCTCGAGTTATAAGCATTCCAAATCTTGCATTTTTTCCTACTTGTTCAGTGCCTCGATTTCCATTCCACCCCTTATATCTTCCGGTTAGACGTAGCCCTACGTCAAAAATAAATTGACTTGTTATCTGAAGAAATAAATTTATTTATATGTCGGTTGGATATGTTTCGGTCGAGTAGATCCTGAGATATCGATACCACCAGTTGAAATAACATGGTTTCGAGAAAAACGCGTTTTAAAATGCGTACAGCAATACTGTATCCCTTGAGGTAACTTCATACTTTCGGCTGTAACTTTCCAACGAAATCAAATATCGAAAAATTCTTCTAGGACAACATTTCTAAGGGCATAAGCTTCCTAAAAATTCAAAAAAAAACATTGATTTTTTTCGATTTTCCAGACCGGGGTCCCCCCTTAACCCAAAACAACAGTGTTCTAGGATTCATCGAGTGACTCTCACCGTACTTCGCATAATATAGGTCGTACTATTATGTAAAACGTTGACTGGTTAACACTTCAACTTGATTAAAATTGCGTGTTTTTCAGAAAACCAAATGTGCAAAGGGTAAGTAAGATCCGCTACCCGTTAACTATATTTTTATTCGATAAGACTGAAGATAAGGTTAATCGATATAAGATATCTATAGAAGTTTTTGCTATATAAGACAGTTGAGGTGACAAGCCACGTTTAGTTGGGGTTTGGAGATAAAAATGAAGGCATTAATCATTCTCACAGTTTGTGCGGTGACTGTATTTGCGGGCCTAGGGGATGACTTGTGGCGTGAAGCTAACAAACGGCGTCCTGTTGGAATAGATGTTTTCGCTGCACCTATTTACGGCGGAAGGATCATTGGAGGGAAAGAAGTTTCCATTGAACAATACCCATTCATATTGTCACTTCGTCGTGGGATTCACTGGTGTGGTGCATCCGCTATTTCCAACATATGGGTAGTTTCTGCTGCTCATTGTACCGAAAATACCAACCCAGGAGGCGTAAGTATATTTTGAGGTGGTATTATATTGGACTGATTATTGGGTACTTATCTTTCTAGTACACTCTCTTAGGAGCTAGCTCTAACCGCTCATCTGATGAAATCATCTTTCCTGTCGCAAGCATCACGAACCATGGACGGTACGATAATATTACACTCGATTTTGATGTGAGCGTCATCAAAATTAAAGGAACCTTTGAAGGAACTATTATTACTCCAGTTCCGTTTGTGTTCACGAAAAAATACATTGAAGAAGGTACTTTTGCAACTGTTGCTGGATGGGGTATGACTTCACCAGGAGGATCGCTGGCCGACAATCTCATGGCTGTAAATGTTCCCATAGTTTCACAGAAAAATTGTCGACAACAGTGGGGAGAATCACGTATTACCGAGAAGTAATTTTACGAGGCTTGAGTGCTTCAACCTTCTCACAATGTTATGATTCTTTTCCAACAGCATGGTCTGTGCAGGCGAGCCAGGACGTGATTCATGCAACGCAGACAGTGGAGGTCCGCTTATTGTCAATGGACAACTGCTCGGTGTGGTATCTTGGGGTGATAGGCAGTGCGGAGGTAGCTTCGCCGGTGTGTATGCTGACCTTAGATCGCCATCAGTTAGAGAATTTATCGAAAATGCAACTGCGAGAGATGCATGATTTACAAAACAGAATACATTAATCGGTACTTTTGATATATGTGTTTATGTACCTTTGATTTTCGTTCCAATCTATGATAATTTAATTTAGATTTTTTTTAAATTTCTCATATAATATATGTTAGGTCGGTATCAATTGATCGAATGGATATTTTTATTAATATTGAAGCAGCGTTAATTAAGCCGAAAGAGAAACGATAGAGTTTCCAAACACCTAATTTTCGACAAATTCATTTTTGAGATGATAGTAGATCTAGAGGTTTCACGCAATTTGAAAACATTTGGCATCAAGAAACAATTTAAGAATCCCGATTTCATTTTTTCTTACATCGCTTCCTAATCCCAAAAGGGGCTCTGTGTTTACCAGTTGATTTGATTATGAGTTTCATCACATCACGGATTAGCTACGTTATAAACCTTCAGGATATGCTATTGATTGTCGTCAGAAGTGATACCTTTACCTGGAACAACCTTCATTTTTTTCATTCCGCTTGTCTTCTTTCTCACGACCAGTTACTCCGCCCCAATGTTGTACTTGGAATCCTACGAATTAATCAGCAAAGTAGTCTGTGCCAGCCTTGATCGCGGTACGACGAATGAGGAGTTGTTCCATCTGTAACGGGTAGATGTAGCTGTTTCGAAAACCGAAAACTTCAATATTAGGCGTTGATGAGGTACAATCGCTTGTAAAAAATCATTCAAAAGAGAGGCAAGTCTTTCTTTGGGTATGACCGACTATTTGGCGCGCTCACGGAACCATGCCATCATCTTGTGAGATAGCGCAATTGGCATGTAGAAAAATCCTCAGAAACATTCTCATCAAACCAACCAGAAGAGCAATGTAGAGAGTTCGCTGTTAGGTATCTTCACTAATTCACATATTCTCAACGTAATTTTATTTCGCGTAATCAAAAGATTTTCTATCCAGCATCGAATCCATCACTGTTTTGAAAACTGTGCAAGAGTTATTTTTGTGGAGGGCGTATATTATACGGGAGCTTATCAGTACTTTTGAATTCAGTAAGAAAATCAATGCAGAACTGTCGGCAAGGATTTGAGATTAAAAAAAAATAATACTTCAACAGTGTCATAGCCGAAATATGGAGTGGAACGCGTTCTCCGATGCTTTTGTACTTCGTTGATGACAACGAGCAAGCCATGATTGTGTGGATTGACAGGAACGCAGTTGAAGAATGAGGAAATCGAGGATGAAGATGACCTTTCCTGCGATCGGTCCAATTCCGCTGTAGGAATAAACACCATGGACAGATAAACTAGATTGCCAGATATCAGTACCAGCTTTCTACAATATCCTTTCTTTTGGTTTTTGGTATATAAAATATAAAATAAAACAAAATTAAGATAAAATATATAGTGACTCAAATCCGTAATCATACTCCACCATACAGATCTCTTTTCCCTTCTTTTGAAAGTCGAAAACAAGCTTTCGGAACATTCTATTTAGATTAAATTATAGTGTTATATGAGAGTTAAAAGGTTTGGTATCTGTTTTCAAAATAATGGTTTTTATTTCTCTAAAAATGGCGAATGTATGTGCTAATGTATGACAATTGGCTCAAACTCATAATCGTACGCTGGTTGCAATCTCTACTTGATTTCGAAGGCGTTGGCCAATTTCCTAATTCCATCATTATTATGGTATCTCAATGTCCCAGAGCTAAAGACATGAAGTTCACACATGTGTTACGGCTAATTTCAAATTCATATTGAACAGCAGTATGCGTTACGATTGATTCTCTTCAATACACAAAGAGGAAATAAGGGAACTTAGCTTAGCCTATAAATACGGACGAAAGATAAGACTCAGGCTCTCTTGTCATCACCATCGGTCATCGGCAACACATCAGTGAAAATAAATTGTGTGAGAAAATATCACCTGTGTTGAAAAGGTTAAAACGCGTCTTTTTATTCGTTCGATTCACACGGGTCGCCGCGGGTTCTTGCACCCAGTTAACCTGGGAAAGTCCGGAACATTTTCTGGTCCTTCGAACCGTATCGCTCAGATCCGTGGGACCGCGTTTTCGACGCGTTCGAATAGTGTGCGCGTTGCCTTCAGTTAAGTGAAAAAATCGTTGAATTCCACAAACGAGTGGAAAAATATCGAAAGTATTTCTCGATATCGCGGCATTCCTAACTCATAATCGTTGCGCAGTGAATATAAGGGGCACTTCCGGTGTTCTTTGCGTCCACGAGAATATTTAACGCGCGTGTTGGGACACTGCTAGAACTGCAGATATCGGTGATTTCACCATAGTGGAGTGTTTAGTTGCTGATTTTGTCACGGTATCCACATCGAAGAGGATTGACCATCGACTGGAGCAACACGGAGGATGTCTACTACAAGAATTATACTCAGCTAAGTACAAAGAGCGTGTGTGTGCGTGTGTGAGATCGAGTGGTTGAGGTGGCTTAGCTTGAATGATACGCTAGCCATAAAGAGCGCAATTTCTATGATACTGATTATTTAACAAAACAATAGCTGGTTTAAGTGAAGCTGTGCTGGACGATTTTGAGCTTCTCCGGTTGAGTAACGCTATGTGCCGATAGCACAATTTGATGATTGCTAAAATTTGTCCTTTATCACGATCATTTGCAATTTACTACAATTCGTTTGGAAGCTTGAGGTCTAGGGAGCAATCTTTTATAAAATTTTGTTATAGTTTGTGTTCTGTACTATTGCGGTGACACAATGCCGTCCACTGACTTGAGACAACTTGCGAAGCAAGAACGCCAGACAAGAGCATATTTGAAGAATGTTGAAGAGTTCCTATCCAACTACCAGGAGGAACGAGATAGAGATTCGGTTGAATTCAGAATTAAAAGATTAGATGAAATCTTTGAGAAGTTTTGTGATGTGAGGTTACAAATTGAACTACTCACCGATGACCACGTTGCTGAAAAGGCAATGGATGATGATGAGCAGTCCAATGCATTATTAGATGAGACTCAATTGAAGAACGCTAGAATTTACAGGGAGTTTGAAAATCAATATATTCATTTGAAGAAGGCGCTCAGTAAAAAATGTGAATCGCAAAGGGCGACAACTTCTGCTCAGCACACAGCAGCTATTGAAGTTACACAGCAGTCTCGAACGAAATATCCGGAACTTAGACTCCCCACATTTTCTGGAAAACTTTCAGAGTGGATTAATTTTCGAGATACCTTTAAGTCACTCATTCACGATAGCCATCAATTGAATGCGATGGATAAATTCAACTATCTGCGAGCATCGTTAAAGGATGAAGCATTATTTCAAATAAATCAAGTACAAGTTATAGCTGCAAATTATACTCTTGCCTGGAGCATTCTCGAGACGAAATACGAGAATCACAAATTGATTGCACAGGAACATTTGAGGGCACTATTTAATGTCTCTCCAATGAGGTGTGAGAGTTTTCAGGGATTGAACACTCTAACGACTACATTTAAAATTCATCTTCAACAATTGGAGAAGTTGGGCGAAAGAACGGAAAATTGGAGCACGCTTTTAGCGTTCATGCTATCGCAAAAATTGGATGACGATACTTTCCGCCATTGGGAAACGCACTACAACTCGAAAAATATACCCAGCTACAATGCGATGATAGAATTTTTGGACAACCATTGAGCAATACTACAATCAACATCCACACGTAAGAGTATTGAAGCAAGAAAATATTGTAAGAGTTCAGCCATACTTACTACTGTGACAATCAATAAAGGTTGTGTGATTTGCAATGTAGGATCACATATGGTGGAACAATGTCACTGGTTTAGCAAGATGAGAGTCATCGATAGGAAAATGCTAGTGAGGAAACATGGAAGGAAACATCACTAGTGATCATGCTCGTATCCAGAGGAGTCCTCGACGACCTCAAGCCGCGAATTCGCCGTTGCACTCTCAGCAATTAAATAGTCAGACACAATTCCGGATGAATAATACTCAACAGCATTTACAGCATACGCCAGTTTCACACAACACTCTACCACATGAGCGCTTGCCACCTCCCACTGCCACACCAACTACCATCCACCACACCGCTACATTGTACAACACTCAACGTAATCCAAACACTGCAATTTTGTCAACTGCATTGATCAAACTCAGTGATCGCAACGGAAACACAATTCTAGCCCGTACGTTATTAGACAACGGTTCTCAAATTTGTTTAATTTCCGAAAACATTTCCCAAAAGCTTGACTTCAAACGTTGTCGAGAAAATTTACCCGTTAAAGGAGTTGGAGATTCGCTAACAATAGCTAAACAAGCCGTGATAGCAAAGGTTCATTCACAAGTTTCATCATTCACTACTACGGAGATCAAGTTCTTCGTACTGCCGCACATCACTCTGAAATTACCACAACATAGTTTCCATATTACTTTGTGGAATCCGCCCGATGGAGTATGTCTTGCTGATCCTTATTTCAATCAATCTAATACCGTCGACGTTATATTAGGTGTATCAATTTTCTATGAATTGTTGTTGAACGATCAAATAAAGCTTGATCAACACGGTCCAATTTTGAGAAACACTCAATTTGGGTGGATCGTAGCAGGAGAATTACCTTCAGCGAATACCTTCAGTGCTATAGTCGCCACTGTTTCTACAGAGGAAATTTATGAACAACTAGCCAGATTTTGGTAGTTGGAATCGTGCCGTACGAAGAGTTGTTTTTCAATTGAAGAATCGACATGCAAGAGAATATTCGAGGAAACCACAACTCGAGATCCAGATGGAAAATTTCGTGTAAGACTACCTAAAAAAGAATTTATGTTGGATCGATTAGGAGAATCGAGAACTATTGCAACCAGACGATTTATCACATTGGAAAAACGGCTAAATGCAAACCTCGAAATGAAAGCTTTGTATACAGAGTTTATTCGCGAGTACTTATCAATGGGACATATGAGAGCGGTAGATGAAAATGAAAATGAACCATCACATGTATTATATGCCACATCATGCTGTAATGAAGCCTGGTAGCACAACCACTAAACTGAGAGTGGTGTTTGATGCTTCGTGTGATACTGATTCTGGAGTATCACTGAATGACATTTTGATGGTGGGACCAGTCGTTCAGGACGATATTTTGTCCATACTCATTCGTTTCCGATTGCACAAGTTCGCAATAGTCGGGGACGTTGAAAAGATGTACCGCATGGTCAACGTACATCAACTGGATCAACCTCTTCAAAGAATTTTGTGGAGGAACTCAATCGATGAACCGATACGTTCAACGTTCAGTTAACGACGGTCACATATGGAACGTCTTCTGCGCCGTATTTAGCAACAAAATGTTTGAAAAGGTGTGCCGATGAAGGGAGCATAAGCCATCCGACAGCAGCAAATGTCATCAAGCACAAGCTTGCTGAGTCTGATACGATAAACGAAGGATTAAAATTGTGCAAGGATGTTCACACTCTCCTCAGATCTGCAGGTTTCAACTTGCGCAAATGGCATTCAAATAACCCAGATATCCTGAAAAAGATACCAGATAACTTGAGAGACAATAGAATGTTACTCGATTTCGATGCATCAAGCTCTACTATTAAAACTTTGGGTTTATTCTGGGAACCTGCAACAGACAGTTTACGATTCAAGACGCCATGCTGGCTTCCACGTGCACAAGTTACACACCGTACGGTATTATCAGACGCTGCACGACTTTTTGATCCATTTGGCGTAGTGGGTCCTGTAATAATAATGGCAAAGCTATTTTTGCAAATTCTTTGGAGGCAAAAATATTCATGGGATGAGCCACTTAACGATGAATTAACCACACAATGGCTTACCTTTAGAAGTAACCTGAATGATCTTGAAAAAATTTCCGTACCCCGATGGATTATGTACGATCAAACCGTAGTCAAATGTGAATTACACGGGTTCTGTGATGCCTCAGAAAAGGCATACGGCGCCGCAATGTATTTAAGATGCGTTACAAATGATGGCAAAGTGACTGTTCGATTAATAATGGCGAAATCGAAAGTCGCACCTTTAGACGACATTGGTAGAAGAAAAAAGAAACAAACTATTCCACGATTAGAGTTATCTTCAGCGCTACTTCTTGCTCATCTTGATGAATCAATTACTGATAGTTTGAACATATCAGCAAAGGCGTTTTTTTGGACTAATTCCATGATAGTCAAATGTTGGCTATCATCACATCCATCGCGATGGACTATTTTTGTCGGGAATCGAGTGTCGGAGATCCAGCATCTCACCAGAGGAGGAGTATGGAACCATGTGGCTGGAGTAGAGAATCCAGCTGATGTTATATCGAGGGGTGTGACACCCAATCAGCTACTTGAATCCACAATATGGTGGAATGGGCCATGTTGGTTGCAAGAAAATTCGAGTTCATGGCCAATTAGTGAGTACGCGGAACAACAATTTGATTCCGCTATCTTGGAGGAAAAATCAACGGTGTCTGCTGCTATCCAAATTGCACCTTCAAGTGAAATTTTTTCGTTACGATCTTCCTTGTTAAATCTTGTGCGGTTAACAGCATTACTACGCCGGTTCGCACTAAATTGTAAAATGGGAATCCAAGGGCCAAGAAAAACAGGAATCCTTACGGCAAGCGACCACGAGAAAGCCTTAATAGCACTAGTAAAATTAGCCCAGTCGGAATGCTTTCCCTCAGAGATTTTAGACCTCACTAAAGGACAACGAGTGCGACCCACGTCCAGGCTGCACTCCTTGAATCCTGTCTTATTAGAAGGATTATTATGCGTTGGCGGCCGGTTGCGGAACGCTCCGGTGTCGCATAGAAGACGGCACCCTATTATATTGTCTAATCACCACCCTCTCACCAAGATGATTTTGATCGATTACCACCATAGACTTCTACATGGCGGAGCAAATTAATTATCGCATGTGTACGAGAACGATTTTGGCCGATTAGCGTGAAAAATCTTGCTAGAACAGTAGTGCAAGAGTGTGTCACATGTTTCAAAGTGAAACCACAAGTACATGGACAGCTCATGGGAGATTTACCGATGGAGCGTGTAACACCCGCACCCCCTTTCTTGAGAACTGGAATGGACTATTGTGGTCCATTCAATATTCAGTATTCCCAACGAAAGGGATCCGTTGTCAAATGCTACATTTGCATATTTGTTTGCTTAGTTGTTGAAGCTATTCATGTAGAGTTAGTAGCTGATTTGACTGCAGAACCATTTCTAGCAGCCTTAAAAAGATTTGTAGCACGGCGTGGAAGACCTGAAATTGTGATGTGCGACAATGCTACAAATTTCGTAGGTGCCAAAAGGGAACTAAGTGAGTTGAATCGATTGTTCCGAGCAGAGCGATTTCGCGAAATAGTTGCAACTGAAGCAGCGAAAGATGCAATCAGTTTCAAATTTATTCCCGCAAAATCCCCAAACTTTGGAGGATTATGGGAAGCGGCGGTAAAATCCCTCAAAGGACACTTATATATAAAAGCCACTTGAGGACACTTGAGAAGGATAATTGGAAACCGAACTCTTAGACACGATGAAATGCTGACTGTTGTTACACAAATTGAGGCGTTCCTCAATTCGAGGCTGCTTACTCCAATCAGCAATGACCCACGAGACTTGGAAGCATTGACCTCAGGTCACTTTTTGATTCAGCGCCCACTCACAGCCATTCCAGAGCCGAGCCTCTGTGAAATCTCGGAGAATAGATTGAGCAGCTGGCAGAGAGTTCAGAATTTTTGCCAGATTATCTGGAAACGTTGGTCATCTGACTACCTGTCAGATCTACACAATCGCAACAAGTGGACTAAACGAAGGGAAAATGTCCAAATTGGAACAATGGTTTTATTGAAGGAGGATAATGTGCCTCCTCTTAGATGGCATCTAGGACGCATCACAGAAATTTATATAGTATATAAGGTTATAAAGATTATAAATCACGATTTCTCAAATCTCGACTTTGATGTTTCTGTCATCAGAATTGAAGGAACTTTTGATGGAGCTATTGAAGATCCGATTTCTTTCGTGCCCAGAGAATCTAACATTGAAGGAGGTACCATGGAAACCGTTGCTGGGTGGGTTCGACTGAACCAGTAGGATCGATGACCGATTATCTTATGGTAGTAGATATTCCCATTCTTTCGCAGGAAAGATGTCAACGAATGTGGGGAGTGGAGCGTATTACTGAGAAGTAAATTTGAACGGCTCAAGTGCGTGAACTTTCTCATAATGTGAAATTAATTTGTTCAACAGCATAGTATGTGCATGTAAGCCAGGGAGTGATTTATGCAACGGAGACAGTGGGGGACCGCTTATTGTCGATGGACAACTATTGGGTTGGTATCTTGGGGTGCTGCGCAGTGCGGAGGGTACTATGCGGGTACTATAAAGATACCATCAATTAGAGATTTTATCGAAAAAAAACAACTAAATGAGAACAATATAATACATTAATTACACATCGATTTATTTATTTTGAGGTGAGGGAAAAGCCCATTTAAGTATGGCTTATTCATGCCTTTATTCTCAAATGGGCATAAAACCTCCTCTTTAATTTAATTTAATTAAACAAGTCTGGCAAAGCAAAGCAGCCGATGTGAGATTGCAAGACATCAGACACTAAACAAGCCTTAGCAACATTTCCTCGGTTCATAAGAAGATCTAGATCGATTAACTGGCAGCGATCCTCATATCTTGGAAGATTAAAAGGATCGTTCCAAGGCAATCGTCTTAGAGCAAAGCGGATAAATTTGTTTTGGTATTGTGGTGCCCATACAACTGCTGCATACTCCAGGGAGGATCGAACCAACAAGCAATAAAGAACTTTCAGGCAGTGGACATCAGTGAATTGTTTTGCAGTGCGAAAAATGAAGCCAAGACTTCTTGAGGCTTCAGTGGTTATATAACCTACGTGAAGGTAAAGTTTCGTCGTGAATCTAGGAGAATATCTAAATCTTTAACGGTGGTTTCACTTTTGAGAGACGTATTGTCGATGGTATACTTGAAGTAATATGGGGAGCGTTTACGAGCAAATGAAATGACAGAGCATTTGTCGGCATTCAGACTCATCCGATTAGTTGAGCACCATTCGGAGAAATTATTAAGTTCATGTTGAAGGAAATGTGCGTCTTCTGGACAGGTTATTAAGCGGTAAAGTTTATAGTCGTCGGCGTATGAGAGCTTGAAACATTTTAGTATAGGGTTTGCAAGTGGATCTTTTGGGCGTAAATCCATGCTGAGTTTCAGACACGTAGCTTAGGCAGTTATGCATGAGAAAGTCCAAAACAGTGAGCTCAAATAACTTTGACGTGGCACACAAAGCAGCGATTCCTCTATAGTTGGAAATCTCACGTTTATCACTTTTTTTAAACACTAGGAAAACGAAAGATTTCTTTCACACACTCGGGAATGTTCCTGACGACAGAGAGCGGTTGAAAATAGTTGCCAAAGGTTGGGAAATTGCAGAGCTACACCTTTTTAAAACAATAGATGGTATACCATCTGGACCCGGATTCGTTGAACATGCGCAACAGGTCGCGTAACAAGTCATTCCAGTTGACAGAGGACAGAAAATGATTCATTCTGTTGAAGTCTGTTTTCCTAAAGTTGAAACGAATATTTCCGCTGTTGAGGTAAATTCATACGGAACACATTCGTTTATGAACAGATTAAGAGGTGGCTGATGCTGGCAATCTGTACCTTCAAAAGAATAATTAATTTATTGCTTCAATCTATAATAATTTAATTTTGACTTTTTCAAATTACTCATAGAACAGCAGAAGGTTTGAGTATTGCATAATTATTCTTGGTAATAGATTTCTGAGAACATGTGGCATATTAAATTTTGTTCAGAATCAATCGTTCGGATGGTCCGCTCCATACACTTAATGAGTGTTGAATAAGCCTAGGATACATTATGTATGTATGTTTGTTTCCATGAATATTGAACCAAATGTTTTTCCTGATTAAGATTTTACACATACTCATTCTAGTAATCTTACACTATTTTTTTAAGTTCCCTTAAGTTGATTTAGATTTCATTTATCTCTTTTCTTTTCCACGAATCACCCACTCACTGATAATCGAGGTTCTTTTGTACTATTTTTAAATATATTAGGTTGAGGAAAAAATAATCCATCATTTTTGGGTGAAATTTATTTTAAATTCATTCTTTTTTAATATGCGTCGGACTGTCCGATTTGGATCGAATATGTACCGTTTTTTTGGAAAATTTGTTGCTATTCTGAAGGTGGCTTCATAATGCCTTTCTCATAGACGCCTTGGCTCTTACTGTCGAAAAATTCTAGCAACACATTATCCAAGATGTTTTACAATGCGAGAAAAAGGTGGTAATCGCTTGGTGCCAGGTCCGGACTATATGGTGGATGCATTAAACTATTCCAACCAAGCTTCCGGAGTTGTTTAGCCTTGCGTTGTCCTGATGGAACACAACACTTACTCTGTTGGCCAATTCTGGATGTTTCTGGTTATCGCTAGTTTCGAACAGTCTATTTGTTAAGAGATCTGAAATAAGTGAATTGCACTAAACAAAAATTTTCGAAAAAATAATTGCACGTATTTTACTGTTACATTATCGGAATCGTTAAATCCATTCACAATTTCAGCGGCCTGGCTTGCATTTTCGTCTTTATAGAAAAAGTGTAAAATGTACCGATTTTTCTCTTTGCTGACTTTCATTTTTAACACCCTGTAACTCAAAACTGAATGGAAGAAACAAAAAACAGCAAAAACATTTTTTAGTGTGAAATGGCACCTTTACAACGAAAGCCTTCACCTGAAATTGCCAGAAATTGTATGATCGATATTACGCGAGATATTGATCATTAAAGCCAGCTACCGAGAAAATAATGGATTACTTTTTCCATAACCTAATATATACCTCGAATAAGTGTATCATATATATTCTTACCCGTTTACATCTATTTTCGCGTGAATAAATCCATCTATAGCTATAGATCTTCCTATTGTAAACACGCGAATGCGGTATTTTAAACCATGAAGCCACAACAAAATAAAACAACAAACGACAAGCATTTGAGGAGGGAAAAAGGGAAATGGATAAATGCTTGCGAATATCAAAGAGGTTATTGAAAATTATTTCAAGTTAGTTAAAAAACAACAAGTAGTAAAAGTTCTATTAAAAGCCATCGATGATTGTAGACAGTTTTTAATACATTTCTGTGTACATGGAAAGTTTCAGTACAGTTTGGGATAGGCCGCTTCGTTGTTATTTTCACATGTTTGATCATTTTATTGCGTTAGTAACTGTACAGAAATATAAATATTGACCATTAAACCACATGAAATTATTATGCAAACTGAATGTCCGAAATTCGAAGTCACTCTGTCTGAAATTTGATTTTTTTTATAAATAGTGTCCGAAGACTCATTTTTATTCACTTCGATTGAAAAACAAAACATTTTTATTAGATAATAATAAGAAAGCTTAAAACATATTTAACTAATTTATTTAAAATATCAACCAAATAGCGCCGCATAAAGTTTAAATCTGTTTTCTGCAGCAAAAACATTAAGCAACCGAAATATGATTCAGAACGGTATTAAAGCCAGAAAGGCAAGAAATGCATGCAACAATGCATAAAATATTCTTTTGAAGGTACCGATTAATGTATTTTATTCAACTCTCGCAGTTATTTTTTCGATAAATTCTGCAATCGATGGCTCCCTAAGATCAGTATAAACACCAGCAAAGCTACCTCCGCACTGAGCAGCACCCCAAGATACCACACCCAACAGTTTTCCATAGACAATAAGCGGTCCCCCACTGTCTCCGTTGCATGAATCACGCCCTGGTTCACCTGCACATACCATACTGTTGAATAAAGTGATATAACATTATGAGTACGTACGCTTCACGCAATTGAGCTGTACTAAATTACCTGTCGGTAATACGCCAGTCTCCCCACTGTCCACGACAAACTTCTTGCGAAACGATGGGAATATCTACTGCCATAAGATAATCGGCCATCGATCCTGCTGGTTCAGTCAAACCCCAACCAGCAACGGTTGCATTAGTACCTTCTACAATGTCAGTTCCTCTGGACACTAAAGAAATAGAATATTTGATGGTTCCATCAAAAGTTAGTGCATCCGTGGCCGAGTGGTTAGCGTCTCACATTATCATGCCGGGTGTTCGGGTTAGATTCCCGTTCTGGCCGGAGGATTTTTCGTCAGAGAAATTTCCTTCGGCTTGCCGTGTGGTCACGCGTATTCTAGAGCTTGCCCCTCGGAATACATTGAAGGCGTGTTATCTGGCTTAAGAAATCTCAACTAAGTATTAATAAATGATGCTAGTTAATGCATTCGTTGAGACGGCAAAAGTTCCACAGAGAACGTTAACGCCATTCAAGAAGAAGATCAAAAGTTCCATCAATTTTGATGACACAAACATCAAAATCGAGGTTGTGAGGATTGTAGAAATCATGTTCTATAATCTTTACGACTGTGAAGATTGTTTTTTTGCTCCAGCGATCTGAGCTACCTCCTAATAGAGTGTACTGTAAGGTAATACACTCAATATTCAATTCATTTTAACATAACCTTATGAAACATACGGCGCTGATTTCGGGATGCTCGGTGCAGTGAGCGGCAGACACTGTCCATTTGTTGGATATAGCGGAAGCACCACACCAGTGAGATCCATTGAGACGAAGTGATAATATATATGGAAAGTCTTCAATAGGAACTTTGTCCCCTCCGATGATCCTCCCGCCGTAAATAGGAACTGTAAAATCGTCTATTCCGATAGGTCGCCGCTTGTTTGTTCCTCGCCACAAATCTCCATCGATGCTTGCGAATGCGGTCACCACACAAACTGTAAGAATAATAAAGACCTTCATTGTTTCATCAAACCCTACCAAATCAGATTTGTCACCTTGACTGCCTTATATACCTAATTCAGTGATATCTCATATCTATCAAGCTCATCTCTAATCTTATCAAATAAAATGTAGAAAAATAATCTTGGCTACGTAATACTAAAATGCCATTCCCAAAAAAGTACTTCCTAATTTCTTATGTGTTAACGTCACACTCTATTGACTACACGGCCAAGTTGCTGTGGATAATAAAACCTGTTTCAGTTAGAGTTTGGTCGTATAAAGTAGAACATTTCTCAGCATAGAAAAAACGAACAAAAATGGGAAGGTTGTCATTCTGTAGGTTAATTATCTTCAAGGGGAAAAAAACATGAAAACTATTCCACAGCTGTTCGGATAAATGTTCGAGCTTTCGTGTGATACCACTCAACATTTTCTGCACAGTACTAAAAACACATAAAACACCGCGTACGAGATGAACACGTTCACGCTGTTTTCGCAGTTTTTTGTTTGCACGCAAACATGATATTTTCGTGCCTGTGTTAAGTTCTTCGTCTACAATTTTGGGCAAATAAAATACACCTCTTTATCTGCTCTGAAGAAAATAAGGGTCAATTGATATCAGAGTTCTTCACAATTGATATCATTATTTAGGGCAAACATCAATTTATAAATTGAATTTATGTAACATCCGTTATTATTAACTATTTGAACAAGTACTAAAATTGAATAAAGTGTGGCAGAGATGTTTAGTTACTTTGTTCACAATATTTCTGTAATTTTAACCGAATATAAAGTACTAGAATTAATGGCAGTGCTTTACAACACAGTCTGTGAATTAAATGTCAAACTTTACCAAATCATCGGTGAAGATTACTTACAAAGGTAACGGTTTGCAGCTGGTATGTGTGAATGGGATCACACGCATTGAATCTCCATAAAATGCGTTGGAATGGGGTGTCATTTGGATGTAGGAGTATTTGGCGGTACATTTCCTCTCAATGTGCGCCACCAATGATCATTCTGGATTACGGGTCCTATCAATAAGCCTTCGTTCAGGGAACGGCCTGATGAAGTTTTAGCGGACGCATCGAACATTATTCGAACCTTCGTGGTAGCGCTCGATTCTTTCATTACGGGATGGTTGGGGAGGAAACAACCTTTGTAATATTGGGGTTCGGAGCGCCTCTTTCAACGCTGGATTACGCTCCAATCGTTTCTCCAGTAGCAAATATCTACAAAAGGCGCAATTTTTGGATTCTCTTACTATTTTCTCAAAATTCGCTGACGAGGGAGACGTACTACGTGTCTTTCTGTTTCATTTCTCATAACGGCAGCAGTTTTCCAGAAAAGTTCTAAACTGTCCTCAAGAGCTACTAACGAGACGGTGGTTACAGTGCATGATGAGGTTCTATTTCGGGTTATATCCGCTGGGCCTGAGACCAACCAGCCGAACACACTATCTATTAGCAATGGGGGTGGTTTAGGGAGTTGAATTTTTGCTGATGTTTCGAGGCAGGAGAAGAAGTGAGCGTTTCCAATGATCATGTTAATTCCAGACGACTTGTTGAAATTGGGGTCACCGAGGAATTTTAGGGAATTGTCCAATGATCAATAGGAATATCTTGAGCCGGTAACTGGGGCATAATGTTATTCAGCACTAGGAAATTCTCTTTTCTCGAACGAATTTCTGTGAAGACAGGTTCTGTAGCATACTGGGGTTTGTTTCCGGCACCA
The DNA here is from genome assembly GCF_029784135.1 of Toxorhynchites rutilus septentrionalis. NCBI lineage: Eukaryota > Metazoa > Arthropoda > Insecta > Diptera > Culicidae > Toxorhynchites > Toxorhynchites rutilus. Next base: position 255,425,022 of record NC_073746.1, on the reverse strand, counting down.
TGGATTGACACGTTTACTCGTTTCTTCCTCAATCGAAGTATTTGAGCCATTCGCTCCGATATTATGTTGGGTTGGGAACCGCAATCGAGGTGTGCTCTGGCTAAGTGCTCATTTCCGTAGTAGTCTACGACAATCAGTAAGGCGCTTAACATGAAAGTGTTTTTACTGCGCTCATGCAACGGGAAACTATATTCTGCTTCACACGGTCAACAGCTGATGGTTTGAACGGACATACTTTTCACATGGTGTAACATTCACTTGAACAGGCATACTGGGAACACGGGTGGATGGAGATGGATTCTGAGCGGTTGCTGATTTGTTTACATTGGTGTAGTGGTTCCCGATTTTTGAAATTATTCGTTCATCAGCTAATCGAATACTTTTCAGCAGTTGGTTATTCGATACGATTAATCGCCCCAAATAATCGATTAATCGATTAATCGTCACACTGAGAGAAGTAATTAGTTAGACTAATATTTCTCATTTGCTACAAAGCCATCTGGAGGTGCATGCATTCAACACACAACATGAGCCTTGAAGTATTGGCAGGTGTTTTACCTTTGCAGGTTCGGTTTTGGGAACTGTCCTATCGCTTCTCAATCCGAAGCGAAATCATGAACCCATTAGTAATTGAGAATTGTAAGAAGCTTCTCGAGTTGAACCAACGGTCGAGATCCATGGATCTGTACTCTCATTACATTTCTCAAGAAATAAAACCTTCAGCAGACATCTTTAATAATGTTAGCTTTCCGAACTTTTGCAGATCTTCCGTTGATTTCGATCTTTCTATGGAGGACGAAACTCGAGACATTTTAGATCATCTTCGATAATCGTTAATCCCTAATATTTTCGCTTCAAAATATAACCATATCAATTCTTCAAGAATGTTTTTCACTGATGGTTTAAGAATCAACGGATCCACTAGTTTTGGTATCTTTAATGAACATTACACTAGCTTCATAAACTTGAAGACCCTTGTTCAGTGTATATTGCCGAACTGGCTGCAATATATCATGCAATTAAGACCATTGAGTCCTTACCACCTGATCACTATTTTATTTTCTCGGATAGTCTTAGCAGTATAAAAGCCATTCAATCCTTGAAACAACAGACGAAAGCATCATATTTTCTTATCGAAATTAGGAATGCATTGAATTTTCTTGTTGATAAAAGTATTCGAATCACTTTCATTTGGATTCCTTCCCATTGCTCTATTCCTGGTAATGAGAAAACGGATACACTCGCAGTAGTATGCAGGGTACAGTTTTTGAAAGACAAATAGCGTATCGGGAATTCTTCTCCATTTCCCGACAGCAGTCACTCACCAGTTGGCAAAACCAATGGAACAGAGATGAGCTTGGGAGATGGCTATACTCTATTATCCCCAAAGTTTTAACGAAGGCCTGGTTTAAAGGGTTAGATCTTGACAGAAATTTTATTAGAACTATGTCCAGATTGATGTCCAATCATTCCGCGCTAAATGCGCATCTCTTCCGCATAGGTCTTGCTACTAACAATTTATGCAATTGTGGTCAAGGATATCATGACATCGGGCACGTTGTTTGGTAATGTAATGAATTTTGCAATGAAAGAGTTAAACTGGTTGCCGATTTGGAGGCTCAAGGAGTACACGCACGCATGCCAGTTCGCGATATCTTTGCTACTCGCGACCCTAATTTTATGTTCCCCATATATGTCTTCCTAAGAAACGCTAATGTTATTATTTAGGTCACATCTCCTACTCCCAATGTCCATTCTCCCATCCTTTCCTATTACATAAGCAGAACTTAGTACCCGTTGAGATAAGATCATTACAGGAGCTATTAACATAACAAGGAGGCACTCACTACCAAAGGATACCGTTGCTACATCAACTGGCAATGTAGGGGAAGGGAGGGTAAGCCCGCCACTGAGGACAAGACCGGCACCCCTGAGTTTTACTAGAAAACTCTGATTAACTACGTTTTTGAATACTCTACATGTTAGTATTTATTATTTTAGACATTTTCAATCACATCGAACCCACCGTGATCCGTCAATTGTCAAAATATGAATCAAAACAAACGCGAGTGCCGATGATATGTAGCTGGATGTAATTTTCCGTCAGTGAAGTTTGAGCTTTTATTGTTGAACGTGGTTTCAAATTCTTTTCCGTTGCTCTACAGTTCACTGGGTCACTGGGACTCGAGTTGAGGTAAGTTAAAGCAATAAGTTAATAGAAATAGTCTTCTTGAAAAATGTCTGCTGTCGGGGTAAATCCCCACCCTTTCAGTGGGGGATCCCGGCATGGTTTGCGTTTAGTTGAAGGTTTCTAAGACATATTTTCCATCAATTTCAGGTGCCTTGCAGCTACCAAAGGAAAACGAATCGAAGGAGTTGGTCCCAGGAGAACCTCACCCTTGCAAAAGAGGCTATTGTTAGTGGAGTTTCTACCAAACGTGCTTCCACGACTTTTGAACTACTGATGTAAATTTAATGTTGGATTTAAGCTGTTCGATAAAATTAAATGAACTTCATCATTGAACGAAAAATAATGGCTGTATGGTCTTAACGAAAATAATAAACTAATTACAACTAAACATAATTTAATTAGTTTTATTGCCATCATAATCACAAAAACCTGAAAAAATTTACCTACAGTCATGAACTCATTCTTCTCTGTGATTTCAAGGCGAATCCTAGTGTGATTAAAAGCGTCGTATGACGGATATTGATTCAAGTAAGAAGAAAAACTGACCACCGGTAAGTGTTCAATGTGGTCCTAGATTCCATTAAACTTGTAATTGAATTGTGGTGTGGTTTGGCGATTTCTTCTCCATATTCCATATTCATCGGAACTTGTTCCGACCATATCTCCGGAATCGGTTGAGCGATTCGAACCATACTCGACAGCGACATTTAGAATTAGAATACCTGCTATTTGCCGACTGTCACATTCAAACTGGTTCATCTGTTGCCAAGTATATATATTGAGAAATTGAGATGACGGTCTTACCCCATAGGGTACCGGTGTTACCTCGGGCATACCCCCCATTCCCCTACTTGTTACGACCCACCACAGGCACTGTTCCAGACAAGGATAACACCGACGAGGCAATGAATGGTAATGGTATTGAATTAAAGAGACTTTAAACTCTGAGAGTTCATTCGCCTCTTGCCCTTGGGGGCGGGAAATTTAACTGGAAAGAAAATTAAGAAAACTATTGCAAAATTCATTATTCTCGCTCGACCTAGTAACCGCTATGGATGTATGTCGTATCGCCGCACCCTACACGGCCCTGGTGTCAACAACACCACCAAACAATTGGAGCAGGGAAAAAGCCCCTTTTAGTGTGCTTGAGGAGCTCGCTTCTAAAAGAGGCGTAAAAAACCTGCTCATCTTTTGCTGAAAGTAGAAGAGAAGACAAACAAAATTTTCTCAGCATAGGTAAATGTAGTAATTAGACATTAGATCTGGTCAAATAAACCTGTATCCTTTAGGTAATCGATGGTCCTTTTTTCCTCGACGGCGTCGACCGATAGTGCTGTCCTTATGGTGTCTGCAACCTGAAACTTTATTCTAGAAGCATTAAATTTAGAGCATGTGATTAATATGTGTTCCACCGTGAGTCTTACATTGCACGACTCACATAGTGTTGGTTCCGATCCACACATGATGAATTTGTGTGTTAAATATGTATGCCCGATACGTAAACGTGTCAGACATACTTGATTAGATCGGAGAATACTATCCTTCCAGGGAAGGGTAGTATTCTTGATCCTTCTTGAGAAGAGGTCACGGGAAAAATACCAACTGTTCTCCCAGCTCAATCTGAGGGATTGACTGACCCATCTGATGGTGTCTGTTGCTGGGGAGGAGGTGGTCCATAGTTCGGAGAGCCTACCTTCCTTGGCGAGACGATCAGCCTGTTCATTACCCTGGATTCCGCAGTGCCCTGGGACCCAGCAGAAAGTGATGTCCTTCCCTGTAATTTTTTCCTCAATGCTTTGTATCCAAGGGTGTTTACTATTGCCACTTTGTAGTGCCCGTAATGCACTATAGGAATCAGAGAAGATCACCACTTTACTGTCGTTATCACAGAGTGATGTCGCGACAAGGAGAGCGGCAATTTCGGCGGAGTATACCGAACATATGGAAGGCAGTTGGAATTTTAGCTCCGTGTTATTAGCAAAAACTCCGAACCCTGTTAGGTTGCCATCAAAAGACCCATCTGTGAAGATTCTGTGGTGGGTGTGATACTTGTTATGTAGGTGGTTATTAAAACAGGCCGTGACAATGCTGCTGGTTTCCCCAGCCCTAACAGCATTTTTGATTGACCAGTATATCTTTAGCGGATGTGCGTGCCATGGGCGTTGACCCACTCTGCTTAATGGGGCAATAGTCGGGAGGGTGACTTGGCTAATATTTTGCAGCCAAATGGTGGCTCTGGAGTAAATGGATAGAAGATCCGGGTATTTCTCGGACGTCCGGATGGCTTTAGTGGCTAGCATATTTGTGAGGAAGTGTTCGAAAGGAACTACGCCAGCCTCCACAAGCAGAGCGTTTATTGGGCTGGTCTGAAAGGCTCCTGATGCATGTCTAATCACACTATGGTAGACAGGCTTTAAGTGATTCAAGTGAGCCCAAGAGGCACGGCTGAAAAGTTCGATACCGTAACGAATTCTAGAGAAGATAATGCTTTTGCCTATGTTGCAGATGGTTTTACGAGAACTAAAGCGGCATCGGCCACCTAAAGCTTTCACCAGCCGCAGGCGGCACTTCATATTAGCTTTAGCATTTATGAGGTGTTGTCCGAAAGATAGTTTACTGTCAACTAGCACTCCGAGAATTCGGACTGAGTTGACTCTCTTAATAGGCCTGCCATTGATTAGACATGTTCTAAACCTTTTCCTATGACCTTTACATTTGCAGCAGTGCATTCCCAGCAAACATTAAATCGTATAACTTTGCACATGATAAGTCACATATAATTTCGTATCAAATCACAATCGCATAAAATATCAATCAAAATATCGATCATATATATCTAAAATCGCATAAAATGCAAAAACACGATTTTCCATGTCATCGATGGATTGAGTGGTAACGTTGTCGTATCAAATCGCATATCAGTCCAAAAAGCATCGCATATCGTTATATACGGCTTTATATGCGTACAAAATATGGCATATACGTATATCGCCTCCACTTTTGTGTGTATATGCTAGTTATCTGCATCATATATCATACAAATGTGTCTTGGTTGTATGTATATCGCCTCCAATTATAGCTATTCATACGACTTAATGTTTGCTGGGTTATATTAGACTTCTCTGCCGAAAACTTAAACCCAATGGAATTTGCCCAGTTACTAACAGCCGAGATTCCTTCCTGCAGTCTTCTGCGGGCCATTTCTGGGAAAGGATTTCTTGCCATCAGCAGTAGATCGTCTGCATAGGCCAGTACCTCGGTGTTTTTAGGGATAACCTCTAGAACCGACTGCTTAGCAACGAGGAAGAGGGAAACTGATAGAACCGAACCTTGTGGTACTCCGTTTTCTAGGCAACGGTGATCCGAAAGTACTCCTCCGAAGTAGACTTGAAAGCTTCGATTGGTGAGGAAACAGCGAAGAATGTTGAAGAGGGAGCCTTCAAAACCCCATCGGTGGAGTTGATCGATAATGTTATGGCGCCATGTGGTATCGTAGGCTTTGGCTAGATCGAGTGAAGCAATTTCGCTGTGGTGGCCCTTTTCGATAGTTTATTGAAGGAAATGATCGAGTTGACTGAAGTAGGTGCCCGTACCTTTACCTCGGCGGAAGCCATGCTGTCTGGGGTTTAATAGTTGGCATTCTTCAAGGGCCGTCCTAAGTCTTCGATTGATCATTCTTTGGGTTCTTTTCCCAGTTGAGGAGGGTTATGGGACGGAAGTTATTCGCGGCCCGTTTACTCTCCTTTACTTTTGGGATAGGTATTACCAAGCCCGTTTTCCATGCATCTGGGAAATAGCTGTTAGCCCAACATTCGTTGTATATCTGAAGGAGTAGAATTTTTGCATGAAGAGGTAGATGCTTGATCATCGGATATTCGATTCCGTCTGGGCCAGCTGATTTGCTTTTGGATATTTTTATTGCTCATAACAACTCGTCCAAAGAGAACTTATCGTTGTATTTGTGGACCTGTTCCGAAGCAGGAGGAAAAACTTTAAGTTCCGCCTCCGCCTTAATAGCCTTGAATTCGTTAGTGTAGTTGGAGGTGGCTGAAATAGTGGCAAAGTGGTCGGCTAGATGGTCGGCTATGATGCCTGCATCTTCGGTGAAGGTGCCATTAATTTCGAGGGAATGGCAGTTTGAAGCTTTCTTGCCACTAAGAGAGTTGACCTTGTTCCAAAGTTCAGATGTCGAAGTATTAGGGTTGATGCCATCAAGAAATTCCATCCAACTGTTTTTCTTGGCTTCGGTTATTACCTTCCTAGCTAGAGCTCTAGCCGTTTGGAAGTTTGTTAGGGCAATCATTTTGCAAGCGCTTCCATCAGGAAGGCGTCGTAGGATACGGAGGGATTTTCTTCTCCTTTTGATGGCCTGTGGAACTGCATCGTTCCACCATGGGACAGCCTTTCGGCCGGGTTTCCCACTGGTACGGTGGATATTTTGTTCAGCCGCTAAAATAATGGCGTTTGTAAATTCTTCCACAGAGCAGCTTTCATGTTCAGAAAGTAAGCTGTTGATTGTGGATTCCAAGCCTTCCCAGTCAGCCGACTGGTATATCCATTTCCTGCGCAAAAGAATGTTTGGGTTTCTTGACAGGGTTCGGATGTGGATGGGGAAATGATCACTACCTCTGAGGTCACTATCAACGATCCAGCTCAACCTGGGGGCGAGGTCTCAGGAAGCAATCGTGATGTCGATGGCCGATGATGATCCGCGATGGATATCTATCCTGGTATGACGGTGATCGTTAAGTATGATGAGGTTTAGCTTTTGGACGATTCCCAAAATTGTTTTACCTCTTATGTCACATTTGTTTCCTCCCCATAAAGAGTGGGAGGCGTTAAAGTCACCCATCAGGACGAATGGGTGCGGTAACTGTTTGATGGCATCCGTAAGTTGCGTTTCAATGTCATTACTGTGCAATGGGGGAATATAAATGGAAGCAAGGGTTACCTGTAGAGGTCCCTTCAGTTGTATCGCACATATTTGTAATGATGATGCTATGGGGATGACGGTATGAGGAAGGTCACTCAGGACAGCGAGGCAGGCTCCACAAAGCCCCGAGGATGGCCCTTCCTTGAAATACCATGAAAATTTGCCGCTAAACGCCCGCTCTAAGAGCGATACATTGATTTTTTTAGCTTCTTGAAAGGCCAGTGCTAGTGGGAGATGTTGTTCCTCAGCTAACATTAGCTTAATTTCGTTCATGGAAGTGGATAGCCCACGCAAGTTCCATTGAATAGCAAGTTTTCGGTTGGGTGTTTGGTTACAGGACGAAGGGTTGCTGTTACTAGCTAGAGGAGTGAATTTTAAAAAGGAGAAGAAGGTAAGTGGGCTGAGGTAAATAAATAAGGGTTCGAAGATGAGAGAAGGGTATGAGATTAGGAATGGGTAGATTTGCCGGATTTGTTCTTTAGTCTAGGGTCATTTTTGGAAACGTTGGCAATTGGTTTGTTGGCAAGTGGGGTGGGTTTGAATGGTTGGATTGGTTGGAGGTTTTAGTTTTGGATGCGGTGGTTGGTTGGAATGAAGTGGATAGTTGGGGGGAAGTGAATGGTTGGAGGGAAGTGGATGGTTTGGATTGGTTGGATGGTTGGGTTGAGTTGTATTTTTGGTTCTTGGATTTCTTCCTATTGGATTCTTTTCCTCGAAAAATTTCCTCTTCTGATGATTTGAATTCATCTGAGGTTGACATTTTGTTGATATTTTTCCTCTTGTTGGAGGGGGTTGTTTCAATTTCCATTGAAATGTCTGGGTCGGATTCTGAATCTGACGAGGAGGTGCTGAGTTCCGATTCCTGTGGATTACTGGACGGGGTTGGAACTGCTTTTACGGAAGAAATTGGCTGGATTACTGGACGGGGTTGGAACTGCTTTTACGGAAGAAATTGGCTTAGCCTGAGTGCAGTTGCACTTGCATTGAGAACAACCAGTATTCTGAATTTTCTCTAGTCTTTCTTGTAGCTTACTAGCAAAGGAAGGACCATTTTTGTTCTCAAAAATAGATTTAGCTTCCTTATATGACACACCTTGGTCAATTCGGACTCTGGTGATGTTATCCTCTGCGATCCATGCTGGGCACTTCCTACTGGTTGAGGCGTGATTTCCCTTGCTTTTCACACAAGAGGCAGGTGCATTGCAAATAAAAAAAATTATTTTGTCTATTTTGTCTTTATCATTAGTATTTGTGTTAAGTTCAGGGTGGGCTACACCGCAGTTACGACAAAGTTGGATTTTTTTAGCGCACTTTTTGGAAGTGTGGCCGAAAGCGAAGCATCCGAAGCATTGCATCGGGTTTGGGTAAAAATTTCTGGTTGGAGCACGGAGGAATCCGAAGATAATTGCTTCAGGGATAACTGTTCCGTTTATGGTAAGGATCATGGTAGAAGTAGGAACTCTTTCCTTCATGACTGGGTCAAATCTTAAAATTTTCTTAACACCGATCACATTTTGGTCGGCTAGTTCAGATAGGAGGACATATTCGTTTAAAAACATTACGTCACGACAGGACACAACGCATTTGCGTTGGTTCAAGGTGGGATGGTAAATAATTTCAATGGGTGTTTCGTCGATCAGCGACTTTGTACCCAGAAGCAATTGAACGAGTTTTTCATCTCGTAGATGTAGCGCATATTGAAGGCGATTTTTATCGTCGCGTTGGGGTTTAGCATCTTTAAATTCCTTACCGATCACTCCTTGGATCGATTTGGAAACAGTAAAAGGATTAGATGGAAGAAGATCGCCTTCAGTGGCTCTCAGAAGTAATATTTGTAAGTTGCCACCAAAAGGGTCAGCCCATCTGGGCGAGGTACGAGTGGTGGGAACACCGTTATAAATATTGGTTGGCCTTCCGGCGCCGGAGCTGCTGGAAGCCATGATCGGGGCCTGGCTATATCGAAGTACAGCCAGGCTCGGAAAAATATTCACAAACCAAGGTAGAATATACGACGTGCGACGGGGGACGAAAACGGCGAAGGACAGTAACGGCGGGGGACAATGCCAACGCAGTTACAAAAACTAACACCGAAATCACTTGGCGGAAAAAAAACACTTACGGATAAATTCACTGGCTGAAAAACACTTGCTGCAAACCTATCACTGAATAAGTGTCACTTGAGAAATAGAAATCACTTATGTAAATTTTGGGATAAGTTCTAGAAATTATCTAACCTATGCCCTCTGGGCGTCCTGTTCTTTCTAACTCCTGATAATGAAAGGATTTTTATCACTCACCGATCGTACCGAAGAACCACTCCGAATTCACCACCTAATGGTAGTGGGGTAGCGGGGAAGGGACCGGATACCGCCGACGGCAGGGCAATCGCCGCAGCGGTTCGAAGCGACGAAGCGAAGATGACCTCCTTTCACACCTCCTGAGTTGCTGATGGTTGAAGAGCAGAAATTGCGCCAAAATCGCGCGTCACTGGCAGGAAAACGATGCAGATGAGACGGGTGCAAACAGCGGGACACGCAAGGGGCAGTGAAAACTGCCGGTCAAAGTGGCCAATCCGACCGAACCAACTTCTTGAATGGCCGTTGGGGGCTTCTCGGCTGCTTCCTCCTTTCCTGGTATCCGCACGACTGTTGCTGTAAGAAACGCTTTTTTGACGTAGGACTACGTCTTTCATTTCTATACCGGGGTGTAAAATCAAAGTTTCGAAAACGAAAGCGTTACGCCGGAGACCGAGATTTTGATCGTTAATAGCTCCTAAACAACTGAACGAAATGGTATGATAAACACTTCATTCGAAAGATAAAATGTCTACGCGTTATATACTTGTTACTTTTTGATCCAAAAACTTGTTTCAATAGTCTTAAAATTGCTTTCAAAACAGGCTATTGAAATCACCAATCGGTATAAAAGCGAGCGGCGCTCGGAAATCCACTCAGTTCTAATTGAACAGCGATTGGAGCATGTTGTCGCTGTTGCGGTGAAGCTCTTTATTTATCATGAAAGCGCGGATGAACGGTGTCACCAAGAGCCTGTTTGTGCACCCTAGGCCAGAAGGGAATCTATCAGGAGGAGAGTGATGCCACAAACGGTTCCCTGGGAAGACATCGCTACACACACATACACGCGCGGCTATTAACAGGTGGTTATCGAGTTGGCATTAACCACTGGTGCGCTTCCAGTATCGAGGAAAATGTGGAAATATCTAATCGTTACTGAAAATAATCTGCCAGTTCCTTTGGGAAATTTCAAAATATATTCATGTGAAAGAGTTTAATTGAATGTTTTCTATCCATGTAACACTGTGACCAAATATGTTTCAATCAAGTGCTATTAACAGGTGGTTATCGAGTTGGCATTAACCACTGGTGGGTTTCCAGTATCGAGGAAAATGTGGAAATATCTAATCGTTACTGAAAATAATCTGCCAGTTCCTTTGGGAATTTTCAAAATATATTCATGTGAAAGAGTTTAATTGAATGTTTTCTATCCATGTAACACTGTGACCAAATACATTTGGTTTTGTGGTTTTTCAATCAATCGCAATTAACAGGATAGCTTCAGAAGATTATTCTTCCCCATCAGTAGGATATTTCCGTATCCAATATGTATGCGCCCGCAATCGATTATTGCTCAGTCGCCGAAAGTTCCGAGCTCAGAGAGTTCATTCCCCTCTAGTTTGCCTTCCAAATTGCCATCGTAAACCACACCTTCTCTCGATTCAATCACACACAAAAAGCATACTTAAGCGATATTCTGGTGGTGAGACACATTCATTTTTCGTGAGGACATCGACAAGACAACATCGTTGCCTAACGTGCTGGAGGAGGTGGACGGCGAAGGATCGACACATACACGCGCAGAACTCTTTTCGTTAGGATGCCATTCAGCATCGAGAAAGTTCCGGAAAGATCTAATCATTGCTGGAAAATAATCTGCCAGTTCCTTTGGGAATTTTAAAAATATATTCATGTGAAAGAGTTTAATTGAATGTTTTCTATCCATGTAACACTGTGACCAAATATGTTTCAATCAAGTGCTATTAACAGATGGTTATCGAGTTAGCATTAACCACTGGTGGGCTTCCAGTATCGAGGAAAATGTGGAAATATCTAATCGTTACTGAAAATAATCTGCCAGTTCCTCTGGGAATTTAAAATTACATTCATGTGAAAGAGTTTATTTTAATGTTTTCTATCCATGAAACACTGTGACCAAATACATTTGGTTTTGTGATTTTTCAATCAATCGCAATTAACAGGATAGCTTCTGAAGATTATTCTTCCCCATCAGTAGGATATTTCCGTATCCAATATTGGATGCATAAAACCTTGTGCCTCCAACGTAACGCTCTCGTTTTCGAAGTTCTCCAAATATTCATTCATTCAGAATGAATTCAGATTCAACTTCAAACAAATGATCTCTAAATCAACGATAGTCCTACGTCACCCTTGCTGTTATACCATAGATATAACCCACTTCCTGTTTTTAAGACCGAAATTAGCTTTGAAAAAAGCTTTGCATTCGGTAGTAGGAGAAAACTTCTATTCCTATAGTTCTCTTTTAGGATGGCGCTAAAAACATAACCGTTGCAGTCGAGTGTCAGTAGCATCTTGAGGCAATGAAGGAATAAATTATATTTTTTTATATTGCACTGTACTTTTAGCTAATTAGACTTAAGTTAATAATTATGTAGTTATAATATATTCAAATAGTTTTAAAATGTATTGCTTGATGGTGACTCTTTATCCACTTGAGCCTAATTAAATCAATAAAGGAAAAAAAAGCCATCTGGAATCAAAAAAGTGTTCATTCCGTCTGAAAATCAATAATTATCTTCTTTACGCTCCCCTATGTCGTCAACGCGAATTGAGCTTCGTTTACTAGTGTAGGGGAGCGTCAAAGATAATGATAGAATTTCAGGATAAAACTGCAGCGACTGACGTTTTTATTCTCTGGGTCTGGATCGATTAATCGACGTAAATTATTCGTTCGCTTCGACTATTGGTTGCGTAGTATTCGTTCGATTTCTGTAGGAAGTATTCGATTAATCGATTCATCGAACGATTATCGATTACATTGGTGCTGAATGCTGAGTGAAGTTGTGAATGATGGCGTTTCTTACATATTTTGCAGGAAAATTTTGATGAATAATTTCTTGAAAAATGATCCGAAGGAAAACAATTCAGACACAGACGTTCCGCATTAACAACCACCTTCATTGTTTCAGCGATGGGCATTTTGCTGAACTTCCAGCATTTTAAAAGCGGATAATGCTGATCACAAGCACAACATTTGGCAGACTGGTTTTCAACTGCAGCATGAGCATAATAAAGGGTGTGTCACATCAAATTGCATCACGGAAAAAACGCTGTAGAAATTCGCCCAGTAGACCGATCCTTTTGAAAATTTTAGACAGTAAAATAAAAACTATTAAACAACTTTTGGCATTTTCTTTTTATTCATACTTCGAGCCCAAACCCGTATGCTCGCACCTTCCTCTTTACCCCGTCCATAAGGTTCTGTACAACGTCAGGTTGTAGTTTTTTTTTGAACAGAAATCCATTTTCTCTTGAAGTCCGCCTCCGATTTGACAACTTTTGGGTTCTTCCGGAGGGCCTGCTTCATAATCGCCCAATATTTCTCTATTGGGCGAAGCTCCGGCGCGTTGGGCGGGTTCATTTCCTTTGGCACGAAGGTGACCCCGAAGGTGACCACTCCAACACGTCCTTTGAATAGTGGCACGAAGCGAGATCCGGCCAGAAGATGGTCGGGCCCTCGTGCTGCTTCAATAGTGGTAATAAGCGCTTCTGTAGGCACTCCTTAAGGTAAACCTGCCCGTTTACCGTGCCGGTCATCACGAAGGGGGCGCTCCGCTTTCCGCAAGAGCAGATCGCTTGCCTCACCATGTACTTTTTGGCAAACTTGGATAGTTTCTGCTTGCCTCCTTTTTTTTGTCCTCTGCGGAGAAGAACAACAGGCCCGGCAGTTGACGAAAGTCCGCTTTGACGTAGGTTTCGTCGTCCATTACCAGGCAATGCGGCTTCGTCAGCATTTCGGTGTACAGCTTCCGGGCTCGCGTCTTCCTCACCAGTTTTTGCCTTTCGTCGCGGTTAGGAGCCTTCTGAACCTTGTATGTACGCAAGACCTCCCGCTGCTTGGTCCGCTGGACGAATGAACTTGACAAATTCAGCTTATTGGCGATATCCCGGACCGAACTTCTCGGATCACGTCTAAACTGTTTAACTACGCGCTTGTGATCTTTTTCACTGACGGAGCATCCATTTTTGCCGTTCTTCACCTTCCGGTCGATGGTTAGGTTCTCGAAGTATCGTTTTAGTACTCTGCTGACCGTGGATTGGACGATTCCCAGCATCTTACCGATGTCCCGATGTGACAACTCCGGATTCTCGAAATGAGTGCGCAGGATTAATTCACGACGCTCTTTTTCGTTCGACGACATTTTTCCAAATTTACGAAAAATTGACAGTGAAACATGGCCAACGTGATCTATACACTCTTATCTGATTATAAGCGAAGGCTGAAGATATAATTCCTAATAATTAAATTTCTACAGTGTTTTTTCCGTGATGCAATTTGATGTGACACACCCTTTAATTAGAATGAGCGGATTTCTTTTTGGTATGGCCATTGTGTGAAGTGGAAGGTGACTCCGTCATGAGCTGATGATTAACTGAGATGGACTCTAAGACTCTCATATGACGCTGGAGGAATTCTATTAAACATGTGTAGGTTTGTTTCGCCGAAGAAAAAGGTTCACCAAGTTGCTTCAAAATTTTCACGAGAATTTTCACGAACTGATACCAATTGATTCGATCAGTTGGGCGGCCTCTCCCTTCAAAGCAACTTTTAGGTAGTGAAATTTTTTAACGACCAACGACCTCAGAATTGTTGTGTATCAGGGCCTCAAAGGTGTCATGAAATGCAAGTCAGTCTTTGTAATCTCCAGAGAATTCAGGCGAAGAAATCGTCGGAAGCTTTTAGAGTGGAAGGTGCAGCATTACGAGGGAGGTTGTCTAGTACATCAATAGGAGGAGGAAGTTTGGATAGCAGAAAGGCTTTTCGAAAGAATAGTGTCTCAAACTCAGAGCGAATTCCATATTTCTCACCCGTTCTTGTTCGTTGCCTGCCATGCCCTCTAATGCCACTTGTATTTCCTCCATCCCGTTGTAAATACTGTCCAAATGCTGCAGTCTTACAGCGACCTCGAGCTAGTTCCGTTCCTCGTCGTAGTGCGTCATGAACTGGTCCGCTCGGCTGAGCGATGTTACCATGGTTTCTCTCTACGATTTCAGTTGCTGCTTCGTGCGACGTTCCTCCATGGCGATGATGAAATTGAGCCCACAAGCCAGAAGCATGATTTGTCATGAATAAGACCTGGTAGCACTGACAAAAAACGTAAACTTCTTGGAAAGGTCCTTACTGGCCAAGGCAAAGATAGTGCCTTGTATAATTAATTGTATATTCTGCCACAATCGTCCGCTTCCGTTTAGATTCCGTCACACTCCGCCGAAGGTATAGGAAACATGCAAAAAACACGACTCTAAATGCACCAGCCAGAAACTATATTCACGTTGGACAGAGAACTACTTTCTACCTGTATTCAATAGGCCTTGTTTTTTGGAAAATTTTAGGAACTCCGGTATTTGAAAATGTTGATTATTGGGAATGCTGTCCTTTGTTACTTACTCTTGTCCAACTGGGTACAATGTTGAACACCAGTGGATCCTGAATAAGATCAATCGCTGGTATTGTCCTGGTCGCAAAGCTCTGCTGATGGTTATATTTCGGTTTGTTAATTTTTTTCCCCTTTTGTTTATTTTAGGCTCATTAGCATTTTAGTTGTAACAGAGCCGAATTTTAATCGTGTACATGTCACATGTTTATCATATCTATAATTAGCACATTACACAGTTGCCATTTTTTGGCGTTAGAGTATTTCCTTCTATACCATTGCATATGGTACACATTTACACCGTAGCCATTTAGGCGTAAGAGTTTTCCTTCTGTTCTTCCATTATCCAGTTGGACCGGATAGTGGAGACAGTTGATTGATCATTGTTGAATTATTTCTAGAACAGATCATGATCAATCAACTGTCTCCACTATCCGGTCCAACTGGATAATGGAAGAACAGAAGGAAAACTCTTACGCCTAAATGTACGTCCGATGTTTCTTGTAGAGCAGAGCAGTTGTATGGATGAATCGATCGTATTTCGACCGTGGATCGATCTCCATCGCTGATGATTGTTGCGTGGACGTAGTTATTCTATAACAACAACAGAAAGTGGTCAATGAGGGCCTTGAGTTTTGAACTTAAGATCGATCGCTTACTAAGTGAACGCGTAACCAATGAGAAGCAATATTAGGTATGTACGGAAAATTGAATTCGTTTTTGAGTGGAGAGTGTAAATTATTGAAATAATTTAGCTGGTGGGGTAAAACGGACAGTTGCCAATGGGAGTGAGATGTACTGTGAAAAGCCTGTTTAATCTATTCCTAAGGAATGCCGTGCGTCTATAAATGGAAATCAAATCGGCAAATGTGGACTGTTTTTCGACCTGTTTTAATTTTAGTAAAAACATTGAAAACCACTTTTTTATAAAATATTTGGCTAATTAGTTAGAGAAACAGTATATTGAATTGCAAGAAACTGCATCAAAGTTTTGGGAAACATGAGTTTCCAAAGATATAATTGAAGTTTTTCTTAACATGTCAGTTTTACCCCCACATACCCTATGTTTTCTTTATAAAACAAAATGAGTAAAATGTATCGAATTTTCACTTTGTTGATCTCCATTGTTAACACCCTGTAATTCACAACTGAATTGAACAAACAAAAATCAGCAAACTATTTTTTTTAGTGTGAAATGTCACCTTTACAACGAGCCTGAATTTAAAATTACATCATCGATATTACGCGAGATATTGATCACTAAATCTACGCTTTGCATCCACAATAAGCCTGAAATCTCACATTGTAGTAGCACGAACTTCAACTGACCGAAATATGAATCGTAGGAAAAAAGTTCGATTCAAATTTCGGACATTTTGTTTTGTTATTTTGACGTAGGACTACGTCTTTCATTTCTATACCGGGGTGTAAAATCATAGTTTCGAAAACGAAAGCGTTACGCCGGACACCGAGATTTTGGGCGTTAATAGCTTTTAAACAACTGAACGAAATGGTATGATACATACTTCATTCGAAAGATAAAATGTCTACGCGTTATATACTTGTTACTTTTTCATCCAAAAACTTGTTTCAATAGCCTTAAAATTGCTTTCAAAACAGGGTATTGAAATCACCAATCGGTATATAAGCGAGCGCCGCTCGTAAACCCACTCAGTTATAATTGAACAGCGATTGGAGCATGTTGTCGCTGTTGTGGTGAAGCTCTTCGTTTATCATGGAAGCGCGGATGAACGGTGTCACCAAGAGCCTGTTTGTGCACCCTAGGCCAGAAGAGAATCCATCAGGAGGAGAGTGATGCCACAAACGGTTCCCCGGGAAGAGATCGGAGCAGCTGCCACACACACACACACACACATACACGCGCGGAACTCTTCGTTTGGGTGCAATTCAGCATCGAGAAAATTCCGGAAAGATTCAATCGTTGCTGAAAAATAATCTGCCAGTTCCCCTGGGAACTGAAAAATACATTCATGCGAAAGAGTTTATTTTAATGTTTTCTAATCATATAACACAGCGACCAAATACATTTGATTTTGTGATTTTTCAATCAAGTGCAATTAACAGTTGGTTATCAAGTTAGCATTAACCACTGGTGGGCTTTGAGTATCGAGGAAAATCTGGAAAGAACTAATCGTTGCTGAAAAATACTCTGCCAGTTCCCCTGGGAATTGAGAAATACATTGATGCGAAAGAGTTTATTCTAATGTTTTCTATCCATACAACACTGCAACCAAATACATTTGGTTTTGTGATTTTTCAATCAATCGCAATTAACAGGAAAGCTTCTGAAAATTATTCTTCCCCATCAGTAGAAAATTTTCGTATCCAATATTGTATGCGCGCCAAACGGAAAATGTTTCGCTTCGTGAAAATTATATAATTTTCAATCGATTATTGCTCAGCCTAAAGTTTCAAACTCAGAGAGTTCATTCCCCTCTAGTTTGCCTTCCAAATTGCCATCGTAAACCACACCTTCTCTTGATTCAATCACGCACAAAAAGCATACTTAAGCGATATTCTGGTGGTGAAACGCATTCATTTTTCGTGAAGATATCGACAAGACAACATCGTAATTGAACGAGGTGAACGTGCTGGACGAGCTGGACGGCGAGGGATCGAGGGATTCGTTACCTAGCCTGATCTGACCTGAAAGACATGCAGTTTGTTTGGAACTGTGAGGGAGGGCAGAAAAGCCGAGCCATCAGAAGGAGAAGAGAAGGTGACCAAGAGAGTATCAGCAAAGATATTATCGTTGCTGAAAAATAATCTGCCTGTTCCCCTTGGAATTGAAAATTACATTCCAGCGAAAGAGTTTATTTTAACGTTTTCTGTCCATATAATACTGCGACCAAATACATTTGGATTTGTGATTTTTCAATCGAGTGCAATTAACAGGTGGTTATCGAGTTAGCATTACCCACTGGTGGTGCACTTCGGGAAGAATCCGGTAAGATACCGCTGCTGCAAAATAATTTGCCAGTTCCCCTTGGCATTGAAAATAACATGCAAGCGAAAGAGTTTATTTTAATGTTTTCTAACCATATAACACTGCGACCAAATACATTTGGTTCTGTGATTTTTCAATCAAGTGTAGTTAGCAGGGAAGCTTCTGAAGATTATTCTTCCCCATCAGTAGGATATTTTCGTATCCAATATTAGATGCATAAAACCTTGTACCTCCAACGTAACGCTCTCGTTTTCGAAGTCCTCCAAATATTCATTTATTCATTCATTCAGAATGGATTCAGATTCAACAACACTAAATCAACGATAGTCCTACGTCACCATTGCGGTTATACCATAGATATAACTCACTCCCTGTTTTTTAAAGAAAAAAATACATTATACTGTGAAACATTTACCGAGCAATAACAATAAGCTGATAATGATGATGATAACTAATGAAACACGAAAGGAATTTAGTATGTTAGTGAACGGTGTTAAATTCTGCATGCTCACGCCAAGCGAACGTCAAACACAAACGATAATGAGTACTGATGTTAAATTTTTGCCTACAATGTTATAAAACAAATGTAATGCTCATAAAAATGATATTGAAACTCAGGGGTTACTGTAAAGAATCAATTGTGATATTAGTTTTATAGTTATATCATCAGGGCATTAAGCATTTCAAGATATTATTACAATGCGCCCGAAATATGATTCAGAACGGTACATGGCAATAGATTTCTGAGAACATGTAGTATAATAAATTTAGTTAAGAATCAATTGATGGAATGGATTCTCTCCATACATTTGCGATGTGTTGAGAGGGTATTCTAGTCTAGAAATTATGGTAAATCGTTTTTTCTACTTCTTTTCTACTTTCTACTTTTTGACGTAGAACTACGTCTTTCAGGAAGGGTGCCAAATCAGAAAACAGGTCACGTTTTTATGAAAT
Source organism: Toxorhynchites rutilus septentrionalis (assembly GCF_029784135.1). Classification (NCBI taxonomy): domain Eukaryota; kingdom Metazoa; phylum Arthropoda; class Insecta; order Diptera; family Culicidae; genus Toxorhynchites; species Toxorhynchites rutilus. Next base: position 255,406,265 of record NC_073746.1, on the reverse strand, counting down.
AAAGTTAACGTTAATAACTATTTTCACTGTGAACGAATTCTCATGATTTGCATACCAATCGAATCGGAAATTCTCTAAGATTTGTTTGATATGCTATACATTACAATTCGCTAATCTCTAAACGGTTTTAATTCATGAAAACTGGAAGAACTTCTTTTTTTTTCCCATACATTTGTTCTGCCGATTTGTGTGCTAACCCTGCCAGTATATCGAATGCTTATAACTCGAACATTTCTTAACAGATCGGAAAGATGTTTGCATCAATCAATAGGAAATATTTCTACGCGTCTATCAAAATTAATAAAATATTATTTTTTCATGAGATAAACAATTGAATGACTGTAAAATGTCAATCGTTATCTAAACGCCCTAACTGCCAACTTTAGATTGGCCCGATTTACGCTTCCTCAACACAGACTTCAAAATCAATGTATCTGTGGAAATCCGCTCTGCAAATATACATGCAAGTCGGGGGTATTTTTGTTCCCACCGAGCTGTGTTTCCCTAACACGGACCTCAAAATCAATGTGCCTGTGGGAATCCGCTTTGCAAATACATGCAAGTCGGGGGTATTTTGTGGTGTTGAGTACTTTTATACTGGCTTGTCGTTGAGCAGACCGGAATATGTTTTCCTAAAACGTACCTTTAAACTGAGAAGCCTGGGAAAATGATCATTTCAGATACTAGAGGTGAATGAACTTTCGAGGTTCGAGAACGACGTAAACATGAGATGTGCAATATTTTCAGAGGGAAATGTAAAATACAATCAATTGACAACTCTCCCTATCGCATATTTTGGTAGTCCTAGTCATCATATCGAAACGTAAAAGGACGTTCATTAAATTTATTTGCAACGAAAAACATAATATATTACAAAAATTTCGATGCATTCTATAATAATATTCGAAGTGGTAAACAAGTGGATTGCAGAATATAATTGCGTAGTTCTACGAATATAATTGCGTTTATGCGGTCGTGTCTTAGATACAACCCCTTACAATTTTCTACTTTTCATGGGTGTTCAAATAAATGTTTTCTCTATTAATAACAGCACACTCAACTCACATCATTGAGGACAATTCACAAGTTTCACATGTCATCTCTTTGGTAACCTTACTTGTTCTATTCCTCATTTCTTCCATTAGGCCGATTTTGATATCATGAGAAGAAATATAGGCATGTAAACTGTTTTCAAATGGTGCTCCGCGGGAAATTTGTGCTCAGCGAAATTATAGCAAATGCTTCCACTTGAAAACCCACCTTGAAAAAAATAATCTTCAATTCAATTTCACTGGGAATATAGTTATTTATTTTGTTTTCTCCTGGTTAGATATCGTGTAACTGATACGCGTGACAAAAATAGAGTTGTTCTCAGTTGAGTAATGTCAATACAGATAGAATTTGTTTTATTGATGAAAAAATGCCGGTACTCCGTCATATATTTCTGCTATAAAAGATGCTCTGCCATAAAACAAATCTGAAAACCCCTGTTCTATACTGTATATGCTTATCTTTTCTTCTCTTAACCCTCCTGTACTCGCGCATTGGTCTGTCAAACCGAGAAATCAATAATTCGTTCATTTCTCAGAAAATATCAACACTACGACTTTGCGATTCTCTCTAGCTTCGTTATTCGTCGTTCGTCATCGTTTAGCGTATCGCATGTGTTGGTACAAAGGGGACGTGTGCCCGTTCTTTAACACTTTCGGTCTGACACACCGACGCGAGTATAGGATTAACTTTTTTGGACAAATGCCTTTTTTCATATTCTAGAATATTGTTGAATGTAATGAATAAAATAATGTTAGTGGCGTGGAATATTTATTCAATATAATGCATAAGATCATTACAGGGCTATTCTTATTTGATTTCAGTCCCTTTTGTAACTGTATTGAACGGATCCATATATTAACTATTCGTCGATATATTCGTAGTTAGATTCCTACGTTCAAAAGCAAAATATAAATGTTTGACTTTCGCATAGTTATACGCTAAATATAATGGTCATACATATACACACTTGTGAAAGAATTTCACTTGTGGAAGAATTGTAAACAGTAAACTATAAACTGATCGGTAGCTTATGGTTATTTTTAACAGTAACAGTTTCGGGGATATTTTTTTAATAATGGACAATATCGACAAGAAAACAAGAAAAAGAAAAGCAAGTTCCTAGAAATCCTTTTATATCATCTTTTTATGCCTCATCTAAAAAAAGGCATTAATTCTTAGTTTACCAAGAAAACAGAGACAATGAATATTAGAAACATGCAAACTTTATATTTCAGAACCTTTATCATCTGGTAATTATCTAGAAGGTCGTTATACATTCTTCTCTTTGATAAAGACCCGAAAAATACGCAACAACTGCATAAAATGTGAAATATGTTTGTTTCGAGCATTCAATTATACTATGTTCTGATCCTTACTCCAATAAAACCATAATCGATTGATACGTTTTTATGTTATTTTATAGCTCTTTCTACTTCCATGAATTATATTCAGTTGCTTACTTTCAATTAATAACAGTGAAAAATTCGAAATTCGTTATTTGTGTTGGAGTATCAAAAATTACTCTATTTTGAGGAGGCTGAATGAGATAACTATTAAAACATAATAAAGATGAAGAAAACATATTTTTTGGAGTTTTTTCATTCAATCATACCCTCTTCTTGAAATAAATGCCAATAAAGCCTGAAAAATACACAATGGCAACATTACAGAGAAGTTCAATTTTCGGTCTGTGACCGCGAACCGCGAGTATACTGTATATGCTTATCTTTTCTTCTCTTAATCGAATTCTAAAACAGATTACGGTTCTTACCTAGGTAAGCGTCAAAAGTATCTTTGTTTATAAAGTCATACCATTGTAATGAGAAAAATATAGGAGAGTTACATTTATGAATCATTCAATGTGCGTAAACTATATCGTATGTATTCCGATAGCGGCGCTTATAGTGTGAGCCTCGGAAAAGGGCACACAGGAAGTAATTTCCCTTGCGCGAGTTATCTGGCAGACGATGGTTATCGTGGCGTGATAGATTACAACCAGTGTGACATATGGTTGACGGTTGTTGTACACAGGATTGTTCGATGTTATGCGATGACAATGATTGAGTGAGGGGAAACTCTCCATCGATATGGTGTTGAAGAAGCCCGTTTGTGTGGCATGTAGTTGCGTTGATTGGTGTCAATGTTTTTACTCACAGCACAACGGACTATATAAGAGGGATGTTTTATTGCTAAACTGGTGGTAATTGATGCTGCTATTGCGAAGAACGAGAAAGTGTCCAATGAAACTGTGGAGGTTTATTTTAGCAGCATCTGTGGTGGCTCTCGTATGTGCAGGTATTAAAGTGTTCGATCAACGTATATTTTAAAGTTAATTTTGTCCGAATGCAATGGCTTAAAAACAGATGAAACTGATGAAATATGGGAGGCCTATCAGCTTATCCCAAATGCAGCCAAACTAAACGCCTCCAAATTCATGAAGCGCGTTATAGGGTTGGAAAAAATCATCGGCGGTCATTCGGTGGATGTTAGAAGTTTTCCCTATCAACTGTCGTTAAGAAGCAACAGTTATCACATTTGCGGTGCATCTGTGATCTCCCGTGATTGGGCTCTAACAGCCGCACATTGCGTTGCTTCACAGAAGAACCTTTCTGCCGTTGGTATCAATTGTTAGTGTTTTGTATCACACAGCCATGAAACAGATGTCATTTCCATTAGATTTCACTTCGAGCTGGGAGCAGCGACCGGTCGTTCGGCGGCACTATCTACAACGTTTCCCAAATAGCCGTTCATCCTCAGTATAACCCGCTGTTGTTCGATCATGATGTTGCCTTGTTACGAGTTTCGGGACCTTTCAAAAGTACTGATGTGAAATCAATTCTCATTGCATCCGAAGGATATGAGCCACTTGAAGGACTGCGAAGCATGGTAACCGGTTGGGGAAGAATGGTATGTCTATTGATACCTCATTACTAAATATTTGGAAGCGTTTTTGATTTGTAATTTATTTTTCAGCAAAGTAATGATCGACTGCCAGACCTATTACATGCTGTAGATATTCCTATAATTTCGAGAGAAGAGTGCGGTCGCTTCTGGGGCGAGTCACTCGTTACTAATAAGTATGTTCACGAAATAAAACTACTCTATGAGAAAAAAGTGATAGGTTTCTTATTCTTGATAGTATGATTTGCGCTGGTCAGGCAGGGCGTGACTCTTGTAATGGTGATAGCGGTGGACCATTGGTTACCGGTGGTCGACAAATTGGAGTTGTGTCCTGGGGATCAACCGACTGCGGAGGACCACTTCCTGCTGTTTATACTAATTTAGGACGAGATACTGTGAGACGATTTATTTTTAAGGTAGCTGGTATCTGAATAAATAATTGTTTTTATTTTAAATTGTCTTATTCTCCTTCATTGACTAACTGAATCAAGTGTTATCCAGAAGAGTCATCTTTGGTTTTTTATATAGGATTTTACAGTGTCGGACAAAACATCATCGAAATTCGAAAAGTGCTGTTCAACCAGGCCATATTGCGTCGATCGAAAACGGTAGTAATCTGGGGAATACGGCGGGTGGGATAGGACCTCCTATTCCAGCATTTACAAGTATGTTTTAACCAGTTTCGGGACATGCGGACGAGCATTGTCGTGCTGCAAAATAACTTTATCGTGTCTTCGCTGACCGTTTATCCTTTAGTGCATGGCTCAAACGCATCAATTGTCGTCGGTAGAGGTCCTCCGTAATGGTTTCATTTGGTTTTGGCAGCTTATAGTACACGACACCCAGTTGATCCCACCAAATAGACAGTATAACCTTCTGGCCGTGAGTATTCCGCGCGGCCGTCGATCTTATTGAAATATACTGAAAAAGACGCGCAATGATAGTAGTTTTTCAACGAATGCGAATTCCGAAAATTTGATTCACTAGAATAATAATCAAGTTACGCCATCTGTTGTAGAACTGAAGAAAGTTACCGGTACACCTATATAGCGCCCTCTAGTCCAAAACCATGAAAACAATAAAAAACGACTACAATCGATTATGACGAAAATAAAATCCCTTTCTTTCGTGCAACTTCAAGATTCTTTAACAAAAGGCTAGTTCATTGGCTTCAATTTGATATGTCGATCATTTAAATCGGTTCAGTGGTTCAAAAATTATGAATTTAGAAAAAAAATCATTTTTAGGAAAAAGTGAAAAAAAATGATTTTTCGGACCACCCTAAAATGGAAATGGTCACCCTAACGAAAAAAAAAAAAATAATACGGGTCTAATATTTTGCGATGAACTAACAATTTTCATGTATATCTGAGAACCATTATATCGGTTTGGCATGGAATGGCTGAATTTGTTTGCATTGTGCGAAGAACAACTTTTTCATGTTTTCTTTGAAAAAATTACAACTAATCCTAATATTGTTAAAAGTCAAGATATCTATATCAATATCAATTTTTCAATATGACGATATATAGTCAGATGAAATAAAGATGAAATAAATAAATAAAATAAATATTGTATTCAACAAAGTTTTAGATCTTATTAGAATATGAACTTTGGTCGAAGACGTCAACTTGGAAGTTTGTATTTTAGTATGAAGACTCCTGCAAAAATAATGTTTTACTCGTAACATTTTTGTGTGTGAATTCTTGCGTTTGCCATGTTATATATATAAATATAAAGAATTTAGAAAAAATATTGTTTAATATTTTGTAATGAAAACCTAAACAATTTCCTATATTTCTATTCATATTTTTTGGGAATTTTGGAAAAATACGTTTTTGAGAAAAATTAATTTTTATTTTAAAATAAAGTTGTTTTCAGCTATATTAAAAAAAATTGTTTAATGAAAATCCTAAAACGAGTTGGCATGAAATTCGTCTATCAATATGACTAATTCAAATAACGACTGATTTTTAAAAAGGGCGTGATCATAAAATTTTCTTTTAAAAAATTATTACTCAAAATTCAGATGTCTGATTGAAATATGATGTATGAAAAAGTTCTTAGAAAAATAATTAACTATTTAGGAAAAAAATAAAATTTTACCTGTACTGTTAACGTTACTCAAAATTGATTATTATTTATATCTCCAAACTCCATCCTTTCGATATTTTTTTGTGTATTGTCATTGGAAAACTCTTCCAGTTTAACAAAATTGGAATGGAGTTATAAATTTTAGCAAGTTTATAAAATTTTAAAGTTTTGTAAAATCGTAACCATTTAAGAAAAGTAACATAAAAATGGTGGTCACGCATATTCTAGAGCTTGCCACTCCAGAATACATTCAAGGCGTATTATTCGGCATAGAAATCTCAACTAAGTGCTATTAATAAAATTGACGCAAGTAACACCTACCTTGAGAAGACAAAAGTTCCACTGGGAACGTTAGTGCCATCCAAGAAGAACATAAAAATGGAATTTACATGCAATTATACATGAAAAACTATGCATAACTTTTCATCCAGGACTAACCGTTCTCAGGATATAATCGATTTTATGGTAATTTTATTGCTCATTTTCTACGATGTCGGAACATCAGACGTAATGTCCTACAACAGAATGCATTTTCTAATAATTCACGAACATGATTATAATTATACTAAATTGGTTATATTTCGAGAATGGTTAGTCCTGAGATAAAACGCCAATAATTGCTCACAAACATATTTTATGTTTCTCAGTAGTAACATAGTTTGAAAAACATGTCAATCACGAGAATCTACACGCAAAAATGTATGAGTTGAACATGAGTAGTAATTTTTTAAAGAAAACATAAAGTTAGAAAAAAAACTTTCCGTAGAAGTGCACTTCTTCCGATGCATGGATGACTTGTTGTTCGCGACCGACAGTGCGAATGTTAAGCAAGGTTCCCATGAAATAGATTCCCATGTCCATCCTTATTCTTATTCCCATCCAATCCATTCCCCACCCATCTTAAATGCAATGTGTAGTGTCCGACACAACTACAAACAGAAGCAAAACTCAAGGCACAACATGAAACGCATACGAACAAGTAAGTGCATACGAACCGATCTCTACCAATGCAACATTTGTCATTCCATATCCAATCTCCAACTGTGAAAGATCGCGATAGTAAATTCAGTGTTTAGAAGTTTCCCAAAGTGTCTTAATTTTTCACACAAGTAAAATCCAAATGGTCTTCCAACAGACCAGAATTCGACAATCTGAGTTATCATCATTCAGGCCTCCTTCAGCCGAAAGATTCGCCATCTCCCTCAATGGTTTGATCCAATACTTGTTGTTTATTGTGTGAACTATTCTTATATTATATTTTTTACCATTTTAAAAAAGTACATTTTTGGGAAAAATAAATTTGAATTGAAATTTTTTTTTTAATTTTTGAATTTTCCCATAAAAAATTCTACTTTTTTTGTCAAAATTTTCTAGTTTTTCTTGTTTTTGAGTTAGAAGTTTTTGTAACAATTTTAGAAAAAAGGTTTGGTTTTTTTCAAAGAATATTCCAATTTTTTTCGAGATTTGCAAAGTTGCTTGAATACCCAATATCTTTACGCCCACAACGTCTCACTGAAATCTAAGATGGTGCTGCCAATGGCATAGAATTGTCATGGAAGTAGTTTTTTTTTATCATTGAAACCAGTTTTTGGGTCAAAAAGTAACAAACATCGTTCGTATAACTTTTATCTTTCGAATGAAGTGATTATCATACCACTTCGTTCATTCTCCAAAGAACAAAGGTACTAACGCTCAAAACCTTACACTCCAAACGTAACGCTCTCGTTTTAGAAATATTAAACACTCAACCCAGCACAGATTTGAAAGACGTAATCCTACGTTAAAATTTTCGATGTATGGGTGTCACCTTCCCTTCTGCGAATCGTGTTGCCTCTCAATAAAATCGACGGATGGTTCCTGGTACCAAGAAGTGGGTCACTCACGATAACGTAAATCGGAAACGGACGTGGTCCGAAAGCGGCAAGCTAGTGCAAACGTTGGCTAAGCCAGGATTGGCTGCCAACATACTGGACAATGTGTAAATAATCATCTGTCAAAAAAATTGTTTGCAAGTATCTTCGGAGTTATGCAAGTGCTCTATGAGTTGGTTGAAACTCATGCGAAAGTGTATTGATCTTCATGGAGAATACTTTTAGAGAAAAAATGTGGCTTTATTATACTTGTTTTGCTAGTCTATCGAGTGACCCTCGCACTGTAGTGTTTGAAATGTATTTTTTGTGATCAATTTAACTAACAGTCGGTTATATTATAGAGTCATTTATTCCGTAGTAATGTACGTCGACGTTTCAAAAACATACGTTATGCGAATACTTTACTCAAGTAAGAGAGAAAGCATTCCATACCTTCAAACCTTATAAAAAATTAGCCTCTAGAGATTAGTCTTTATTGACGTCGTGCATCGTGTGGAACCCTTTATTAGTCCAACTAATTGCTGACTACCCGGAAACACAACTGTTAAATGTGTCCAGGTAAGCTGTAACGTTCTCAGTCCTATGTGTCATATATCATATAGGAGTTGGAACACATATGCAAGCCGTCGTATCACGTTTCGAGGCTGATCTCGCAGCATAAAAAATCTTTCCTTTCACACATGTTGGAGCTGTGGAGCAATTTTTATTGCTCCAGTCTTTACTGCGGTGACGGGATCTATTTCTGCTATTCATATGATACATCTACTCTACATGCTAAAATGTCAGAGATAGTGAAATTCATACGTGTGCTCTCCGGAAGCCGTGTAACGATTCGAAAGACTTTTTTTTGTTAGTTATCTATCCGTATATCTCTTCCGAAGCAAGATAGTGGTTACTGAAGTCATGGGTTCACGAATCTCGTATTGTGCTTTACATTCTTTTAATACGTTTTATTTTTCCGATAGTTTGACAAATTTCCAATGAATTTGGGGATGTTGTTAAAATAATGCAGAATTTATTAGGGGAAATTAGGGTAAAATCGACACCCCCTGATTTTTTCAGTTAAAAACATTGTTTGCAAAGGTTCCGATGTGCCTTGTAGACACTTGCCATTTTTATGTTTCGAGTCACCCCAAAGCTGCGGAAGTCGTTTTGCTGTCAAAACGAATAACAAAACAGAACGAGTCAGCAAGCAGGAGACAGCCCGTGTAGAATTACGCTAGAGGAATCGAGGTGTATTAGTCAAAAAATTTAAGAAAATTCGATACTTTTTGTGATCCTAATTCATCTTAGATAACTGTTCAGTGTGTTTTGTTAGACGGCAGGTAGATTTAATGCATATATATGCTCTAAAACATTGTTTTGAAATTTCAAGTACATTCGGGGTGAAACCGTCACCCTCTGCCATTTTTTTCAGGCAAAAAGGCAGAGCTGAATTGACGTTTAACCGAAAAAGCCAACACTAACGTTGAACAAAACATGTCAACAAAAAAACCAGTCAGAGCTCATGGTATCGCTTCGCTCAACACTCATCGGCACATCTCCGGTGGATGCTCATCGAAGCTGGGATCAAAAATTTCTTGTTTACTCCGGACCAGGAGCAGGAATTTGTCCATCACCTGTTTGTTTGATATTGAGAGTCGTCTGGTCTTGGATGGGCAATAAAAAAAATTGGAACACCCTTTCAATATGAGTGTTGGCAGATATTTCTGAACCGGAATCCGAACCATTCGTTCCACAAACCTGAGATTGCATCGATAGCGAGAGATATAGGAGAGATATAAGCCATCAATGAACAGCTTTTTCTTGCAGTCAAAATAAATGAAATTACTTTTTTGTCATTCAAAATCTGAGCAATCCAATTACAGTGATTTGCCTCTAATTGAACCTACCGATACAAAAATCCATGTCGCATTAGATGCGATTGTTGCATGTAATTGTCTATGACTCAACTATCTCACTTCCTTCTTCCCCGTCAAATAGGCTTCATTGCATATTGAAGTGACTCGTGTATCATGTATGCATGTATCGATGTTTGAGTTCAAAGTTGTATATACTACATATACTACAGGAGAGCTAGATTTTACTCACAGGAGAGCTAGAAATTACTCACACATATAAAATAGCGTGCAGTGACAAATTTGTGAATTTTGTTGATATAAACCCGTTTTTCTGTATGTTTTTTTTCCGCAAAATTGAACTCGGAGACAAAGTAAACTAAAATTTTGTTTAGAATTCCTTCCAAACTGCACGCTATTTACTAATGCTAACGTGAGAGCCTCTATAGCATACCTGGTAATTGTCTAAGTTCGTTGGTTTGAGTTCACGGTGAGCAAACAATGAAGCCGTCCATTCATATTGTAACTACTTTTTTGCATCAAAAATCAAGTTTTCGTTTTACTTTATATGGACGTAAACATAAGATTGTATACGCAGGTAACGAGATTCGTGTCAGAGGGAGTAGGAGAGTGGATCGAAGTCAGGTCGAATGAAGAGGCAGATTTGTATTCATTGGTCTCGTCAATTAGAATAACCATTTGATGGAATAGTTCATCTGTCATCCTCGCTCCTAACACTCGTCAATTCATTTCTAGTCAATTCAAGGCATGTTGAAGACGAATGCCGAAGTAGTCCTAGTCGAAGCGAAGCTACTGAGTGTAGAGTCGATATTCATTCTTCATCTTCGAAGATTTCGAACTGTTTGAATCAGCTCGCAGTTGGCGGATTTCGAATAAATTTAAAACTTATATTTTCGCCCATAATTATATTTATTAATATTAAAATCTCTGTAATATTAATAAGTACCTGCTGAATACTTTCGCAAACAACATATCATATCATCCACATGAAATTTTATCAGCGTGTCAATATCAATAAAAAATAAATATGTTGTTTGCCAAAGTTTTCAGCATGTACTTTTTAATTTTACAAAGATTCTTATATCATGTGTGGTTGTAAAGGAAAATCTACGACTAAATCGATTCCCAACGAACTTCACTCCTCTTCAGCCGGAACGTTCTATGCGTCATAAAAAAAAATTGTTCTCTAGAGGAGAGTTTTATTCTATATGTCTTGAATGAATAACAAAGCATGATGTACATAGTGCTAACGATGTTATTTGGAAAATTGCTGCGGGCGATAAACAGACTGCTGTTTCGCAGCGTCTATTGTTGTCGCCAGCGCAGTTAATATAGTGAACGGTTATTGGTCTGAAAGTTAGTAGAGTATATGTAGCTAGCTAGCAACAACAAAAAAATCAACCAAATCCGGTTATAAATATTGATATTTGGTTCCTGCCGGAGGGTGAGTGAGGATGGTTTTATTCAGCATCAGAGGAGAATTTATTTTTACGATTATGATTTATACATAACGGATCTACAATTCATGTAAAAACAGTTTGGACAAGTGATATGTGTCATCCGCGATATCCCCATGCAAAATTAGGTGGTTATATCTCAATTGTGATGAAAAATAGGAAAAATAGGTGACGCGTTTGTTCTCAGTACACTCATGACATTAATTTGGATATTGCTTGAGCAAATTGTTTGTATCCATAGTAATGATAATACTGTTCTTGTTGTGAGGAATTCGAATGGATTATAAGTGTAGTCTGCGTTTATGACGGAAAACAACAATGGTTATAAAAAAATATCAATTTTTTTTATTTCGGATTGGGAATGTGTAATGCTGATAAAAAAATAAACACACATGTACGTCATAACGTTCGGGGAATTCCTGATTATAAAACTGATTTGATGTATTGTTCGCCCCTTTCTGTACTTGCTAAGCAACCAAGCTTATTGACCGTTAGTCTGCTCATCGCGTTACGTGTACGTTTTTCGAATGTATGATTTCATTAAAGAAATTAAAGAAGGGGGAGGGGCTTAAAGTGACCAGTTGCTTGTTTGGTAGTATAGCTCTTGGATGAGCATTCAAACGCGGATTTAAACGAATTACATACGAGCACCATGCTTCACAGGATACTCTTTCCGCTGGTATTTTCTCACACACATCTTTTATCGAGAGAGTAAACAACCCCACGATGAACCTATCTGACTCAATCTGATAACTGTTCGAACCTGCGAATCGACGAGTTGGCATGAAATTTGTCACATATAAATTACATGCCAAATCGTTTTATGAGTTGAACCCCTATTTCTACTTTTTGAAAAGGGACAAAGTTTTTTGCCTAATTTTTCAAAAAAAATTATAACTCAAGCACTATAATATGTGCAACATTTTAATCAAAAAATGAAATGAAGGAAATTGTTTAAATTTTCATAAAAAATACAAAATTTTCTTTCAAAAAAATTATTTAAAAAATTGAAATTCATTTTTCTCAAAAACGTATTTTTTTAATTCTCAAAAAAGTTATATGAATAGCCCTTACAAGTCATACATCAGAAGATGGGCACTTTTACAGGGAAAAAGTTTTTTGACGTAGGATTACGACTTTCAAAACATATTGGGGGTACATATTGAAAACTGAAAATCGATCGCATCGTGAAAAATGTCCAATTTTAAACGCTTATTGCTTAGTTATTTCATGATGGATTGATGAGGTTTTTGCGTCAATTGAATAACATAATATATGTCATTGAATAAAATAATATATGTCATGAAACTAACTATCGAACTATTTGAAAACCGTTATCTAAACGATACAAGCTCATTCTTCGTGAGGACACCGACTGGACGAGCTGGACGGCGAGGGATCGAATGCCTTACTCGAGGCAATGAGGGTGGAGTTGTAGTGCTGGAAGAGTAAAGTTTTCCAAGGTAAAAAGGCCCTAGAGACGAATGAACTGAAAAAGTTTAAAGTCTCTATAATTGATTAACTGACCTGACTTGATACAAGCTCCATCTAGTTCTCACAATTATTGCTCAGTCATTTTCTGATAGAATTACGAGAGCATCAATCATTTTGGTGCTTACTTGAATATAAATAAGCGTATCAGTTCACATGTTATTCCTTTTCGATACATTTGGTAAATTATACACAATCCAATTTCTCGGCGCGAGAGAATTCCTTTTGTTCCACTGTGCAGTTGGATCGAACACTATGAAACAGTTGATTTAATTGTCGTGTTATTAATAGCACAAATAATCATATTTTTATTATTGCAAGCAGCAACGTGTGTGGACGGAGAGAGGTTGGATCACCGTCAGACTTAATGATTTTTCGAAAGGATGTAGTTATTATATAGTAACACACGAAGATAGCAAGAGTAAAGCTCCACTTACTCACAGATTCGTATGAGGGAGTTGAGAGTGATTTGATCGAAGAGCATCGACTCTGCGTCCATCATTTCAAATAACTTGATCATGTTCTAGAGAAAGTGAAATTTAAGTTTCGAAAGGAACGTCCTGCTGGCTTGGTGGAGTCTAAGGATTTAAAAACGCTTCCGTGTTTATTGATTTTGGCGTTAAACTTAATACTGAAGTTTATATTAGTATTCCGAAGACCAGGGTGAAGGCCAACTTTTCATTCAATCAACAGGTTGTTCTACAGCAAGATGGGGCGTTTTGTCATACGTCAAATCTAACTAAACGTTGGGTGATTGAAAATATGAAGTTCTGATGGAAGCATTCATGGGACACTGCAGCCCGGATCTAAACTCCATCTCATTTCCATTTCCATCTAAATAAGTCCATGTTTAGAAATCGTCTCATCAAGGTAATCAACAAAAATATGATTTAACTGAAAAGCGTGGATAAAAATGGATTAAATTTAAGATAACGACATTTGAATGGAACATAACCAAAAATCGAAAAATTTATTGGCGCCTCGTGTAGTAAAAGGTCCCACTTGTACTTTTAGAATAAAATAGAAGCTAATTGATGAGGGCAGTTCAAAATGTTGTTGACTTGTTTAGGAAACTTTTTTGGAATGATCATACGAAACAAAGTTCGCCCTATGATCCCTAATTATATTCATCGAGTGTATTATCGCATGTGGTTGGAGGTTCTCAATGAATGTTTTCCTACATGTTTCCATTTTAAAATTCTCAACGCTGAATCCATCAGCTGAGTTAGTCATTCCCGCCTATGTGGCCCGCCTGTGTGGCTTTAATATTAAAGTCAACTCGGTGGGCTACGGCATGCATTACTTTCAATTATACTTTTTTTCAGCAACCACAGTGAAATTTATAACAGGTGAAAATGAGAAAACCACCCAAAAATCGACAACCCATCAATTCATGCATGCATACTGGTTTTTTTTATTTGCTGCCGTCCACCAAACGGAACGCCGTAATTTTTTTATGTGCAAAAAAATCGGCCGAAGGTAGGGAACGAACATGTGTGCTTTATGATTTCATTTCCGGAGAATAATTTATCAGCACAATTTGCGGAGATTCGAAGTCTATTACTCATCAGATGGGCTTTAATATGGTTCTACTGCGAAAACTTCAGCCAGCCAGCCAGGCAAATGAATGAAAATGAGCTGTGAAACTGTTGAAAGTTGGAAGTTCGTTCGATTTTATCCGGACGCCTTAAGTCACGTCGCTTTCAAACTTATTGATACGATCAATCCCCTGGCCCAAGACATCAGTGCCAATATACAACGAAAGCAAGCAAATCTTATGTTCCACTTTAATGTACAACAAGACGCCATGGTCATCGTTCAGGCATGTCACGTTTCGCCAGTTACTGAAGAATTTCAAAAAAGATTTACTCATGGTTATCATTTGTATCTCATGCCCACTTTCATTCGTGCCTTTCGTCATTGATTGGGCGGATGGGAGTTTGAGGGAATAGAGTGTTCACTGCAGAGCACGATGTCGTTCAACTTCTTACTGATTGTTAAAAATTAATTTTTAGGACTCCATATCTTCATTTTGGTGAGTCCTACATAGCGCCACTATAAATTAAACTTTGTTAAATAAATCAGTTGTTTAACAAAAATAGGGAAAGGGTAGTAAGGACGGACGGCTTAAGTAAAAGTTAATTTTTTTTCGTAAATTTCACAAAAAAAATAGCTATCTTACCACAAATTAATAGTCTAAGTCTCTTTCTATAATAAAATTTGTTTTTGAGGCAGACAATTAGCAAAATTAATGTGTCCGGTAAATTTGAAAAAATTAGAATGAGTCGCGAAAGACGAACACTTGAAGGGAAAGATGGACACCTGGGATGACAAAGATGGACACTAACTGAAAAGTTATATTTTCACATTCAAGTTGATGTACTTAATAAATGGAGGACTTCAAAAAGCCCTTAAAAATGATTGAACAAAAAGGCTTGATTGAAAACACCTAGAAGGACCTTGTAATTTTTCCCATTTTTTCAAATCTAAAATAGCTTCCGACTTCCGGAATGACAGATTTGAATTACGTTTTAAAAACCGCTAAGCCAGCCATCAGAGTTGATTTATTTCAATCATCTGAGCCATCTGAGTTGGTTTATTGAACGAATGCTTCAGTCCGTTTTTTCGTCAGTTCGAAAGCCAATTTTCTGACTTCCGCCATGGACTTCCCATAGAAACTAGGTCGAGGAGATGTCGCACTAGTTCGTGTTCCTACTGCTGACTGAAAACTGTCGAAAGTAATCCCAGCTGTGGTGAAAAATTGGGTTTTGTGAGGTGCCGTATGAGTGTTGTTCTTAGAATGTTCAAATCCAACGCAGCTATGTTCACGGGGGACCCATCCTTAAACTATTAACGACAAGTCGTTTTTTTTTGCCTAAGCCATTGGTGTAATTTTGATTATTGACGGTAAAGTAACCCAATGTTAAACAATTATTTTTTTTCCAATATTCCATTTTTCGGGAAATTACAGTTCGAAGAATCGAACATTGGCCGAAACCCGCACTTTTTTATCGCCAGTACAAACATACAGCGAACCAAAAGTCACTTCAATTAGCAAATATACTGCATTCATAAATGCATTATTTTCACATTTCGGTGAGAACAAGTCCAGAAGGATGAATGTTTCTAAGTATAAACCTGAATTAATCAACCTGTGGTGAGATGTATGTAACCTTTCTTTTTTCATGTAATTTTAATATACAACCGGCATTCAATATATTTTAATTTTTGGCGGTGGGAAAGAATTTTTTTTCCTTCCGATTATCCATTTCCCGTGAATTCGAACATTGTCCACCTGCAAATAACAAATATACTGCGAAACTGAGGGTTGGGAGGTTATTATTCAGTGGAATAGAATCATCATTTGAGTTTTCCTCTCCGATGAGATCGCCCACCGGATCCAGCGGAAGAATATTTACACCAGCAATCTCATTAGAATCATCGTGATGGTGATTTCCTCCAGCTAAATTAATCGATATTTACAAACATTCACAATTGAAAGTGCAAAAATAAATGTAAAAAACCTTCCGTCTTCCAAAGTGAACAAACTAGAATTTGCTGTGGAAATTAGATGTGTTGGTAGTGATTCAACAGAAAAAAATCTTCGTTATGGCCAACGCTCGATTTTTCGAACAATTATTTATTTTATTTCTGTTATTTTCTTGTAGGAGGGCTCAATGGAATGATTTTTGCCCTTCGTCACAATGTGTGTTCAATTATCAAAGTAATATTGTAGAAAAGTTCACATATATCTGAGTTTTATTGAGTTTTTTTTATTCATATTGGAACCATCTCCCAGTCATACTCGCTTTAAATCGACTTTATTGCCCAATAAAGTTATACAAAATTGAATTAAATTTATGGTAAGTGGTAGGTAATAAATAAGCTATCTTTTGGCGCAAAAACATTAGCATATGGTTGCATTCCAAAGACATGAAAAATTATCAAAGTTGCTGTTCGATTTTCCAAACGTTTGGCGCAAAATGGGTTAACAGCTTCACAGACTCTTCCATCCGATGGTTCATCCTTAACTTCCAGTTGCTCTTGCAAACGCAGTTAGTGGGTTCCTGTTGAGATAAAGAAGGAGGAGATAATCAATTTGTTTTCCCTTCCATTGAGTGCCCGTTTCACCCGATTTGATAAGTATATTTTCATCGACATTTCTGGAGTAAAAATGAGAAAACTCAAAGCTGATTCTATAAACTGGAAGAAAAGTGACGAAAAATATCCCAAAAAATTACTCGATAACACTTTATTTGCTGCAGACGAAAATTTCCATCGAGCTACTCTTTGTAGGTTACTTTTTTGTTTTTATTTACAATTTTAACACGTCAGCTAGATGTACACAGTAAGTGTCAAGGTATTATACACTGTATTGCAAGTTTGTACATCATTGAAATTTAAAATAAATATGTAATTTATCAATCATACATAGGTGTCCATCTTTCCCTCCCTGTCCGTCATAAAAAAAAATAAATTGTTTCTTAGAGATAACAGTTTTTTAATTAGAATCAAATTTCGAGCAAGTTTTTTTTAACAGTGCATTTGCTATGTCATTTTTTAGAAATATAATTGACTTTCCAACAATTTTGTCGAACATCAGATTTCAATCAGACATCAGGATTTCGAGTTATGATTTTGTGGAGAAAGGTCAATGATTTTGGATACTCCCTATCAAAAATTGAAAAAAAATATATGTTAGGTTGGGGAAAAAGTAATCCATTATAGTCTCGTAGCTGGCTTCAGTGATCGAGATATTGATCATATCGATCATACAACTTCAAGTTTAGTCTCGTGGTAAAGGGGACATTTCACACAAAAAAAATTCACTGGTTTTTGTTTGATTCATCCAATTGAGAGTTACAGGGTGTTAAAAAATGCAAAATAGCAAGCCAGACCGCTGAAATTGTGAATAGTGTTGATAGTGCCGATACTGGACAACGCAAGACCTCACAACTCCGGCAGCTTGATTTGGATGTTTCAACACATTCGTCGCCCATAGCGATTCGGTCGAGTTTCTTGCGGGGCCCAAATTCAACTCTCGGTGCGCTAGAGAAATAAGACGGCAACGATAACAATGAATTCGGGTTCGATTCAGGACTACTTTTCTGTTGAATCAGAATGAAATCAACTGACTGCTGATTAGAAAACTTATAAAAATAATTTTTCAATCAATTGTACAGTGTTGCCAGTGATAATAAACATGAAATTCAACCGAACGAACTTGCTCTATATATTATATTCGATGACGATGAGTAACTACAATTTTATTGGAGAATATGGAATATTCTGTTCAACCGATTGCGAAGATTCTGTGAATATATCATACTAAGAGCATATGTCACTTTTGTGGGAGAATAATCGTCACAAACGATATCGCATTTGGCAACTCCGACCTTTCACGTGATACGTTTTCATTATACTTTGCGCTTGGTAGATAAAATGCTAAAAGATGGAGCAAGTTGAAATTTTTTACTGAGAATGAGATTAATAATTGCACAACTCCAAGTTTCAAAAAAATCGTAGAGGGTTGGCTCAGCAGCTTTGGGGTGGAATTGCTCTATATGAGAGTTGTATGAAAAGCAACTCACTCTCCCGGCCTTCAACGTCATAGCCAATGTCGATCACACTAGAAGAGGCACCGCCATCGCATTGAAAGATTAAATCCAATTTTCGCATGTGGAGAGAAGTTTGGATGGGCGATTGGTCGCTTTACGTATTCAAAATATCACGCTTTGCTGCGTGTACGCTCCGTCCGGAACGGCTCATCGTGCTCAGAGAGAACGTTTTTTCAATGATACGATCGCCTTCTATCTCCGTCATCGTACCGACCATATTATTATGGCCGGTGATTTCAACTGCGTCATACGACAATGTGATTCTACGGGATACAACATGAGTCCTTCTCTCCAAACTACCGTTCAACAGCTGCAGCTTCATGATGTGTGGCTTAAGCTGCGCAGAAATGATATCGAACATACTTATATCACGGCCAACTCTTCCGCTCGATTAGATCGTATCTATGTAAGCAGGGGTTTATGTGAGCAATTACGAAATGTACATACGCATGTATGCTCGTTTTCCGACCACATGGCAGTAACATCACGGATATGTCTACCCAACCTCGGACAACCCCACGGTCGTGGTTTTTGGTCGCTTCGACCCCATCTCCTTACCAACGAGAACATAACGGAGCTCCACACACGATGGCAATTTTGGACACGGCAAAGGCGTAGTTATCGTAGCTGGATGGAATGGTGGCTATTGTACGGAAAGCCAAAAATAACCAGTTTCTTCAAATGGAAATCAAAACAAGTGTATGATGAGTTCCACCGCGCGCAGCAAATGCTGTATACGCAGTTACGACGAGCATACGATAGTTATTATCAGAATCCGGGAATGTTAGCAATCATCAACCGTCTAAAGGGAGAAATGCTCGCTCTTCAGCGACGGCTTACACAAGCTTTCGTTTGCATTAATGAACAAATAGTAGCAAGAGAGCCTCTATCGATCTTCCAACTCGGCGAAAGGAGAAGAAAACGAACTACGATTACACGACTAAATGTAGATCGTGGTGACATCATTGATGATTCACGACATATACAAGAACACGTGCTTCAATATTTTTCCGAGCTATATACGGAGACAGTTGGAGAAACAGAACAACCCGAAGACTTCCAGTGTGTCCAAATAATTCCAGAAAATGATCCATCCAAAGAGGCATGTATGCATCCCATAACAACAGCTGATATTTGGACCGCCATAAAATCGAGCGCCTCCAAAAAATCACCAGGCCCAGACGGAATTCCGAAGGAATTCTACATGCGAACTTTCGACGTTATCCACCGTTAATTGAATCTCATTTTAAATGAGGCCCTAGCGTCCAACTTTCCATCAAAGTTTGTAGAAGGTGTCATTGTACTGGCGAAAAAAAGAGGATCTGGAGACACTGTTGATTCGTACAGGCCGATCTCCCTTCTTAACTTCGATTATAAGCTCCTCTCCCGTATATTGAAGATGCGTTTAGAGAAAGTAATGACAGAACACCACATTATCACCAACGCTCAGAAATGTTCAAACGGCCACAACAACATATTCCAAGCCACGCTGGCTCTCAAGGACAGAATCGCGCGATTAAACACACGAAAGCAAGTCGGTAAGCTAGTATCGTTCGATCTGGACCATGCCTTCGATCGAGTAAGACACTCGTTTCTATTCGGGAACATGCGTTCTCTCGGTATAAACATCCAGCTCGTAGAACTGCTTAGACGGATCGCAGCTCTATCCTCTTCTCGCCTGCTGGTAAATGGATGTATGACGGCACCTTTTCCCATCGAACGATCTGTGAGACAAGGAGACCCAATTTCTATGCATTCATTCGTACTTTATTTACATCCTCTGTTGGTTTCTCTTGAGCGTGTGTGCGATACTGACTTAATAGTGGCATATGCGGATGATATTAGCGTTGTCGTCACATCTGTGAGAAAAATAGAAGCAATGCTTGATTTTTTCCATCGGTTTGGGAGAGTATCAGGCGCTTTGCTCAACCTAAACAAAACGACGTCGATCGATGTCGGCTTTATGAATGGAAATCCGATGCATCTAGACTGGTTAAGAACGGAAGATCATATAAAAATTCTGGGCGTAATCTTCGCAAATTCGCTTCGTCTTATGATCACTATGAATTGGAATATAATGACAGGAAAAATGGCACATCAGGTGCGGCTACATTTTACGCGCACACTGACTCTTTATCAAAAAGTGATACTTCTCAACACGTTCGTTACAGCAAAAGTGTGGTATCTGTCTTCGATTCTTCCATTGTATAATATGCACACGGCAAAAATAACTGCCACTATGGGAATACTCCTATGGAACAGACATCCAGCACGCGTTCCGATGCAACAGTTGGCAAGACCACGTAAACAAGGAGGGCTGAATCTACAGCTACCGGCGCTAAAATGTAAAGCACTACTAATCAATCGGCAACTTCAAGAGATCGGTTCCACTCCCTACTATGCCTCCTTTATCACTCAAGCAAATCCCCGCCATCCCCCACCGAATTTTCCCTGCCTGAAAACTGTCCTGCAAACACTTCCACGTTTGCCATCTCAAATTCAACAAAATCCATCCTCCGATCAAATTCACCGTTTTTTCATTGATCAGACAGCCAAACCGAGAGTGGAGCTGCGTCATCCCACAGTAAATTGGAGGTGTGTGTGGCTTAACATCGTAAGCAACAAATTAACTTCAGCCCAGCGTAGTTATTGGTACCTATTAGTTAACGAAAAAATGGAGCATCGTGTTCTTTGGCACACCATTGGACGAGTAGACAACGAGCAATGCCTACACTGCAACGCTGCACGAGAAACACTTAAGCATAAACTGAGTGAATGTCAACGAATAACAATGGCATGGATGCTTCTGCAGAGGATATTAGCAACAAAACTCGACGTCCGCAGGAGACTTTCATATGATGATTTGATACATCCAACTTTGAGCGGTGTGAATGGACAAACGAAAACAAAAATAATGAAAATTTTCATCAATTACGTAATATTCATAATGAATTCCGACAATGTGGTAGATGTAAATGAATTAGAGTTCAACTTAAGAGTTCTACTAGTCAAGCCCTTTCGTTTGATACCCATATTGATGAATTGAAAAAAAGTTGCCATTTCGGATTTGCAATTTTCACAAATAACTGTGTTCTACTAGTCAAGCCCTTTCATTTCATACCTATATTGATGGGGTTTTGATAAAATATGTAGTCCGCCATATTGTAGCGGCCGCCATCTTGAATTTTCAAGATCATGGAATACGCAGTTTTATAACGACAGACGGATCTGGGTGACGGGGCGATCAAAGTGTTAATGGATCCACCATTGCCTAAGGTCAAGGGAACAATAGCTACAAAAAAACTACACAAACTTCAACGACTAGCATGCGTTGCTGTAACAGGAGCAATGCGAAGCACACCCTCAAAGAAATTGGAGGCTATCCTTCACCTTCACCTTTGAGTCAACATGTTCAGCTGGAGGCTAAGAAAAGCGCGCTCTAAAGCTAAGATGATATAAGAAAATATTAGACGGGGAAAAAACCGGTCACTTGAGCATCTTGAATCTCTTACCCGTTGGACTATCCTCAGAGATGAACACTGATAGGATGGAACCTAGGACTAATAATGACATTCCATACAGAGTGATCGAACATTCTCGTTCAGTATGGGATGAAGGTGGTCCCAATGTTCGTAATGGTTCAATCCTGTTCTATATCGATGGGTCGAAAATGGGTAACAGAACAGGTGCTGGAGTGGATGGTCCCAGAATCAAAATTTCTATAGCTATGGGGAATTGGCCGATAGTTATCCAGGCAGAAGTAGCTGCAATAATAGAATGTATAAATATCTGGATTAAAAGAAATTATAGATATGTCAACATTTGTATCTTCTCAGACAGTCAAGCGGCACTTAAAGCCCTCAATACTTTCAAGTGCTACTTAAAATTGTCTGTAAATGCATTTGCCTTTTACGGCAAATATGTCAGATAAGTTCGGTACAACTGTACTGGATTTCTGGCCATTGCGGTATAGAGGGAAATCAACAAGCAGATGAACTCGCAAGACGCTGCTCAAGCTCACCCTTCACTGGTCCAGAACCATTCTGTGAAATGTCTGAATGTGTGTTGAAGAATGTGCTGAAGAAATGGGAAACCCGGGAAGTGACGGCCAACTGGATGGCTGTACAACTTAACCAGTCAAAAAAATTTATCACGCCGAGTACTTGAATTACTCAACAATTGCTGAGTCTTAATAAGAGTCTTAAGGGGGTATTCTAGTGTAGAGACACGAATTTCGGACGTTTTTTCGAACTCCGTAAAAATAAAACAAAGAATATTTTTACTATCCATTATATCATTATTCGTTTATCTATCTTTCAACAATAAAACAAAAATAGGACGGAAAAAAAAATATTCATAATTAGAATAGTTACATGCTGGTGAAGTGAGGGTGTTCAAAAAAAAGTTGTGCCATGGCGTACACGATTCCAGTCCTTCTGGTTATCTGAAACAAAAAAATCGAGCAGATTCTGAATCAGTAAAGATGTCGCTATGGCATGAACCTCGGACAAGTCAAAAACATGGGTTTTAAAAAAATGGCGGCCGTTTGAAAACAAAAATGCTGTTTAAAACGTTTTTTTTGCGTTTACCGATTTCTTAAAAATAGTAAAATTAAAAAGTTATAATTTTTTATTGGTTCATGCGATAGAGCGATGTATGCAGATTATTTTCATATAAATTTGACATAAATCGGTTCAGTAGAACTTGAGATATCGTGTACGCCAGTTTGAAAAAACTAGTTTCGAGAAAAACGCGTTTGAAGTTCATTGTTATGGCCGTACCAGGTTAGATACCGCATCACAAAAATGGCTCTATCTCGGTAAATAATATGATTTTCGATATGTCCTTTCTAGAGTATATTCTTGAATGTCTAAACTACAGAAATATGAAGGAAAAAAATTTAATTTTTTTCAAATTTTTAGACTAGAATACTCCCTTAATAAGAAATGGTCTTATAACAGGACACTGTACGAGTAAATACTATCTCAAAACATGGGTTTAGTGCAAGATGATATTTGTCGCTTTTGTAATGCCGAAAGCGAAATCTCGGAACATTTGCTCTGCAACTCTAACAAGACGCAGACTTCAACACCTTGATAAAGCTATTCTGGATCCCAAGGAAGTTTGGTCTGTGTCGCCGATCAGAACTATAAATTTCATCTAACAGATTATTCCTGATTGGCACCTATCTCGCAATAGTCTTCAGTCTACTTCTTCATCAATAAGCAGTAGATAAGCTTGAAGCCTAGTAGAAAAAATGGGGCATACCACAATAGTTCGAAATAATGGATGCAGTGGTTCACACCCAACATGGGAAAAAATATAGAACGAAACTAGCACCAAGCGATAACCAGAAATTGGGATCGGAAGAAGATTGTGAAAATCGATTGCTAGAGTTTTTCTGCAATGAGGACCAAGATTTCTATGAGAGAAGCATTATGAATCTTACCTTTAGAATGGCAACAAATTTTTCGACAAAACGGTGCATATTTGACCCAAATCGGACAATCTGAAGCATATTAAAAATAATTTCATCCAAAAAAAAGCATTACTTTTTCCCCAACCTAATATTAAAGGGTTGGCTGGTCCAGTTGGCGTAAATCATATCTGCAACGAAAGTTTTTCATTTCCACATTTATTTATCCTTCCAACTCACCGTCAATGGCTCAAAAGCTACAGTTAACAGAACAAATTGAAAAGCCATTTGAATTTACATAATCAGTATTTATGGCTGAAATTGTTATTGTTGGAAACTGAAAATGCTTTAGTAAATAAGAATACATAAAGGGTGTGTCACATCAAATTGCATCACGGAAAAAACGCTGTAGAAATTCGGCCAGTAGACCGATCCATTTGAAAATTTTAGACAGTAAAATAAAAACTATTAAACAACTTTTGGCATTTTCTTTTTATCCATACTTCGAGCCCAAGCCCGTATGCTCGCACCTTCCTCTTTACCCCGTCCATAAGGTTCTGTACAACGTCAGGTTGTAGTTTTTTTTGAACAGAAATCCATTTTCTCTTGAAGTCCGCCTCCGATTTGACAACTTTTGGGTTCTTCCGGAGGGCCTGCTTCATAATCGCCCAATATTTCTATATTGGGCGAAGCTCCGGCGCGTTGGGCGGGTTCATTTCCTTTGACACGAAGGTTACCCCGTTGGCTTCGTACCACTCCAACACGTCCTTTGAATAGTGGCAAGAAGCGAGATCCGGCCAGAAGATGGTCGGGCCCTCATGATTCTTCAATAGTGGTAGTAAGCGCTTCTGTAGGCACTCCTTAAGGTAAACCTGCCCGTTTACCGTGCCGGTCATCACGAAGGGGGCGCTCCGCTTTCCGCAAGAGCAGATCGCTTGCCACACCATGTACTTTTTGGCAAACTTGGACAGTTTCTGCTTGCGAATCTCCTCCGGAACGCTGAATTTGTCCTCTGCGGAGAAGAACAACAGGCCCGGCAGCTGACGAAAGTCCGCTTTGACGTAGGTTTCGTCGTCCATTACCAGGCAATGCGGCTTCGTCAGCATTTCGGTGTACAGCTTCCGGGCTCGCGTCTTCCACACCATGTTTTGCCTTTCGTCGCGGTTAGGAGCCTTCTGAACCTTGTATGTACGCAGGCCCTCCCGCTGCTTGGTCCGCTGGACGAATTAACTTGACAAATTCAGCTTATTGGTGACATCCCGGACCGAACTTTTCGGATCACGTCTAAACTGCTTAACTACGCGCTTGTGATCTTTTTCACTGACGGAGCATCCATTTTTGCCGTTCTTGACCTTCCGGTCGATGGTTAGGTTCTCGAAGTATCGTTTTAGTACTCTGCTGACCGTGGATTGGACGATTCCCAGCATCTTACCGATGTCCTGATGTGACAACTCCGGATTCTCGAAATGAGTGCACAGGATTAATTCACGACGCTCTTTTTCGTTCGACGACATTTTTCCAAATTTACGAAAAATTGACAGTGAAGCATGGCCAACGTGATCTATACACTCTTATCTGATTTTAAAGCGAAAACTGAAGATATAATTCCTAAAAATTAAATTTCTACAGCGTTTTTTCCGTGATGCAATTTGATGTGACACACCCTTTATATATGTGATTTGACTACCGTGACTACGATCCCGTTTTCATTTTTTTCGCAGATGTGTTTAAAAAACTCGAATCGCTCGAGGCTCATTCTCAGTCAGCTGAACTAAATAACAACCTAGGTTCAGTTTCTGTCAGCATAATCCACTTAAATCATAACATAGAATTGCTTGCCCCGAGTGAGTGAAGCGGTGGGGAAATGGAAATCTCGTTCCGTTTCACATCCTATCTGAAACTCCGTTTAACCTTCCACATTGCGCCCCCAAATGGTGGTTTATTTTTTCGCTGTGTCCATTCACATCTGCGGCTAAGCACTGCTGCGCTATTGTCGTCTTGTTCTGGTGCATATTATCCTGTACACAATATTCCCCTACACTTTCTTGTCAGTCCGGCTGTTCCGAGTTGGTACTTGAAAAGATTGCATTGGGTTTGTTGGTGCACCAAACGGCAAACCCCGTGTCTTCCACAGCGCTGGGTACAGCCGGTTATGCCAACACCTAGGTCTTGCTAGATTTTTTATTATACAACACTACTTCAACATTATTGTTATCCACGGAAACGGCACTATGTAAACAAGGAACACTTTAGTTTAGCTCTCCCAGACCGTTATGTGCAGAAGCATTTACCTGCATACTATGGGATCTCGTTTTAAAGTTCGTATAAACAGTTCTGGATTCGGGTGAATTTGTTAATAATTGTACAAATTTGAATTGAAAACTCTAGTGCTTTTGCATCCTTAAAAAAACAAAAACAAAATTAACTTTTAAAAAACTTTTGGACTTTGTACGTGTGTCGTTATTTTGCTCGAAAGTTCTGTTCACATTTAGTTTTTTCACCTCATCTCTAGTGGAACTGTTCGGATGTCCCTTAAAAGCTAGAGTTACGCGCTTGTGACCCTTTACACTATTTTGGTTTCGTGATGTATCAATAACCTACTATTTTGATGCTATGATGGACGATTGAATGGTGGTGCAAATTATGCAGCCGTGGTAATAAATATAAACAAAGAGGGAGATAGCGGAAAAGGAATATTTGCGTTAGGTTATGATAATGGATCTCTGCTGAGGCAAATATTCAGACCGTCATCATGAGGGCTTCATTGGTGCCTTTGACATTGCATCAATGCATCGAGCTGACGCTATGGCGAAGCAGGCGTTAAGGCTGTGCGCCACATGATTGGTTGAGGAATATCAAGTTACACCATAGTGAGTGTTGTGCTAGAATGTTGTGAGTTATTTGGGTTCGCGTGCCAATCGCAAAACTGCCTTCAACAAGTATGGCATTGCGCTAATCTTGATCATAATGAAGAAATGCAGCTCTTTTCGAGGTTATTGAGAATTTATTTCGTATATTCAGTCATGTTGTACGAACGATATCTAGAGATGTGATTCCACTGAGACAATACTAAATAACATGTAGCACGATATTTGATACTTGCAAGTATTGCCATTGTGGTTGTTTCCATTCGGTGCCAAAGTAAGATTGATGTAGTTATGAGATGTAAAATAATGGTGCTACTGCAACAAATATATACTCGACTGTAGTCGAGTGTATGTTAATTGCGAAAAAGTCCACCGGAATAGTGTTCGAGGTAAATTTTCAATGTATTGACATGAAACAAAGTGCGATATGCGAGGATCTTCATAGCATACCTGATAACTGTCTAAGTTCGTTGGTTTGAGTTCACGGTAGGTAGACAGTAAACCGTAGACAGGTAGGTATGTAGACAGTAAACCGTCCAATGCATGTAGCGCTGCACTGATTTTAGTATTGTTGAGCCCCTCGTTTCTATGAGTATGAATGTCAGTTTCAACACAACTCCCGTGTGTGGAATCTGAGTGTCTTTTCATATGTGTATGTTTCGGATGAACTGCAAAGCGAGTGCTTTTCCCCTTTCCGATTTCACTGCTAGCGAGTTGCCAGATGTAACTCGACGGCTCAATTTAGCCAAGACACGTCTCAGAAAATATCTTAGACACTCGTGTGAGTTTTTTCTAAGAAATTCACGCTTCCTTAAGGTGAAGGTGGAAGCTAGCCATTGTAGTAGGTAAACCCACGTGTAAAAATGGGGTAATAGTGTTTGTGAGAGAGGAGCAAAGCAAACGTAAATAGATTAATTCACTTATCAGACTGTGTGGCGCTTCATTGACACGAGTCTTTGAATACATTTGAAAAAAATTACAATTCAATACTAAAGTAAAATGTATGAACGATATGTTCTGATGAACAATTGCAAATATAAATATATATAGAAGGTGCATTTGCATATGAAGTAAAATTCTGATTATACGCGAGTGTAGCATGAGCAAATTTATAACACATGCGAAATGGGGGCTCTTTTGGTATTAACAATTTCTTCCGCATAGTAACTCGATGTTGATAATTCCTCTATATTTTCCTTCCTTGATCGTATTGTTTTCACATATTCACGTTGGAGAGCCTTAACCCTTCTCTTCGTTGGCCGAGGCATTTTGATTGAATGTAATACTTTTCCGTTTACTGTTTTTGAAAGCATAGGCAGCCGTGGCAATGTTCCGAGCTCTGCAATACAATTTTCTTACCCAATGTTAATGTTGCTAAAACTTACATTATATACCCATTAAACGTAAAAATAATAATTGATATCAATCAACACAATTTTATTCTATTGATTTTCATGACATGAAACGCTATGACTCAGGAACAACATTTTATTGAGTGGTTTTTATAGCTGTTTCGATGATGTTGTCTGGCATCAGTGTCGAAAAAATAACGATGCTTTCACCAATATAAACAAAACCATTGCCGAAGATTGAAAAATGAAAATTTAACTTTCAGAGCACTTGCTCGAGTTTTCCGACGTTTTTCACTATACAGTGCGACAGCAGAAGAAAATTTAATATCTTGTGAGTAATCGATTAGAGTTTGGTTGATATTACTTGATGGGAAGTGTGCGAAAACGATCATTTTCTTCACACTGTTTCGCAAAACTATTGATTTTCGGGCGAGGGGTGAGGGAGGGAGATGATAGAAATGAGCGCCATTGTGGCAGCCATTTGTGGCTAGCTTCCACCTTCACCTTAACCGGGAGAGTTTTTGGCGGGATTTCTTGGTATTTGAATTCGGAATCCGGCGAGCGACTCGATTTAAGCTGCGCTCGGGAGATTAAAGATAATCGCCCGAAAATGTTTAAAAAAGAGGACAGAGGTAGGCAAGGGGGTTGAGGGTAAGACTACGTATTATTAATATCGTTAATAATTGCGTAGTTCCGGTCCTTTTGATCATTGCGCTGATCTGAGGACTTCGAAGAAATATTCTTCCATTTCAACTTGGCCCGTGGAAGAGGCAGCAGTGTGCAGTTCCGTTTGTGAAATCGCGAGTAGTTCAAAAGGTAGTTGGTACTTTTTCACGCCATAGTTAGTGTAGCTCATTTGTGTTTTTTTCTTTGTTTGTTCTTTTTCTTTTGTTTCTTTAGTGAGTGCAGTTAGCACAATTTTAAATTTAAAAATTACCCCTCCAGTGCGTAAAGTTCAAATTCAATTGAAGGTAAGCATTGGCTTTTTTTTTGCAAAATGTGGCTTTATGGTAAATGGCTTGTTGGGGAGTCTCGTGAGAGCAGTTGGCGAGTGCAGATGTGTTTTTCGGTCGCTCCGTTGCTTTGTTGGCTCTCGTGTGCAGTGAAGTTATGGAAAAATACTGTTTCGAAAACAGCCCGAAACATTCGGTCGAAAAGATTCGTGAATCTAGTCATTAAAGGGTGTGTCACATCAAATTGCATCACGGAAAAAACGCTGTAGAAATTCGCCCAGTAGACCGATCCTTTTGAAAATTTTAGACAGTAAAATAAAAACTATTAAACAACTTTTGGCATTTTCTTTTTATTCAAACTTCGAGCCCAAGCCCGTATGCTCGCACCTTCCTCTTTACCCCGTCCATAAGGTTCTGTACAACGTCAGGTTGTAGTTTTTTTTTGAACAGAAATCCATTTTCTCTTGAAGTTCGCCTCCGATTTGACAACTTTTGGGTTCTTCCGGAGGGCCTGCTTCATAATCGCCCAATATTTCTCTATTGGGCGAAGCTCCGGCGCGTTGGGCGGGTTCATTTCCTTTGGCACGAAGGTGACCCCGTTGGCTTCGTACCACTCCAACACGCCCTTTGAATAGTGGCACGAAGCGAGAGGCCAGAAGATGGTCAGGCCCTCGTGCTGCTTCAATAGTGGTAGTAAGCGCTTCTGTAGGCACTCCTTAAGGTAAACCTGCCCGTTTAACGTGCCGGTCATCACGAAGGGGGCGCTCCGCTTTCCACAAGAGCAGATCGCTTGCCACACCATGTACTTTTTGGCAAACTTGGATAGTTTCTGCTTGCGAATCTCCTCCGGAACGCTGAATTTGTCCTCTGCAGAGAAGAACAACAGGCCCGGCAGCTGACGAAAGTCCGCTTTGACGTAGGTTTCGTCGTCCATTACCAGGCAATGCGGCTTCGTCAGCATTTCGGTGTACAGCTTCCGGGCTCGCGTCTTCCACACCATGTTTTGCCTTTCATCGCGGTTATGAGCCTTCTGAACCTTGTATGTACGCAGGCCCTCCCACTGCTTGGTCCGCTGGACGAATTAACTTGACAAATTCAGCTTATTGGCGACATCCCGGACCGAACTTCTCGGATCACGTCTAAACTGCTTAACTACGCGCTTGATCTTTTTCACTGACGGAGCATCCATTTTTGCCGTTCTTCACCTTCCGGTCGATGGTTAGGTTCTCGAAGTATCGTCTTAGTACTCTGCTGACCGTGGATTGGACGATTCCCAGCATCTTACCGATGTCCCGATGTGACAACTCCGGATTCTCGAAATGAGTGCACAGGATTAATTCACGACGCTCTTTTTCGTTCGACGACATTTTTCCAAATTTACGAAAAATTGACAGTGAAGCATGGCCAACGTGATCTATACACTCTTATCTGATTATAAGCGAAAACTGAAGATATAATTCCTAAAAAATCAATTTCTACAGCGTTTTTTCCGTGATGCAATTTGATGTGACACACCCTTTATTCATATTTCGTTACGCTATGTGAATTTGGAATTAACTTTCCAGCGAGTTTATGGTTTTTGTTTCGATGTGCCGAATGTTCAGAAGCGTTTATTTTTTTTTCGTCCATCGATGCGCGGCTGTATGTGTAGAACAGAGTAATTCTCTGAGCAGGAATCGGGAGAGTGAGACCCTGCATTTTCTCCATTTCACGGAAGGATCAACGAAGCTAAGTTTATTTTATTATATATCCTTAATCTATCTATTTTAGCTTGATTTGTCATATTGCAATTATATCAATAAAAAGTGACAATTCTGAAAAGTGGTGAGAGAGAGAGAGAGATTTGCTCTCATGGTACCTACCAATGTGCAAAAGGTGTAAAATGAACGGACATGTTTTTTGTGTTATATTGTTGGTGCCAAAAAGAAGGCTATATCTATAGTGGTGTGGAGCTAGGTAGTGCGGACTGAATCAAAACGGCTGTCAAAAAAGATCCAATTGAAATGTCAAAAGAGATCCAACGATCAGGAGTGTTATTTTTCTTATGATAATCAACACTATAAAAGAGGTATTGTTGTCAAGGGCAAAAATAATTAAAATTATAAAATGACCGAACTACATTTTTCCGTCAATTGTTCAATTAACCATTGCATCTCTGAAAGAGCATCTAAGCCTTTCACTGAGAAACGCATTTTTAATGTCCCCTCTCTTTGACATAACGTTTTTTCCGAACGAAATAAAAACAAACGAAGTCAGAGTCACGTAAATGTTTACTCCTGCGATTTGAAAATATTCGATAAAAAGTGGAAGGAAGAGATGCCAGATGATTTTTGAAAAAAGTCTGTAAAAACATGTGAATGTCTGTTAAAAATGGGGAAAAGTCTGTAAAAGTTTGCAAATCTATAGAAATGTCTTTTAACGTTAATTTTCACATATTCATTAATACTTTGTACATCGCGCCAAACCAATATAGTGGTTCTCAGATCTTCGTCAAAAGTTGTAATTTTGTTCTTTATCGCAAAACATTAGACTCGTATTTTTTTAATTTTTCATTAGGGTGTCCATTTCCATTTTAGGGTGATCCAAAAAATCATTTTTTCCACTTTTTCCCAAAATGACTTTTTTCAAAAATTTATAACTTTCGAACCACTTAACCGATTTAGATGATCGACACATCAAATTGAAGCCAATGAGTTTTAATTGAGAAATATTGAACTTGCAGATAATATGGATCCTATTTTCGTAATTATTGATTGTAGTCGTTTTTTAATGTTTTCATGGTTTTGGACTAGGGGGCACCATATTTTTTTATATTTTTTCTTGAAAGCTTAGAATTTTTTTTCATAAAATATCTTGATATCAGATATGCTATTTTTTCGTTTTTGAAATATGATTTTTCAAAACTAATCGATGGTTCGAAAAACAATTTTCCCCATTTTTCCCATTACAAAAAGTCATAACTTTTGAACTATTGGACCGATTCATATCATCGGTATATTAAATTGAAGCTTACGAGTAATTTTTCTTTGAAAAAATATTCCTTCTGCGAAAAAATTGAATTTTTGCTTTTGTAATTATTGATTGAGTTAGTTTTTCATAGTTTTCTCGGTTAAAGATAGGAGCGCTATATTTTTTTATATTTTTTATGGAAAGCTGAGGATTATTTACCTAACATATCTCGATATCAAAGATGCTATAATTATCGTTTTTAAGTTATAATTTTGAAAATTTAACATTTAACATATTCATATGTGACTAAACTAGACCTATGCTACTAGAATCCAATCTTCCCGCAAGTGTGATATTATTGGCTTGGCTTATTGGCTTCTATTTAATATATCGATCATCTAAATCGGTGTATTCAAATTAATCAAATGTTATGATTTTTTGCAGAAAGTTATTTTTGGACAAAGGGGGAAAAATGATTTTTTGAACCACCGGTGAACTTTGAAAAATCATATCTAAAAAAACGAAAAAATAGCATCTCTGATATCGAGATATGTTATGTAAAAATTCCTCAGCTTTCAAGAAAAAATATAAAAAAAATATAGCGCCAAAGTCATAAAAAATGAAAAACGACTAAAATCAATAATTACTAAAATATAATTATTCTTTTCGCAAGTTAAATATTTTTTAATAAAAGGCTAGGTCATTAGTTTCAATTTTATATGTCGATCATCTAAATCGGTTCAGTGATTCAAAAGTTATTAATTTTCGTTTGTCATTTTTGGGAAAAAGTGGAAAAAATTGATTTTTCGGACCACTTAATAACTTATGTGTTGTAAGTGTGTTTAAATGTTTCAACGATCTACATATACATACATACACATACATACGCGTTGTAAATTTTTATAAAATTCATTATTTCTTTGTTGATATATTGGACATCCACCAAGGCTTGCGGTCTTGTCGTTGATGAAATTTATAAGAAAATGCAGTGTATACCATCCGCCATGCAAGGCTATACAAGTTTTAGATCACCACACGGCCATGAACCATGTCTGTGGTAACAATATCGAACAGTAACCCATATTTCGTCATAAGCAGACCCAAAATCGAATGTAAATTGTTGAAAATAGAATGAAAATTTTTATTCGATGTTGTTCAAATACTTAGAAGACATAGTCCTGACCCTAACTTAACTATTTTCAATAAATCTCCTTGCATTTCAGCAAAACAATCTTATCTAGAACAGAAAATAATTATCAGAGACAATTTTCGTTCAAGATTTTTCCTTAACTGCATAGAATGCAATTTTTCATTAATTGTTTATAACCGTATGCTCTCTTTCGTATGCAATGATGTCAGGGCAAAAGTACTTATGTGTATGAGTTCCAAGCTTTATATACACCAGATGGGCCAACCAGAAAGACTGCCGGGCCGCTGGTTGAGTATCGCTGGTCTAACGTCATGTTTATTGATATAAACTAAATATAATAACTTTTCTGTATTAAAACTGTGGAAAAATGTCATATGGTGAGTCAAATATTTTTGATGTGATGGATAGAGCCTCTTATTTTTCAAAAACCTGTGAAATATTGTTATATCCAAAAAGTCTAAAACAAAAATAGAAAGTGTTTTACAGAAATGTCTGTAAATTTACAAACATATTTGTAAATCTGGCATCTCTGGTGGTCTGAGAATTTATTGCAAGAAATCGCTTGAAAACATGCATGAATTTGCTTGAAAATGAAGTAAATTGAGTCCGCACCACTTAGGTGTGGAGAGGATACAGCTCTCGCGAAAGTATAAGTTTTTCGAGTTCGTGGTAGGATAGTGTTGGTGCGAAAAAATTCAACGTTTATGGTGATCCCCCAGAGCGAGGTGTGAATAAAGAACGTCATCTTTCCTTTAATACGCGTATATATGTATATATGTACAGGGAAACTTCGATATAACGTACCCTCGTTAGAACGTACCCTCGATATAACGTCACTCGATATAACGTACATTTTACCTCGATATAACGTACACATTTCCAAAGTGTAAAGGAAAAATTTTTTCAATATTTTTTTTCTGATAGAACAATAAATTATCTGTATTGTGATGTTAAAACAAGTTTTGTACCTTCAATCAATCCCGAAATACAGCTGGTTTTATGATTCCGGATTCTAAATGAATCAATTTTTACTCAACAGTACGAAGGGAAACATCATGAAAAAGGCTGGGTTCGTAATCTGATTGAAGCTATTCATTAACTGTACTAAAACAGCAACACAAGACTACGTTTGTGAGTATTTTATTATGCTTCGATATAACGTACAATTCGATACTACGTACACTTTTGAAAGTGAAATGTACGTTATATCGAAGTTTACCTGTACTAAGATTTTTCGCTGCAGATGACGTAAATGAACATATACTCTCTCGAGGTAGTTTTTGTTTTTCATTCCATCTGTTCTTACGAGTGATTACACCAGGAGGGTGCGACTCGGGCAAAACACACGTCACGTATAGACGTGTGTTTTGATCGGTCCGTTAATCTTGTTCTAGGTGATTGTAGTGAGTTAAGGCTGATTTAGACGATGCCAGTCAGCGCTCTAGTTGAGATATCCAGTGAACAGAGAACAGACACTCTGTCCAAGTTACTTGTACCAGTATCGAACAACTAATTGGCCTCTAACTTGAACAGAGTGTCTGTTCTCTATTCACTGGATACTTCAACTAGAGCGCTGACTGGCATCGTCTAAATCAGCCTTTAGAGAGGGAGGTGCGCGATTGATTTGTTTTTAGATAGACGTTTTTATAGAATGTTGGTAGTGCGTGTGTGTATATGTTTTTGTAAGTGATTAATATGAATAAATATTATCGTTTTTATTGGAAAGTGCCTCATTACGAGCGTCGCTTCGCGGTGAGGGCGAGATGATTTGTATGCAAGGTTATATACACTTCATCTCGTTTTCACCGTGAGGTGATGTTCGTGATCAGGCTCAGAGTAGGTGTGATGAATAACGGAACATATCGTCGGATCGGTTGGCCTTGGAGGAGTTTCTCGGTTACCTTCTCAGGTTTCCCACTATTGAATCTCCGCCAACGCGATGAAAAGTACATACGATGAATACTAGAATATATTAATATAATATATTATATAACATGTATTAATTTTACGGGTTTTCCTTCTCAGGATACCTAAAGATAATCTCTGCCGCGTGTTGTAATACATGAGATTTTCGGATTTTTGTTTTGTCGGAGGTCAATTGTTCGAATTTACATAATCACATCACTTACCGCAGTGAATCCTGATTTTTCTTAACCATTCCCACTAACAACTATCCCTTCCATGATAAACGCTAGGGAATCACGCTATAGAGGCGACCCTTCTGGCCTTCGGGCGGCGAATATCATACTAACATTCCTTTCCTCCCCCTGGTGACTGTAAGGACGTGGCCGGCTTCTTTATTGACCATTTAAAGCTCGAACCACCGAAAATTACACAACGAGAATGATTTGCTAGTCCCAAGCGTCATTCTGTGTGTTCTTTGTGCAATTTGGTTGGTTCAGGTCAATCACGGAGAGCAACTACGAATTGTACAGTCTACCCAAGCTCAAGCTCAAGCTCAATGTGGCTTTATGGTAAATGGCTTGTGTGTGCGTTTTTTATGTGTTGTTTCTAGGTGGCACCACTTCTGACCCCACGGCTACGTTGGAATTGGCCCTCTCCGTCAACACGAGGGCCCCAGCAAAATTCTCGCACTCCCGGCGGCTCGTCATCAGCGGAAGTTCATCGCTCTTCGCCGCCGTATCACGTAAATCCATGGTAGTGAGTACCCATTTATTATTTTCCATTTAACATGCGCATGTAGGGAAATAATACACAACACTCTAATAAATGAGAGGTGCGCTATAGAGCGCAAGAACAGAAGCAACACCACACAAAAGTACACACACAATAGCCATTGAAAAGTTAATGGAGAAGCCATAGCAGTATGACTAGAAAGTCAACCGCCATTACCAAATCTATTTGAATGTGCCTTTAGTGTAGTGAGCTAATTGCTATGTCTGCAAATCCAATGATTTGATATTCGAGTCTGGAGTTAGATTAAATTTTTCTGTTATGTGTAAATGAGTTGAATTAGTTTTTTTGTCGTCACGCTGTTTTCCTGTAATAAATGTTGAGTTGAATATTTTATAGTCTGAGTTATTTACTGGCTAGCGGTGTGGCCTAAGTACCGGCAACTGATTTTTTTTGTAGTTGTAATAGTCTTGAGTCTGCAAAGAGACTCCTTTTTGTTGCAGTTAGTTGAACATCCACTTCTACGCTCCGAAGAGAGCTTCGTTGTGGACAATATTTTCGCTAATTGGTCCAGTGAGGAAAATTTGCTGAAATTTGTGGTCTGGGGATCGGCCCAAGCATTCTCGGGCTTAAATCTTGTCCTCTGGACAAGCGTTCGGGTTCATTTTACAGCGCAGTTCAAATTGAGAAACAAACCGGGTTTTGGGGGGAAGAAAGATAAACCCGCCCTCAGAATTCGATTCTCATTGGCCGGGCAACCAAAAACACGGCGGTTGGCCTGCCTTACGGGAGTGGCGCTTAAGCCAACTGCTTGACTGCGCAGAGCCCCGGTTAGGAAGGACTCACACGCCTAGAAGGCGTGTCGGGTTACATGCATTAATGGTGAAACTTCTTTTTGTCATCAGAAATCAAGTTTTCGTTTCATTTTATATGGACGTAAAAATAAGATTGTGTACGCGGGTAATGAGATTCGTATCAGGGGGAAGTAGAAGTGTGGATTGGAGTCAGTTGAATGAAGAGGTAGATTTGTATTCATTAGTCATGTCAATTAGAATAATCATCGACTAGAATTTTTCATCAGTTATCCTCGCTCTTACACGCTCGTTAATTCATTTCTAGTCATTTCAATGCATGTTGACGGCGAATGCCGAAGTAGGGCTAGAAGTGAAGCGACTGAGAAGAGAGTCGATATTCATTTTTCCTTCGCGATCAGGCGCCACTTCTGGAAAATGCAATCTATTGTTTGAAAATAAAAGATATTGTTCAACCCCAACCGGTGTAAATGTGATCTAAACGTAAGATTTTCTTGAATTTTGGAAACGTAATTTTGAAGGATGCTAACTTATTCATGCGATATGTTACTCTAATGACAATTCTGGAAAGTGATGGCCAATTACTTCCTCGAGGTACTTTTAAAGTTGAAAATTGTGCTTGGACTGAACTACTAGGGAAATTTTGCAATTCGTGGGACTGAAAGCCAGTTGGAGGTTTATAGTTAAAACTAGTAAATATTATTTGGCATTACGTGAACAACCATCTAACTTTTTTAATTGAGTTATAAATATTTTTTTGCAGGCTTGACACCTCTGGTTGATTTAAATGGTAGCACTAAAAGTTTATAATATTTACCTGATGCGGTGGGAAGCTGTTGGAATGTTACATCGGATTGTTACAACCGAGCGCGCAAATTGTTCTGACGCCACGGCTTTTGAGAGTTGTAATAGAAATATTGCTCAGAATGCATCTTGCCCATTTCACTCGACAGTGGAATAGTTTTTCTTCCTCTCGCGGACCTTAACCATTTTATCATTTGTTGATATCCGGTCCGCTTTCAAGATTGAAATAGCGACCAATATGAATTTTGTATTTTCATTCGAAGCCGTAGTCAGGGATAAAAACGAAACGAGGCAACAGCTACAAACTTTTCTCATGACTGGGGATATTTTGTTTAAAGTTCCAAGCTCTGAATGAACGGCAGACTACTGGAAGGAAGATGAAGAATAGAGAAAAAGTTTCTATCGGAAGAAGGGATGAAGTCAAATTTTCTGCAACGTAGAAGACCATAAGAAAGCCTACGGCTTATACTCCGATACTCCATGAAATTATTATTCGTTCATTAAAAATTCATAAAACGATTCAGGAAAAAGCTTTTTGTGTTGGTAAGTCGCTGTGAATTGAACGTTGACAAACTTATTGTCGGTGATACTGAGAAAAAAGTCTTACCTTTCGAGGACGTCAAAGTTGGAAGCGTTTTATGTTTAACATGCTGTATTTAAACGATAAATGAACGTCTGCGTGGTATCGATATTCCTGTTAATTTTTTTTGGGTGATATGCATTTTGTATATGCATATGCGAGTCGTGGCTGGTCATAAAGCACGAACTATTTGTATTTGATATGATATACTATTTCTACTTTCTATTGGACACATGCTCGAATACTCTTAACGTTAAATAACAGATGCAGTTGATACAGCCATTTGAGGAGGGTAAGTGTTTATTTAAATTCAATTTCGTCCACAACTCTTGACAGCTGTTAATCGAACAGAATCATGCTTTTATTATACGGATTCGACGTTACGCTATTTGGTCAAAATGACAAAAACAACTTACAACCGAATGAAAACTGCGAACTGGCAGTATGTGACATTCGAAGCATTCTTGCGCAAATAAACTTCTCGGTTCATTCAAGGGAAAAGTTTTCGAATAAATACGAGTATCGATAGTTTCGCTCCAACGTTATGTGGTAGCAGGATAGGGTCATCGGGAAAAAATAAAAGCAAAAAGTAAAAAGTACATACATCGAGGTATCGTGCCGCCAAAGTTCAGGAAGTTAGGAACGCGTAGGAACGACCTGCATGACTGTGTGTGACGCTCAAAACGACAGCGATAAAAGAGAGCATAGTTTCGGGAGGGAAACATTGTTTTGCTTTTAGTTGGGTGATAGTTTCAGCATAAAATTTTCTCGACTGGAAAATAGATTGAGGATAATGTGTGTCTGCTGGATCTGTGCTGTGTGATGCTTCCCATCTAAGACTGCCAGTACTATCATGTATGTATGGGATTTTTCTGGATCGGAAAGACGGAAAAGTGACGCTACCATGCAGCCCAACTTTTCTTGTGGAATACGGCGGATGTCGAGAGATGTAAGTATGGAAAAACAATTTTCCGTATATACATTTTCCCTGGCGATTGGGTGCCACTTCTAGAAAATGTTCTCGATTGTCTCAACGATGTTTACGGGATCAATTTGCAAAATGACACGAGATTAGCCATGGAGTGGCAAGACAAACTTTCATAGTGTCTGGAGTGTGCTTATGGGAAACTTTGGATTAAGTGGGCATTGAGAGATTATACTGCAGTGGTTCTTCACAATTAATTAAAGTTTTCGTACATTTTCCGGCTTCCGACGTAACATGACCCATTATCGCTGCAACTTTGTTGTTGGAAAATATGGGAATAGATGCTTTCTTAGAAATAGAAGTACTCAATTCATCATAAACTCCTTTTCCATTCGTTTTTGGAGTCGTCGAAGTGTTCGGAAAATGATTCCTACTTCGCTTGGTAGAAAATGGAATTTATTGCCATTTTCGCTTCACACCAACGGAACACGAAGCTCAATTCCACAAATGGGTAATCCAAACGGGCTAACAACGATGTCATTGTAGAACATATGGGAATTAATTGTTTTCGAACTTTCTCTCAAAGCTTTTCAACGATTCAAAAGTTTTTATCATAACATAATGTTGGTCTGAGGTAGAGACGAATACAACAAAATAAAGACGACTCAAATCGGACCATCCCTCCTTCGGGTTTGCGCTTACCAACACATTTGGCCTTCCATTTTTATTTATACAGCCATTCCATGCTAAACCAATATAATGGATCTCAGATTTTCGCGAGAATTGGTAGTTTTTGTTCCTTGCCGCAAAACATTAGACCTGATTTTTTTATTTTTTTCATTAGGGTGACCATTTCTATTTTAAGGTTGTCCGTTGACTTGGTTGTCCAAAAATGACTTATTTCAAAAATTCAGAACTTTTGAACTACTATACCGATTCAGATGATCGACATATCAAATTAAAGCCAATCAACTGACTTTAATTTGTTATGTCGATCATGTGAATCGGTCCGGTAGATCAAAAGTTATGATTTTTTGTAGTGGAAAAAATGATTTTTTGGACCATCGGTTAACTTCGAAAAATCATAACTCATAATCGAAAAAAAACTCTTCCCTGGTTTCCATATATGTTATGTTGTTATGTGAAAAATCCTCAGCTCAGGAAAAATATTAAAAAATATAGCGTCTTTGGTCCCGAGACCATGAAAACTATAAATAACAAAAACAACCAATAATAACGAATACATAATTCAAATTTTCTGCAACCGTAGTATTTTTCCAAAAAAGATCAGCTAATTGGCTTTAATTTAATGTGTCGAACATCTGAATTGGTCCAGTAGTTCAAAAGCTTTGAATTTTTGAAAAAAGAATTTGGGCAAAAATGCGAAAAAAATGAATTATTCGAACCATCCTAAAATGGAAATGGTCACCCTAACAAAAAAAAAAATAAATAAAAAAATACTGGTCTATTAATTTGCGATAAAGAACAAAACTTTCACTTTTGACGAAAATCTGAGAACCACTATATCGGTTTGGCATGGGATGGCTGTATATAGATAGATAGCTTTTTGATAGAAAATTTGGGGCCTTTCATGATACGAACAAAGCATTATTCAAATTGCTTATGCGATTGTTTTGAATTGGTGTATATGCGAGCTCCGATTTTCGATGACTTTATTCCAAAAAAGTTGGATTCACTAAATTGTCCTCAGTTCTGCTCTGTAGAGAAGTAACGGACCAGAATAAAGCGGAAGCTGAAGATGAATGGTGTTATTGGTCAGACTGGCTTAGACTGTGGCTGAAGAAGACCGTGACTGGAGAAGGTACGTCGCAGTAGAATATAAAACCTTATTTTACTGCGACGTACCTTCTCCATAAATGAAAATTTATTTAAAAAAAATATATATAATTTTTTTATAATAACGTAAAATATAATTTTATTACATTTGTTTCGTCTTTAGAAAGTGTTTCGACGGAAAAAAAATCGAGGGGTTGTATCCGAGACACGACCGCTCAGGACGTAGGACTTCGCAGTCTTTTTTTCTTTTTAAAACTTGTGGGTTTATCATTATGGATATTATTTGCGAATACGTCGATATTACATAAATAACTCTTTAGTAAATATTCCCGGCGACCATGAAAAGGTTTAATGGCTTGCGTGGTTTTGTACAATCATTTTGAGAAGCAACGATTCTTTCTTGCCTTTGCGAGAACAATACACTAATTGGTCATATGTCGCTATTTGTTTCTTTATATCAATGCACGCATTGCACTGAGTATTTAACGAGAAGCATCTTCCGTGCATCGCCATTCAACAAGCATCAAACACACGTCTAACAGATGCCCACAGTTGCAGCGATAAAAATGAAACATCGCGAGAATGACCGTTTATGATAAATTGTTTCTCGATTCTTCATCAGAACAGATCCTATGCGCACAAGAGCAAATGCGAATGACAACTAAAAATATCGAAGGTGTGCTTTTGACATTACTATCCTCTTTCGTTGTTTCTATTGTCGCGACTCCATAAGTTGCCCGTTATTGACAGCTCTGTTCGGGAAAGCACACAAATGGACAAAATAAATGTATGGGGAAATGGGAATGCTTCCAATTTTCACCAATTTGAACCATATACAGACTATGGGATTATAATGTATAGCATTTCAAAAAAATCTTAGAAAATTTCCGATTCGATTGGTATGCAAATCGTTAAAATCCGTTCGCAGCAAAAATAGTTATTAATGTTAACTTTATTTCATAAAAACGTGACCTGTTTTCTGATTTGGCACCCTTAATGTAAGACGTAGTCCTACGTCAAAAATGTGAAAACAAGTACACGCTTTCGCAGGTGGCTCATTTATGAATGATCTAAGCTTTAGTCAGAAATGCGACGCATCCGAAAACAGACCTTATGGCATTTAATAAAATGGCAATCTTGATTGAAAATAAATGGTAATTTATAGAATCTAAGATGGCCGCTATGAGCAATCAAAATCCTGACATGTCCATTGAAAATGACGGTATAAGTTCTAACTCTAATTTTTGAGTCATGAGTCACAAAGACAGTAACGACACTTGATAGGGGTTTTGTTCGGCAGGACCAGCTGATTTGAAAAGAGAGCATCTTTTTTCGGTTTGGAAATGCTGGAGGCTACCCTCAGCTCATGATTTTTATGCTTCCAAGAGCACCTAAATAAACTCATTTTTCGTTAAGAATCGACAGAAGAAAATTTCCAGTAGGAGTTAATGTTTGCATTTAAAAAAGACGGGTGGGTAATGTCGGGGACATAACCGGAGTGACGTAGGACTATACAAAGGGGACAGCTCTTGTTAAATATATATTTTAAATATATTGTTTTATTTTCTTCTCCTACGTGAATACCTACCTATCTACCTGAAAAATGGATTAGTGTACTGTTTACTCTTTATGAACATGTTGGTGGTTCTGAAAAGAACCTTTGGCGTTGTGTTTTTTGCGTTTTTTGGTTTCCCTTTCGACAGTCCCCTCTGGGCTGGTTTTATTGTGGCTTTCCACTGGGCTAGAGGCGAATGAACTTCAAAGTTTAAAGCCTCTTAAAAACAAAAAAAGAAAGAAAGAAAAATACATTCATTACGATTTGTTCGCTCGTTGGATTCACATGCAGGCTAAAAAGGGTCCTTTTCAGGATCACAAAATTATCTTCAATCTAAAGAGTTTATTGTTTTGTTATCACTCGATATCCCCATCTTGTTCGGCTAAACCTTTCTGTTTAGCGATTGCGTTTGCCACTCGCCACAGCTTTCACAGTTAGAAAATTTCTTCCCATCCAGCTTGTGACATATTGTACAGTATATTACATTCAATGGCACGTCGCATTACCACCACTCAGTGTCGGATTGGAGGTAATTTTAACCTGTAATTGAACATTTGCGATGACAGTGGTACAGTGTCGACTTTCAATGTGGGGTCATAATTTGGACCCCGAACTCTATGTTTACAAAAATGTCCAACTAAATATGTCGCATTACAGGTCCGTCCAATTAGCTAAATGTCGAGATAAGTGTAAATTACTGTACTTTCAATCTAAAAGCAATTTAAGAATTGGTGATAAATTCAATAAAAAAAAAAATAATAATAATCAATAAGCTCAGAACAACTGCCAAATTCACATACTCATCATATCCTGACAAACAAATTATGAAAAAAATCAATTTGTGTTTTATTATTATTTTGGATATTGTTTTAGTAAGCATTGAACTGTATTTCCTAAACTCTTTTTTAGAAGGTTTAATGGCCCTGAAAAGCGCCTTGTTTTATGGAATGGTTCCAATTTAGAAAACTTAGTACTCGTGGTTTTGAAAAAAACCATTTCGAACGCCCTCGATGCCGCCTTGTTCTGGATTTGCCACCAAAGCAGTTTGTATAAAGAACAAACTTTTTTCTTCTGCTACCTGATGCCGTTTTGCGATTGCGTTTGCCACTCGCCACTCGCTGCAACTGCCTGTTATTGTCTTGATGTGTTCTGTTCTGAATGCAGGTTTTCTTGTCGTCACGAGCAGCTTTACCAGCCAACTCGATCACTTCGGCGGCTGAAACTATATAACGCCGGCTAGGTGGACTGGTGCACTGGTACCAACGCGCTCGGCCTAGCTACCCTTGCGGGGAACTCCAGATCAACACGGTTCGAGCGGGATTTTGCCTTTCCCTTCACTTTTCCTCCTTTACCATGTCCAGACATGGCTGCTTGGGTTGGTTTGTTGATGTGTTGTGATGCGAACCGATGTGGTGTACGGTTTGGATGAGAATGATCGTTACGGAAAGAAGGAAGGAAGGTCTTGTATTATAGAGACTTTAAACTTTTGCAGTTCATTCGTCTCTAGCCTTGAGAAAGGCCCTTTGAAAACTCTACTCTACTCTACTCCAGCGCTACCACCTCCGACCTCTTGCCTTGAGAAAGGCACTCGATCCCTCGCCGTCCAGCTCGTCCAGCAACGATGTTGTCCAGTCGGTGTCCACACAAAGAATGATCGTTACGGCAGCCGAGCGGGGATTTTTAAGCTGACTGGCTGGCTCGAGAATTACGCATGTGTGAGACTGCGACCAATGTTTCGTTCATTTTTTTCTTTTTCCTTTCCAATCGTACTTCATTCTATTTCGCTGCTGCTCTGGTTGCCCGTTTTGGACGGTACGATTTGAGGAGCACAAAATGGACCAATAAAAAATGGGCACATAGTGCAATTGGACAATGCTTGATATTTCACAATTATTCAATTATTTATCTCAAGAAAAATGAAATGTTATTCGTTATGATAGATACGTAGTTATATTTCCTATCAATTGATGCAAAAATCTTTGCGATCTATTGAGAAATGCTCGAATTATAAGCGTTCCAAATCTTGCATTTTTTCCTACTTGTTCAGTGCCTAGATTTCCATTTCACCCCCTATATCTTCCGGTTAGAC
The DNA here is from genome assembly GCF_029784135.1 of Toxorhynchites rutilus septentrionalis. Taxonomy (NCBI): domain Eukaryota; kingdom Metazoa; phylum Arthropoda; class Insecta; order Diptera; family Culicidae; genus Toxorhynchites; species Toxorhynchites rutilus. The sequence goes on along the minus strand of NC_073746.1, from coordinate 255,362,038 downwards.
GTAGTCCTACGTCAAAATGGACTTTTTCGGATGGTGATAAAAAAAACTAAGACATATCATAAATTTCCCATGGAAGGTAATTATATTAGCTTACTTGCTAAACATTATAGGAGGTTGTGTTCAAGACACGACCGCATTGTTTACGTAGAACTACGCTATAGTTTAATTCAAGTCGCTTGTTTATAAAGGCGGATATTATTTTAAAATGCTACGAAAATTTTGAAATAACCATTCCACAGTTTGGCCGCCTTGAAATGTTTTTTTTTTTATTGTAGAATCATTTGACGATAATTGTTTGATGATTCATTCTTGTGCTCGCAGAACAATACACGCTCGAGATAAGCGCAGTTGTCATCCTTAGTGGAGAGAGTTTTGCTACTGGTAAGTGACACCAAATCACATACAAAATTTCAGAACGACATTTACTTTCTTGGTGGCCAAATAAACGAATAAACTCTATCTGTTAATCTCGAAACCTCTACAACCTCGAAAAGAGTAGCACAGCTTCATTATGATCAAGATTCGCGCAAATGCAATCCTAGTTGAAAGCAGCATCAATAACTTAATATAACTTATTGAATAACTTGATATTCCCCAAATAATTTTTGGTGCACAACCTTAACATCTGCTTCACCATAGCGTCAGTTCAATGCATTGATTACAGAGAACAAACAATGTTAACTGCTTGGAGAAAGGCTGAATATTTGCCTCATTACCAACACCCTAGCGTAAATATTTCCATCCTTCTACCCCCTCCTTGTTTATATTTATCATTACGACTGCATAATTTGCAACACCAAACAATCGTCAATCATAGCATAAAAACATTAGGCGATTGTTGCATCGTTACATGGCCAATACAGACGGGAGCAGATACAAATGGGGTTTTGAGTGTAGCGAAGATGCACTATTTTTACGTACGGGTTATGAAGCACGCACGTACGCATACAAATATCCATATATCGATGGCTTGAAGCAACTAAATATTCACACACTTATTTCCGTTTTGCAATCTTCTCAACAGAAGCCCTTTCTGTTAATATTGCCAGTCTAGATTGGCTTAGCTGTCGTCCTTTGTGGAGAGAAACGAAACGAAAATTAATTTTGGACACCCACGTCAAAAACCCGACGTGGTCAGGTTCGAAAATCGCGAAATCGTTGAAAATGGTCAAATCGACCGTGTGCAGTGTTCTCAAACGTTTCCGTGAGATGCATACTATCGATCGGCAGGTTCATACCAAGCGTCATAGTGGAACTAAGGATCGGAAACTGCATTTGAAGGTGTTGAGAACGATCAAGGCAAACCCAGAGCAGTCGGACTATGACATCGCCAAGAAATTCAATGCCGACCGGCAGATTTGGCAAGCTGCCACTACAGCAAAGAGGTAATACAGTGGTATCGAGACAACGGGGTGGATTTTGTCGAAAAGGACATCAACCCACCCAACTGCCCTCAATTCCGCCCTATCGAAAAATATTGGGCAATTGTCAAGCAGAAGATGATGAAGGATGGTAGGACGACTCGGGATGCAACAGAGATGAAGAGATGGTGGAACAAAATGGCCGCTGAGATCAGCGAACAGGGTGTCCAAACTATGATGAGTGGTATTTGCCGAAAAGTTCGAGATTTCATCAAAACCACATCGGAATAATTTTTTTGTTTTTTTCCTTTAAAGTACAATAAAAGATCTACAGTTTTGAGTACATAACACTTTTATTTCGTTCACATAGCTCCGAGATAGACCCGTTTTAATGTGTCCAGATTTAAGATGAACTATGCTTTATATCTTACGATTTCCACTTCGATGCTCTTTTTTGACAGCTCTGTTCAGGAAAGCACACAAATGGACAGAACAAATGTATGAGGAAATGTGAATGCTTCCAATTTTCACCAATTTAAACCATATATAGACTATGGGATTGTAATGTATAGCATATCAACCACCCTTAATGAAAGACGTAGTTCTACGTCAGAAAATTCTACGCCCTTGCGAGCGGCCTTCCGGCAGTTAACCGGAACATGTAACCACTTTTCCCTCGATCTGCGTCTTCAGCATCCTTTGGAGCTTCTTGTCGCTCATGGTTGTTGGTCGTCCGGAACCGGAGTAGCTTTACTGTTTTCGCCATCATGGTTAGAGTTCGACTCATAGAACTGTCAATTTTTTTCTGCTGACTCATGGCTTACTATGATTGATGCTGCATGGGTAGTTTAGGTTAGTTTAGATTTTACCTGGCAACGCCAGTGTTGCCAAGATGGTCAGATGGTGTTAGACAAGGTGAGATGAGAGGATGTTGAACAGTATTTATGTTATTAGGAATACCGGTAAGTTTCTTCGTTTTTTAAAAAAAAAATAATGCTTTATTCTGCAAAAATGGTTATAAATTTAATATTCAAAGTATTACCCATCGCTAGTCATAACTTTTTCCCATATATCTTGCAATTTACGGATCCCTTTGCGGAAATAATCGGCCGGTTTGTCGGCTAACCACGAATCGATCCAATTTTTGACTTCATCAAAATTGGAGAATTGCTGGTCAACCAGCAATATGTTGATGCATGGCCGGGGTATCCATACGTTGCCCGACGTTTAGGATTATCGTAATGGACCTACTTTTCATCGCCAGTAACGGTGCAAAAAACTAGCTATGTAGCTATGCAAAAAACCCTTTCTTTTATGTCTTTGGAGCAGTTGCTCGCACATGAAAAAACGGCGTTCGACTTCTCGTGGCGTGAATGGACGCCCAATGTCATATCTTTCGGATCATTCCCATTGCTGTTAAACGATCGGATATGGTTGGCTGAACTACGACAAGTGTATCTGCATGTTCTTGTTGCATTTGTGACTTGTAAACATGGCATTTGCTTGAAATCGATGTAGTTTTTGGCTCATCTTTAGCTCTCCAATCACTTGATTAATATCATGTGTCCGTGTCATACCGATATACTTACGTCTCGACTCTTGTTATTATGTGTGTTGATAAACGCTTGGTTAAAATCATCCATGAAAAGTACCTCAAGAGTACTTGAAGTACCTCAAAGTATTTAATTGATTTGAGTCTTAAACCTTTATGAAAAATGTTCTAAGCAGAAACGAATGAGATGTTGGTGTTCTCAGCTCTCGTTAGTTAACGATTTTCGATTAATAATTTTGAGATTTCCTAGATGGTTTTTCCTTTAGTTATTTTCGTTCTGGAAGCTCGCTTTGCGAAAAGTATTTTCAGTTTATTGCATCCGATGCATTGAGTTTACGGGAGTGAGTAGTGATGTCCCTTAAACGTTCGATTGATCGTTTGGTGACTGTAAACAACGATTGTTTGTCATACGATTGCAATACAACTTATAGCCGTAAGCGTAATTTGTGTCGATGAATCTAGCCGTAATTCAGAGTAAACTCCATTTTGTTTTATCGGAGAAATACATAATATTTACCATGTCGTGATGTCTCGTTCCATCTCTGCGAAACTCCTTGGCCTGTGTGTCTTTTGTCAGTAGATTTTGGCATTGTCGAAACGAAATTCGACGAAAATAGATCATTCTCCGTATCCGAAGGGATACGTTTTGCTCATATTTCCAACTGAAGTCATAATCGGATTCATCTGTTCGAGTGGATATCAAATTACCAATAATTTTCATTATGATAATTGATTTTTTTCTATTATAGAGACTTTGAAGTTCACTCGACACTTGTATGACCAATCTTCGTATCGTTTACGAGGAAGCATCTTCAACTTATTTTAGAGAGGTCATAAATTGCTCCCACTTTACTTCTAAACAATCCCGCGAGAACGAAATTGAACCGGTTAAACCGGTCGGTATATGGAGGTTGTGTGTGTGTGGAAAGTTTTTCCATTACAAATTGCAAGAAACATCTCTTTTCATGTTTAATTAGAGTTAGAGTATGTACACAAATATTCGCAGTACAAGGGACGGGCAACTTCAAAGTAAAGTTGAAACGGGGAATGAATTCGATGCTCGTCAGAAGCCACTAACTGCGACGAGGTAACTTTCGAGCAAAACTGAGTCTAGGGCTAGATCATGCCGGAGGAGTGCGCATTCAAATGTGTCCCATCTATGCTGCTTGGTGCTGGTTGGAAACAAGTGATTACATATTTTACATATAAGAACATGAATTAGTGTTTTCGTTTTGCTTGTTGCGGTTGGCGAATTGCGTTTTTTGGTGTTTCATTTGTTGATGGATGTTATAGTGATTCTTATTTCAAACGCCAAATTTTATAATAATTGACGTTGAATTTTTAAATGTATCACGTGTTGTATTCCGATGGCGAAATGAAATACGGAACGTTCAATAAATAATACAAATAACTTCAGTCAATCATATGAATTTTCAATCATGAAAATGTTGAACCTGTACAAAGTATGTCTAGAGTCTATCTCGAAGAAGTAAACGGATGTGCATTTATCGGCTCACATTACCATTCTAATTTATACTCTTATCTCAGCCGGTTTTGTGCCAGAGTGTCTGTGAATAATTGTTGTTGTTGATGAAACTTCCCCGACACAAACGGCTCCTAAATGGATAACGAAACGATCCTTCACCTTTTGGCCAAACTGTTCCCTTATCGGCAAATGGTAACTTTTCTTTAATTTCCACATCGTGTTATTCACATTGTTCTTGCCACCTTGAAATGAAATCTTATTATGCATGAGTTTGCTGTGTGTGGATGTGTCTTGAAGAACCTTTCACCAGCGAAAAGACATAAATCGTTGCCTTTTTATCGTGCAAGTTTTCCGCACAGAATAGTGGCTTTAGGTTGAGAAAAATTTTCCTAGGTCGGAAAAAAATACAGACTTTTATGGAGAGCGAATGTTTTGGCTTTTATTTTCGTTTTCGATAGAGAGTTCACTAATTCGATAATGAGCCTATCGTATGTTTTGATTACAAATAAGATTTATTTGTATCTTTGCGGTAAGTAGACAGTAAAATAATCAACACTGAGTACGATAGGCTTTACATGTGATTAAATCATAGGTGGCTTTAAATTATAAGAAGCAACTCTCACATTAGAGATAGAATAGAACATAGTGTAAGGAAGTTTAGATCATTTGACCAATATTTGTTACTTATTGATCCAAAAACTTGTTTCGCTAGCTTTAAAATTGGTTTCAAAATAGGCTATTGAAATCACACAAATCTGTATATAAGCGAGTGGCTGCTCGGAAATCTGCTCAGTTATAATTGTACAGCGATTGAAGCATGTTATCGCTGTTGTGGCGAAGCTAGCTTCGTTCATTATGAAAGCGCTGATGAGCGGTGTCACCAAGAGCCTGTTTGTCCACACAAACGGGAGTGGTGCATCGGGTTCATTAAAGATTCTCTCTAAGGCCAAAAGGGAATTCACCGGTGAGAAGAATGATACCACTAAGAAGGCGACCAAAAAGCACCAGCATCGAAAACGCTTGAGGCATTGAAGGCAGCCATCACACACACACACACACATACGTGCAACTTTTTTTGTTTGGTGGTTATCGAGACAGAATTGATTGCCGGCGGGTGTCTAGCGTTGAGGCGAATAAACCGAAAAGATATCATCTTTGCTGACAAATAATCTGCCAGTTATGCTTTAACTTGTATGGCACTAACGTTCCCAGTGGAACATTTGCCTTCGCAACGTAGGTCACAAGTCATCATTTTTATTAGTAGTACTTAGTTGTATTCTTGTAGTCTTAGATGTATTCTGAAGTGGCAAACTCTAGAATACGCGTGACCACAGTACACTCTTTCCAACTTCTATAAGAACAGGTTATGATTTTGCTGCTTTGTTCCATTGTAAACAAATAATGCTTCAACTAGTATGCACTGCATGATTTTCATATATGTGTGTGCAAGCGCTGAGCGTAAACCAAAGGTTTTGTATTTTAAGGTGTCAAGTTTCTATAAGACCAAATACATTTTTCATTTGCCTAGGTTGTTTTGATCAATAAATCTGGAAAATGCCAGAGGGAAAATGCTCACTGAGAGAAAAGAAAGAAAATGTTGGTGTCAGAGAAATTTCTCGTCGGATTGGACGATTCCATCAAGTAGTGCTCAATTATTTGACGAATCATCAAGGATACGGTAAGAAGGAGAGAGGTCCACGTAAATCGAAGCTCTCTGACCGGAATAAGCGGGAAATAGCTAGAACAGCTTCGAATTCCTCAAAATCGCTTATGCAAATGAATGCTCACATGAACCCACAGTGGGACATGGTATGTTGTGACAAAATGTTTCCAAAAGAATACATTTTGCTATATACCATAACGAAAATTCTTCAATGTAAAGGTTATCTTCACTGACGAAAAAAGTTCAATTAGGATGGTCTTGATGGTTTCAATGGGTAGGGGCTTGATTTGCGGAAGAAGGAACAGTATTTTTCAACCAGGAATTTTGGTGGGGGCTCGTGCATGGTTTGGGCGGAATTTTGTGCAACCGGAAAGCTCAAGCTAGCCTTTACATCATTCAATTATCCATGAACGTTCTGGAATTCTCTCTCCTACCGTTTTTGCGTGGATTTCGTCACAAAGAATTCACATATCATTTCATATTAATATCAGCAAGGAAACTAAGCAACGGATTGAGGACCAAAAACTGGGCGGCTCGCTCTCCAGACTTGAATCCTGTTGGAAATCTTAGGGGGATCCTTGTACGCAGAATCTACACTGAGGAAAAATGGTACACCACGATTGAAGAGCTCAAGGTCGCAGTTTCGGAAACATGGAAAAAAATATCGAGAAAATCGTTCAGCAGCATTTGGTTAATAGTATTCCAACACGAATGTTCCAGGTTATTAGCCGAAATGGCAAGGTCGCCAATTATTGACATGTAAATCAGCCGATCGTTTTGAGTTTTTCTTTGATAATACTTATGAATTTTGAAATGGTTTTATAGAAAGTGGACAGCTGAAATTATCATATTTAGGCACAATAAATAAACAAAAAACTCTTTTGAACCAAATTGACGTTAAATATACTTTATTCTAAACATTCACCAAATGTATGAATGTATCTTGTTGAAATTCCAACTGTTTGTGTTGCAACGAAATAGATTCAGAGTGGTCTTATAGAAGTTGGACAGAGTGTACAAGTCGGAAGAAATTTCTTTGATTAAAATTCCCCCGGCCAGTACGGGAATCGAACCCGAATCCCCGGTCTGATAATGTGGGACGCTAACCACTCGGCCACGGGAGCACGGGAGTCAGTTCTGCTTAGAACTTTGAATTTCATTGAAGCGAAATTTTGTTTTCTATTTAAAATATAATACTGCGAACAAATATATTTCGTTTTGCAATTTTTGTTTGATAATTAGTGACAAGCAATGTATTATGTATAGGACAAACATAAGAAAGCGGACAATTTTTCTGGGGAGTTATTTGATGGTTATTTACACATCAAAGTTTGATGAATTCTTAAACAATAACTATTTGTTAAGTGTTTGGAAGTAGTGAAAATATGTCTCCTATTAAACGGCTCACTGCTTTCAAAAATATTCGCGATATTTGTCAAGATATTACTAATAGTAACTTTCTCCGCTTTTGACCCAATCTCACCCCCATCGACTGTATACTACTTTGTCCTTGCACAACACTCATTTTTCATCCCCTAATAACCCGTCTAGTTTGCTAAACCTTGCCATTGTTTCAATTTATCTTACTTGTCCATGAACAATCTTACAAAAAGGCGGAAATCAAACAGGAAACTGAACATTTAAGTACAAATTGAATAGATAGCAGGTTTTTCTTCAGCCAGACAGCCTGTTCCCCATCCGCTTCTGGTGCTCCCCCTAGGATCATGCACTGAGTGTGGAAAAGTTAAATTTAAAACATGCCGTGACTAAGAATAATTATAAAACAACACCGTACACGTTGAAATGGAACGTTGAAAACATGGAATGAAGGATTTACGCGTCGCTTTGTGCTGTTGTTTGGTAAAACAGCAACAACAAAAATATATGTTGAACATCAAATGCGAAAGTGCAGATGCGAAACTGACGCAGCTGGAGCTGATAGTGCGGTCCCAGTTAGCTTGCCAGCTAGCTTGTTCTCCCTCTCGAGACTTTCTGACTTTCTTCGACTCAGCAGGAGCATGATTTACTTCGCTGTGGGGTGGAGCCCGGTAGTAGTACAGCGTGAGAAGACTTTGAATTTACCTTAAACGCTCGGCAGGGGATAGCCCAGTTAAGCACCGTTCACTGCAACAGGGAGGAAATTTTCACACTGCTTAATTGTTACCAGACTCAATGCAACCTGCCGCGTGGAATATTTACGCAAATTTATTCAGCAAAAAATGTTTGAAATGAGCACAGGAAGGTTATCAGGATTTGCTAGGACCGACTGCGCATTTGGTGTGCCACGTTTGTGATTGCAATGGAGTCTAACGATTATGGTTTGCTCAGAGTTTTTAGGCATTATTTCTATTGAATCATGGGTGGCTCAAAACACATAATTGCGTTATTTTATTATTGTCTATTTTCATTAGGATCACAGCTAGTTCACACTATATACTGCTCTAAAATTATGCGTATATTATTGAGAGTGTATTGCATCAATTGAAACCAGCAGTGAAAAGGTGTGGAAAATCAATCTAGCTCCTAAATAGTTCTCAACCAGCATAGCATTATTGGCAACATTAGCTGGAGCATTGTTGTAATGGAATATTACGTCCTCGTATCTGTTCTTTTTTGATCAATGCGTGTTTCAATCAGTACATGTCTACAGAATTTCCCTGCGTTAGTTTGATCCGATTTCAAATTTGATCCTTGGTACATATTTGGTTTGTTCGAGCTTCACACTTGATTTCATCATAGGTCTACTTATTTAATTTTAATTTTAATATTTTAATACGAAATTGAAAATGAGATATATAACGACAATTTAATACAAAAATGTAAAAAAGGGTAATGATTAAACAATTTAACAATTTACCATTTTAACCACTAAAATAGAAAAGATTTACAACTCGGGCGTTGAATTGTATAGGAAAAAGTCACTGTTCCAATGTTTCTGATTTTCCAGCAATATCCACATTTCTGATTTTCGGATACAATTCTGTTTTTGTAACTATTTCTGTATAAAAAATCCAACCAATAGTAATAACCTCACCGGACTTTAGCTGGTTAAGAAGAACTGCTTTCCCATAAAGGAGCACTCGTATAGTTTTTAACATAAGATTACGTTTAACAGGATAGTATAAGATTACTAAAATCAAAATCTAAAAACTGGACATATAACAAAAATGAATCAATTCGAACGCTTATAATTCGGCCATTTCTTGAGATACTCCAGATATATTTGTCTCGATCGATTGAAAATATTTCAAAATCAATATTTCGTATCTATCACAATTAAAAATAAACATCTTGAAGCAAACAATTGGCACTATGGCCAATCGTCAGCTTATGATTTCCTATCGTGCTGAATAAACATGCAAAGTTGTCTACTTCATAATGCATCCTCAGAAGCGAATAAATGCAAATAAAGCAAAATGTGAATGGCAGAGCATGTATGACGCGTGGAAGCAAATCAAAAGTAAAATATGAACTAGGCTCCACCAGTATAAAATAAATTCTAGAAAAGAAGAGGAAAAAGATGCAATTTGTGAATCACACGTACTCATTGTTAATTTAAATGATAACAGATATATTTGTGGTGGTGGAACAAAAATTTTCTACCAAAAATTGAGTTCAAAATTTAATAAAATAATTTCATATTCTATCTACCATTTGAAATCCTACAACCTGTTTGGAGAAACCAGTTTACATTACAATCAATCCTTTTCAGGACCACCATTGGCAGTAAAAGAGTAAAGTTTTTGAACTTTCTAACAACGCAAGGTTGACGTTTGTTTGAAGCTGCATCTAAATCAATTTTCAAAGAATGAATGAACAGATATTTTAGAACATTGCTGAAAGTTCTTCTTGTAAGTGTGCGAGTTGAAAAATTGCATTGTATACCAAATAAAAAAAATATAGGAGGTTGTGTCCAAGACACGACCGCATTGTTGACGTAGAACTACGCTGTAGTTTAATTCAATTCGTTTGTTTATAACTGCGAATATCATATTATAATGCTACGAAATTTTAGAAATAACCATTCTACCAGTTTGGTCGCCCTGAAATGTTTTTTTTCTTGTAGAATCATTTGACGATTATTGTTTGATGATTCATTCTTGTCCTCTCAGAACAATACATGCTCGAGATAAGCGCAGTTATCATCCTTAGTGGAGAAAGTTTTGCTATTGACAAGCGAAACCAAATCACATACAAAATTCCAGAACTACATTTACTTTCCTGGTGACTAAATAAACGAAATAAACTCTTCCTGTTAATCTCAACAACCTCGAACAGAGTAGCACTGCTTCATTATGATCAAGATTAGCGCAAATGCAATCCTAGTTGAAGGGAATTTATTGAATAACTTGGTATTCACAAATAATTTTTTGGTGCTCGACCTTAACCCCTGCTTCACCATAGCGTCAGTTCAATGCATTGATGCAATGTCAAAGGCACCAACGAAGCCTTTATGATGACAGAGAACAAACAATGTTAACTGCTTGGAAAAAGGCTGAATGTTTGCCTCAGCAGAGATTCATTACTAATAGCCTAGCGTAAATATTTCCATCCCGCTATCTCTTCTCCTTGTTTATATTTATCATTATAAATGGGGTTTCAACGTAGCGAAGATGCACTATTTTACGGGTACGGGTTATGAAGCATGCACGTATGCACACAAATGTTTATATATCGATGGCTTGAAGCAGCTAAATATACACACACTTATCTCTATTTCGTACTTTTCTCAACAATATATAAATAAATATGGCAATATAAGCCCTTTTTGTTAATATTGCCAGTCTAGATTGACTTAGCCAAATCACAGGCAAAATTCCAGAACATTTATTTACTTGGTAGGCCGACGATAGTCTAGCATGATGATTCCCCATACAATGTGTAGCTCAAAACACTAATGCAATGGCGTCAGTTTTAGTGTTTAGTCGATTTCCTCACGAAGAATGAAAGTTTGCCTCAGCGAGATCCACTGTTTATACTCAAGGCAAATATTCCCCTTCATTCTTCTACTTTTCCTTTGTTCACGGCGACTTCAAATCCTACGATTTCCCCTTCATTGGTCGTCGATAAGTTGCTCGTTATTGACAGCTCTGTTCGGGAAAGCACACAAATGGACAGAACAAATGTATGGAAAAATGAAAACGCCTAAAGTTTTCATGAATTTTAACCATTTACAAACCAGGGGATTCCAATGTATAGCATATTAAACAAATCATAGGGAATTTACGATTATTTTAGTATATAAATCGCTAAAATCCGTTCGCGGCAAAAATAGTTATTAACGTTAACTTTATTTCATAAAAACGTGACTTGTTTTCTGATTTGGCACCCTTAATGAAAGACGTAGTTCTACGTCAAAAACCATGCAAGATAATTGTATGCAAATCAAGGCCATGGAAGCTAGAATTGTATGCAGCTATGTAAATTCGAGCGGCGAATAAACTCAAAGCAAACAACAAACTTTGCTTTCGCAGTCAGTGGACATGCATCCAATCCCTGATCGATTACAACTGAGATGAACTTCAATCAGGTACCCATATTTATAGGTGTTTTGTGATTTCAATAGTTTCAACCAAAAAGATGGAACGCATACTTAAGACACGATTCATCAGTCATCCAACTAGTGACCAGAAAGACCGATACTTGAGATTTTGTTTTAATTTTCTTAATAGGGAAATCTACCAAATGCTTCTAGCAAAACCTTATTCTATTCTACAAACACACAGTTCATCGCACAGTACGAATGTACTGAGCTATGCGAGCGGTCGTCAAAGCACAAAGATTTTCAAATGTATTTTCTGTTTCAACATATGACGTTGACTGAACGCTGTTTAGAGTGTCACTATCAAAACGATGATGATGATAATGATATTGAATTAAAGAGACTTTAAACACTTGGAGTTCATCCTTCTCTACATATCAAAACGAACGTAAACACTTAATTTATATCTCATTTTGATGCGACGTCACATGTTGTATCATGATCGCTACATTACTGGTTCTTTCTACAGCAAAATTGAGAGAGCACTCGTTGCAATGGTTCCTCTCTCCTCTCTCCTCTCTCCTCGCCGCACTTAGCGCCGCAGTTCTGATGTGCAATGCCTTAGAGGTAGGCTGACCAAATAGCTCCGGACTAAATACGGGACACGTAAGCGAAAAAAAACAAAAACCGATTTTTTAAAGAATTTTTTTGAGTGAATGAAACTGAGTATACAACCAAACAATTAAACAATCTAATACAGCCATTTCATGGCAAACCGATATAGTGGTTCTCAAATTTCGTTTAAATTGGTAGTTTTGTTCCTAATCGCAAAATTTTTGCATGAAAGGGGAATAAATTGATTTTACGGACCACCCTGATGAAAAATTTAAAAAAATCTGCTTTTTTGTACCTGCTGTTTTCTTTACCAGGAAAAATATTTAGATAATTATGATTTCTGAAAATTTTCTCTTAAACTTTGTTACAATCCAGATGGAAGTTCTATTGGACAATTATTTATGACCCGGCAAACTTCGTCCCGCCCAAAATTTATTTTTCGTTGTCACATTCACGTTTTCTTACTAAGCGCACGTTCCAATCACCGAACTGTTCATTGATTGATCATTAAATCTACCCTTTGAAATTACCTTTTACTATAAAATTCCTAGTACTTCTACCAAAACTCGTCATTAGAATATCAGATTATTTTCAGACCAAATTCTCGTTCAACCACTTGCAAATAACTTGTTTCTCCCTTATATGGAATAAATGTTTGATAAAGAAAATATGATAGAATAAAGACTAAAAATAAAGAATTTTGCTCTTATCAACACATTTGGCGATCCATTTCTATTTATATAGATAGAAGAAAATATAGGAGTGCGTTTTATCACATCAAAATCATTTTCCTCTTTCGAACAAAGATCAATTACGTTAGCGCAAACATCAAATGGACTAATAACGCTTGTCACTATGTAATTGTAGAATATATGTGAATCAAATTTTTCCAATTTTACCATTTTCCTTCAGATTTTTAAGCACCAGTTTTCAGTTAAATCCCGTAGTACAACAAGACACTTTTCTTGCGAAAGAAAATCTGTAATCCTTCAAAAACAATAAGAAACCTCTCGATATAAGGTCCAAGTGAATGGAATCGTGTGCTATCCTGTTAATGCAATTCAGCATCATGTTCACCACGATTTCAAAAAAACTCTTCAGTTTTTTACACGAATCGTGTAAATATGTAGATGTTTATAAAGTTTTACAATGGAACTTTCAATATCGATTGCATGTTGAAGACGGTTGTGTGAAATCTCTGCGAATACAACAATGTAAATCCAAATTCATTCATCAGATTTTCATTCGAATAAAATTATTGAAAATAATGATAGTGGAATATTAAGGAATATAAGAGTTTCCTGTAAACAAAAATGGTACGCTTCCTGAAAGACGTAGTGCTACGTCAAAACTAACAATGAAAAAAAAAGTTCCAAAAATAAAAAAAAAAATTTTTCAGTTCTGGAAAAAATATGCAAATCATCACAATTTGTTCGGAGCCAAAATAGTTATTAACGTTAACTTTCTTTCATAAAAACGTTTCTGATTTGGCACCCATCCTGTAAGACGTAGCCCTACGTTTACATTTTTTTTTTTATTAAATCGTTTATTTTTACAGGCTCAGTTACTTAAGTTTAAAGGAGCCAAACTCCTATCTGTATAGTTACAAGTATACATAAACATTTTTTATTAATTCTAATGTTAATGAAGTAGAGAACCGATTACTCGCGGCTTGCTCGAGTTTAGAAGGGTGACATTTTGTTTCAGGAAAAGGATGGGATATAAGGATATGTTGACAATGTTCACACTCACATTCGCACTCACATTCATCATACTCAATTCTTAAGCCTATCTTATATCTAACATGTATTTACATTTCACCTTATTCTATTGTTAGTAAGAAGGGATTTGATTTCTCGCGAAGGAAAAGGAAAAGGAGAATATAAGGATATAAGGACAATCACACACGAAGATCGATAGCTTTTAGGAAGACATATATTTGGGACATGTAATCAAGGTCTAACCGAGCCAACACATCTCTCACCGGCACATTGGGCTGTCTTCCTCTAGCCCGAAGAGAGTTTTCTAAATTCGATCTGGCAACAAGATACTCCTCGCACGACCAAACAACGTGTTCGATGTCGTGGTAACCTTGGCCACAAGCACAGATATTGCCATCGGCAAGATTAAAACGAAAGAGTAGCGCGTCTAACGAACAGTGATTGGACATGAGTCGAGAGAAGGTGCGAATAAAGTCCCGACTTAAGCAAACCATCTCTGGAATTGATGGCTAGAGCAATTGCGTCCGCATATTTTTTTCCAGTCAATGTGTCTTGTGAGGTCATATGCCATGTTTATAGATTCAGAAGAATTCGAACCAATGGTGATGGAAATTTTGATTGGCAAGTGATCACTACCGTTGGGGTTCTGGATTACATTCCACTTGCAATCTAACGATAGTGAATTCGAGCAAAGCGAGAGGTCAAGAGCACTTGGGTTAGCAGGAGGTTTAGGAACACGTGTTGTTTCCCCAGTATTCAAAACGGTCATATTGAAGCTGTTACAAAGGTCATATATCAACGATGAACGATTGTAGTCGTACTGTTCCCCCCAGGCAGTTCCGTGAGAGTTGAAGTCTCCCAAGATCAATCGTGGCTCAGGAAGAAGTGAGCACATGTCAACAAGTTGCTTGCGGCTAACCGCAGCTCTCGGAGGCCAATACAAGCTGACAATACATAGGTCTTTTCCTCTGATGTTTGCATGACAAGCAACAGCTTCAATCCCTCCAATAGGTGGAAGGTCAATTCGAAAAAATGAGTGGCACTTATTGATCCCCAATAGCACCCCTCCGTATCTGTCATCACGGTCCAAGCGTATAATATTGAAATCATGGAAAGAGAGATCATCTCGCGAAGAAAGCCAAGTTTCGGACAAAGCAAAAACATCACAATTGAACTTATGAATTAAAAATTTGAATGTATCCAATTTAGGGATAAGACTACGACAATTCCACTGTAAAACAGTGATATCTCCGACCTCTCTATTTGAATTAGACATCAAGAGAGATAATCATTGCAAGGAGGGGCCATGTTTGCATCAATTGTTGCAAAATTGTCTTTAATACTGGAAGCATTGAGATGACAATGGTTCTGATGGAGTCGGAAACATTAAAACACTTGAAGATTTGATCCAAAAGGTCAGACAACTTTATAAATCCCGATTGGGAAGTTGAGCTGGACGGAAAAACAGGGACAGTTGGGGTTTTTGATGTCCCCTCGAGTGCTGGGTCGTTCGAAGGTGAACTATTCCCACGGAAGCCAGGAGGAACCTGATTTTGCTTGTCCGCTGCACTCGATTTTTTAGGCAAGCTAACTGGGGGTATCACCGGGGGGACTTGTTCTTGAACTTTGGGAGTGGTCACATTTTTGCGCCGGGGATTCCCTTTGAAAATAAACGGTGTGCCCCCGCTAGCTGTGTCCACTTCCATTTCATCAACTGGCAACGTGGAAAAGATATTGTGTGTTGAGATTGGTTGTTGTTGTTGTTGGGCCAGTGGAGAAGCGCCCTTTAAAATTTCCGCAAAAGTGCGCTTCGAGCGTTCCTTTAAAGAGCGCTTCTGTTTCTCCCAGCGACTCTTGTAAGTTTCACAAGCTGAGAGCGCGTGTGGGGATCCTCCGCAATATGGACACTTATGCTCAGTCGCACTGCAGGATTTCCCCTCATGTTGCTCTCCGCAAGTGGCACAGCGCTCCTTGTTGGCACAATAATCTGAAGTGTGACCAACTGACTTGCATTTGTTGCAAGTCATGGGCTTTGGTACGAAGAGTCGCACAGGTAGTCTCAATTTGTCCACCATAACGTAGTCAGGGAGGGCGCACCAGCAAAGGTGACTCGAAACGAGTCGGACGGCGTAAATTTAGTTTGGTCCCCATCATGGGAGAGTTTCCCGAGTTGGCGACAGTCCAAGATCTTTACTTCCATTGAGGGAAGCTTCTTGAACTTGCCTTTTCCTTCTTTTTTTATTTGTTCGCTCGTCAGACCCGTTTCAGTTATCACCCCCTCAATTTCTACGTTATGGGAGGGTATAAATGTTCGATATTCGAGAGTGAAGTGTTGGTCAGCAACAATCTCGTTTGCGTGTTTCCGTTCATTCACGACAACCCGCAATTTGTTCGGTCTAACCCTGCGAATTTCAGATACAGAAGTGTATCTGGCCAGATCTTTCATGATCTGAATCACGTTAAGGCTTTTTCCTTTTGGTTTTGGCCGGAGGAAAACAACCCACGGGCCAGTTCCAGGTGCATCTTCTGGATAAACTCTGACACGTGGAGCGGAGACAACAGAGGGAGAAGACGAGGACGAGGACGAGGACGAGGATTGGGTTGGATCGGAAACATCAGAAGGGGGAAGCGAAATCGATGATGGGAGAGGGGGAGTGGAAGTAACAGTGGGTTCAGAAGGGAGGCTTGCTATTTTCTTAGAGGGGGGCTTGGAAGGATGAGCAGATTCGTCCCCAGAAGAATTATCTTCTTTTTGAGGGACTCGTTTATGTTTTTTCCCAGATCTTGAATGGGATTCATTATCGGAGATCTCCATCTCTGGAGATCCTCCACTATTCTCCATTTTACAAAATTTTTTGTCTTATTTCTAATCTATTATTGATTTTAACAATAATCTCAAAAAATAAAAAAATAACAAAACAAACAAACAAAAAATTATGATGATAATATTAAGCAATGAACATATGAGTTGAACAATAATATTAATTTTAAATATGTGTACCTTAATATAAAAGTTGTTCCGATACTGCGCTCTACTGCCCTAACCAGGGAGAGACAGAGGCTACGCGCTATGGATCAACACAATAGCGCAAGAATAGCTCACACGGTCACGTGATGATAATTCCCGTTAACGACAGCCACACGATGGCGATCCCGTTATGCCAATGTTCAACAGCCGCCAAGGGCTGCAAGCTGCAAGAGCGCTGCTTCCTTTGTTCCACTTCACAAAAGGTCAATTCGAAAGCGGACAGCAATGACCTTCACTCGTACACTATACCAATCGCACAATAGTAAAAGTGGCAACGCACAATAACGACACTGAACTTTACTCGTCAAGAGTTGGATAGCGAATGTAATCAATGATGATTCACAAATACTTCATCTACCATTCCACCCTGTTATGTGTCCCACTGATATTCATTAATCATTTTCAGTTAGACAGTTGAACTTCCTGCCAGAAGCTTATTGTTTTTCTTTGTTTGTTACAAACCGTTTGAAGGTTATGGATACATACGAAAAACAGTCTATTTCAGGTCTACTATTTAGAGTTTCAAAAGAGTTAAACTAACAGATTTCTGAACAATGAAAAGAATTACATTTATAATAACCAAGTGTTCTGAACAATCACAGTCCTACGTCAAACTTCCGTCCGTGACCCTAGGCTCAGACCGTACTACTTTTGACGTAGAACTACGTCTTTCATTAAGGGTGCCAAATCAGAAAACAGGTCACGTTTTTATAAATGGTTAAAATTCATGAAAACTTTAAGCGTTTCCATTTTCCCATACATTTGTTCTGCCCATTTGTGTGCTCTCCCGAACAGAGCTGTCTATAACGAGCAACTCATCGACGACCAACGGAGGGGAAATCGTAGGATCTAATGTCTCCGTGTACAAAGGAAAAGTAGAAGAATGAAGGGGAATACTTGCCTAGAGTATAAATAGTGGATCTCGCTGAGTCAAGTTTTCATTCGGCATCGGACTGTTGAGCAATCCAGTTCACTTTGCTTTCGCTGCGCTTCGATCTAAGATTGGACCCCACCAGTGGTAAACCAACCTGAATATCATCGTTTGGTTTTTCTGTTCATTTTTCGCGTTATTCGTATCGTGTGTTTTTATTTCCGCGTCATAAGTTGGACGCTTCGCGTAGTGTGTGATGAGCAAGAAGAAGAGGAAGGCAGGCTCGAGCCCTGCAAAAACGAACGCATTGCCAGTGGCAATAAAATTTTGAGGCAAGCGTCATCTAATGATGCACGCGATGTTGGTGCAGTGAAAAGCGCTCGCACTGAACCGAACCTTCGTGAGTGTGACACCGCATCGAACAACAGCGAAGTAGGCGATTTCGGCGAGTTGATCGAAAATGTAAACGCCGTTACGCTGGCAGTAACGCAATCAAGCTCCCCCCGCTGGTGGTGAAGGCGGTGACTCTTGACAAACTCATCAGCGAATTCGCATCGATGGGTGTTGCAGCAGAGTACAAGCTGTGTGGCATAATTCAGTCTTTTTCCAAACAGTTAAGATTGTTTGTTTTCCGTCATCATAAGGGCATCGTTGATGCCTTTGAGAATGCATCAATGCATTAAACTGACGTTATAGCGAAGCAGACATTAAGGTTGTGCGCCAAAAAAATATTTTGGGAATACCAAGCATCTTGAATGTCTTACTGGAATGTTATAAATTATTTGGGTTCGCGTGCCAGTCGTAAAACTGCCTTCAACTAGGATTGCATTTGCGCTAATATGGATCATAATGAAGCATTGATACTGTTTTCGAGGTTGTTATTAACAAAAAGAGTTTATTTTGCTTGTTTAGTCACCAAGAAAGTAAATGTTCTGGAATTTTGTATGTGATTAGTTTTCGCTTGCCAGTAGCAAAACTTCCTCCACTAAGGATGACAGCGGCGCTTCTCTCGGGCATGAGAAAGTTATGCAACTCTTTTCGAGGCCAGTAATATTAACAGAAGCGTTTCTTTTGAGAATAGCGCAAAATGCTAGAAGTGTTTATATTCCTAGTAGTTTCAAGCCACCAATGTAAACCAAGAAATAAATTGCGACATACGATCAGCTAGTGTATTGTTCTGCGTGGGCAAGAATGAATCATAAATCATTTATCGTCAACTGATTCTACAATGAAAAAACCATTTCAGAGATTATTCCACTAAGCAGTTGTTTCTAAAGTTTCACAGCATTATAGAATAATATCCGAAGGTATAAACAAGCGACTTATATAAAATAACAGCGTAGTTCTACGTCAACAATGCGGTCGTATCTTGGACACAACCTCCTATAATTTTTTTTGAAGTTTTTTAATTACAACAGTTTCCCACATTCCTTTGATCTAAATTTTGTAGGTCTTCTAATTTTCATATATTTTATGTATCAAAGTTTTTTAAATACTGCGTGAAGTATATTTGACGGTGAAAAATGAACGGATCGTCGTTGAGCAGATAGCAGATTGAGTACTCGAATGACTTTTGATTTATTTTGACAGAGAAACTGCTGGAAGAAGCGATAGCTCATTTCCAATTTAAAACAAAGACCGATGGCTCTTCAGCCCACTGACGATCATCAGTTGAATATGACTTTGCCGAGCCCTGGTTTCAAGTTGAAAACAAAAATTGTGAGTACGCTCTTTCAAAAAATCAGTCGCAATTTCAATAATCCTCTGTTCCTGGCGGCTTAAAGGTCCTGGCCGGGTAAGGAAGTAAAAAGTGCCCCCAAAAATCACCCGCTCTATGGAAAATATTGTATAGAGTACTAAATAAGAAATGTTGAGTATTTTAACCCCTATGAGGTTCAACATAGGATCTATAGTAAAAAACGTACTTTGCAATGTTTTTCACGCCATTCTTGATAGCTTCGAGATAAAAATTTGAAAAAATACTGGAAGTGCATCTTTTGATGGTGTATTGAGAAATATTATCAAAAAAAATTCATCAAAAATTTAAGTACAAAAACAATTCTTGATATATTGAAAATATTTTTTTTTGTGATTTAGAGATTCACCACTACTATAATTCCTATTTAAATATGTTTTTACGCCATTTCTACATAAGTGTTTTTTTCAGAATTTTAACAGTGTTGCGAGATACAAAAAAAAATATATATTATATTTATAAAATTTTGATTTCTTTTAGAATTTTTTTGCAGCGTTTTGCAGTACAATTTTTTAATAATTTGAAATTTTGGAATTATTAAATTAAGTTTTCAGACACACTACTGCTTTGAAATGTGTTCGTACCTTTTTTTTATTAGGTGTGCCGGTAAGATTCTTCGGTTTTACAACAGATGACGTAACTTGATTATTAATTCAGTGAATCAAATTTCCAGATATTCGTTGGAAAGCTGCTGTCATTGCGCGTCTTTTTCAGTATATGTCAAAAAGTTGAAGCGCAAACAACATAGTTTTTTGCCACTTCGTATATGTCGAATTTCGTGCCAACGAAAGTGTTTTTGCGGGGAGTGTTACTTGATTATTTCAATATGCAGAAAAAGCTGCGGAAAGTAATCGCATTTTGGTAGAAGTTCATGGTGATCATGCTCCAACTGAGCGAACGTGTCAGACGTGGTTTGCATGGTTTAAAAGTGGTAATTTTGACTTGGAAGACGAAGAACGTTCCGGACCGCCAAAAAAGTTTGGAGATGAAGAATTGGAGGCTTTACTCGATCAAGATCTACCGACGACAATTAATGCGTTTGAGCCGTGCACTGAAGGAAAAACGGCCACAATACGAGCAAATACACGATCAAGTTCTTTTTATTACAATGCTCGGCCGCATGTCGCGAAACTAGTAAAAACATACTTGGAAACGCTAGAATGGGAGGTCATATCCCACCCGCCGTATTCTCCAGACATTGCTCCGTTCGATTACTGCCTTTTTCGATCGAGGCAACATGGCCTGGTTGACCAGCACTTCTCCAATTTTGATGAAGTCAAAAATTGGATCGATTCGTGGTTAGCCGACAAACTGGCCGATTATTTCCGTAAAGGGATAAGTAACCATTTTTGCAGAATAAAGCATTAATTTTTGAAAAAAACGAAGAATCTTACCGGTACTCCTATTATATTTATTATTTTTCCATAATTTATATTATGGACGAATGTAACAACATTTGTGAAAAAAAACACCTAATTGATAATAATTACAATCTGACCAAAAAATACACTGATAGAGGGTATACACTTGAAGTCAGGCCCGGACTGCAGGAACATCTCCAAACAAAGCTTCCGAATATTTGCCAAAAAATAAAAGACTAACAGCAGCTATCAATTATTTTAAAGTGTTTTCTAGTCTTCCGTCCGCATTTTTTATTTTTATGAATGATTCATAGAATCATAAATTTAAATTCATAAAATTAAACATATCAATCTCTGATCTATTTATAGAATTATCCAATTTCGTATAAAAAAATTTCGAAATGCCAAAAAAATGACTTTTCGATGGTAATTTTATTATAGTAAGATGAACTATGAGTATTTTTTCTATGTTTTCTTTTCCAAGCTGTTGAGAGTGTCGTGAAAAAAAAGAAAAAAATACGTTTTCAGCTATAGCTCTTATAGTGAACCATGTAGGGATTCAGAAGAATTATCTAATTTTCTAATTTGCAACAATAGTTTTCACAGCGCTGGTGAAAAGGTTTGGGGCTCTTTTTACGAATACACAAGTAAATACAATCATAGATTTTTGGAAAAACAAAATCAAATGTTAGAAAATCATAAAAAATAGAAATAAAAAAGATATTAAATAAATTATATAAAACACAGATATTTTCATACCGCGCAGCTCTCGAAATATTCGGAAACATGAATCTCTAAATTGCCAATAATTTTTTTTCAATGTTTCAAGATTTTTTTAGTACCTTAATTTTTGATTTTAATTCCATAGAGCGGATGATTTGGTTTGGGGGCACTTTTTTCTCCCTTACCCGGTTTTTGCATTGGAGGCTCGTAACTGGTGACGAATCATGGGTTAATGGTTATGATGTGGAAGTTCTAAGCTTAATCATCCCAATAGAAGCTGCTGAATTGGAACATGCAAAAATCGAATACGAACCAAAACACGTGCAAGCAAAGCAACTGTCAAAAATTAACTGAACATTCAAAATGATCGATGTTGTCAGCAATGCGTCTCCATATAAATATCAATTCAATGGATGCCACTTGTCTTCCATCTATGCTTCTGCATATAAATCTTGAACCAATGGAGACGCATGGGTGGTTTGTCAGAGTGAGTGGTTGGAACTTGATCTTTAGTTATGGTCTTTACTTTCACATTATCTGACTGCTACTGTACACGATATTACAGATTAAATGATGTATTGGTAAAATAAAGTTTTCAGGCTGAATATTTTTTTTCATGTTTGTACTTTATTTTGAGTTCTCTATTATGTTATCCGCAGTTATCTTGCCACTCAATTCCGCGGGTAATCGGGATATTATGTATCACAAAAATGAAGAAAAATTACTTCCTGATTATTTTATATTTGTGTACAAAAAACTTTTCAGAAAAATATAGAAATCTATAATCTATATGATATCTCAAACATACCACAAACATTTTTCGAACATATAATATATAATTTTCGTCTTAAAATAAACAATTGTGGTACTACATAATATTCTCAAAATGCCTTTCTTATCTTATCTTTTTGTTTTAGAGAGGCTTTAAACATTGCAGTTCATTCGCTTCTTATTAAAATTAACTTATTAAACTCGGAGCATTTTTTTCCAGTAGATCCTTTTCCCATGGGTACGAATCAGCATCACCGAGAATTATAACAATAGTGTAGCGTTTTGTAAAAATTGTACCACCGTAACATTCACTTGCAGACTGCTTTTAACTGCATTTCACCCACAGACTGTTCTCGACACGAGTGAATTGAATTTTAATTAAACTTATGTTTGTTTACCCAGACGAAGAAGCAGAAGCAGAAGGGTATTTGTCGAACGAGAGTCGTTTGTTGACCACAACTGGATGAAAATACTCTGTGCTGGCTGGTAGTGAAATAAACGGAAATGTGCGATACCTGTGCTCCCACCTTGGGCACGATCAAACCAGAAACGTTAACCCGTTTCAATAATTAAGTATTAAACAAGAAGAGATTATAGTTGCAGAAATTTCACTCATCGATATCGTTCATCGTACAAGCTCTTGTATTTACTTCCCTCATAGACAGTTGAAAATTGAATTGATAGTTTATTTTTCAAACATAAGTTTGAAGTGTTTTGCACTCCCACCAAAAACCGCGCATAAGATCGGAACCAGAGAAGTGATTTCAAAAATTACCGATTGCAACAAGGACAGGACCATTTGTACCAGCAGCACTCGGAAAGATACGACGAGCGGGTTAAGTGATTCTACGTGATTGGATTTGCGGTTAGAGATACCACAGCTCGTTGGCTTGCTGATCCACACACATTTCATTTTGGAAATTCAGTGCGGCAAACTGTTCAAAGCAACTTGTGTGTGGCGAAGTAACTTCCGAAACTTGCAGCTCCTCGGTAGTAAAGCATGCGAACCGTACTTGTGATTGGTTTTACATTCGATTTCTATCATTTGGTCCTCTGGTCTGTGACAAGAGGAATGTGATGGAACGATGCTCATGGGAATATAATTATACCATGGATGGACGGATTGAAGGAAATTGATTGCAGGCTGTCTACAAAATAGAAGCCCCCCATCGAATCCCTTACGTGCGTTTCATTCTGTGTAAATAAAGGTTCGAGGACGGTCAGCCCGATTGTTGACGGTCTGCTTCATGTTTCATGTTGCTATATTATGCGTGAGCTGGGAGCACCTGCTTTGTTTTCTTCTCTAATTAGTCTTCCACGTGATGCAATTTCCCCTGTTGACGATGATTTTCCATGCCAGTCCAGTGATGCATCGATGTAAGTATCTGAGTACTAATTCGAATCAATCGGATAGATATATGGACTCATCAGTCGGTGTGGCCATATATTCCATTTCGTTTGATGCTTTTGAATAGATTTGTTTTGTTCATGCTTCAATAAATTTTCTGTTCTCTTTGGTAAAACATGATTTTTCTTTCGCTCTGATATTCTACGAACTTAATCGAAGATGCATGAACTTGATATGTTAGCTAAGAAACAATTCGTAGTTGGCAACTTGGTTAGGAAAACAACCAACAAGTTACATGTGGAGACAATCTTTATATTTGTTAAAACGTGTCATGCATATATGATATGATTGAACATATTCCGATTCATGTATTTTAAACACACAATTTAATCGTGATGATCCCTGAGAATCGACATTCTACTTGAAATAATCGTTATTTCCATAATCATCATTTTGATTCGTCTTATCCAAATAGCAATGGGGCCTTTTCCAACGATGTTCGTTCTAAGTCGTTGGGAATCCATTTCCAGTGGTGATGATGTTTCCGAGTTCAAGGGTATCCGGAATGTGCAGTCCTTATTTAGCACTCAATCATTCAAATCTCGGGATCGGATCTAGGGACATTAAATTCGATAATAAAGTCCTATGGGGCGACGATAAGGCAGTGGTTAAATTTGCATTTTCGTGTGGTGCTTATCAGCCATTGAGGGAGAGACTGTGGTGGATATGGCTGCTTCTGGATCGATCGAGTGTGGTAATCTTTAAGCAATATCGCTGTCATACCGTAGTGTTTACGATTTGTTTGTATAGTCCTCATAATTGATTTTCTCCTGCAATACTAACGACATAAATTAATTTGGATCTCAATGCAATGTTGGAATTTTTGCGTATACAAAATTATGCATGATTACAAATTTCATGGTGCGCATATTGACGAGAATTCAAGCAGTGAAAAAATACTTCAGATTAACACAAGTTTTCGATTTAATTCCCTACTCGATACACTTAGTTCAAATATTTTTTCAAAGAAATAATGAAAAAGTTGTTTTTAGATAAACTCCTTCCCTGTAGCAGCGCCCTTCTTACGATGTATGAATGACTTGTTAGTTATTGTATGTTCATCGTATTTTTCTGGAATTTTGAAAAAAATATATTTTCAAGAACTATTAATTGGAACTTTTTAAATGTGTTTTCAGTGTATTTTTCCTGTCTAAAACGTGGAAAATTTATGAATTTTCGTGATTTTGTTTTCGGATGTTAGTAATAAAGGTAAGTGTTATGGGTTTTTGAAAAATTGCCCAAATGGCGGCCATTTTAGTTAAAAATGAGCTATTTTTCATGAAAAATCACTGTTAAGAAGCTCATAAAAAATCGAAACAATTCGATATCAAAACCCCGGCTATGTATTGATTTAGAAGATTCATTTTTACAAGCCCGATTTGGCTGCAGATCTTGAAATATCGATACCACCAGCTGAAAGAAAACATGACTTCGAGAAAAACGCATTAAAAAAAATTGGAAAGCAATACTACGAGGTATGGCTATTAAATAACGAGACTGCGCGCCTGGAGGGCACCCTAGAGGGGTGGGGGGAAAAACGAATAGTGCGTATTTAAAACAAGTAGAATGAAGTTCGTGGAGATAAAATATTTGTTCTCTTACTTACAGGGTCTTTCAGAATTCTAATAACTTCTTAGAAAAGTGAACCGATTTTTATTTTTAAAAAACAAAAAAAAAGGTAGCCGCTAATTTTTTTTGATTTTTAAGCTAATTTTCATTCACAATTTTAATTTTAAAAACGTGTTCATTCCGACTGAAAATCAGATATTCTTTCACGCTCCCCTAAACTAGTAAACGAAGCTCAATGCCGCCAGCGCGGATATGTCAATGTGTTGTTTCTAAAAACATTCAATAGATCCGTGAACACAACAAGAACAAGATTTTCATACGAATTTTATTTTGGTTTTGTTTACATGAAAAGTGGGGACGCGAATGCTAGATTATGTCTGCAAATCAACAGACTGCATCGGGCGAATGATGTTTCAGTACAAAACGCAAGCAATGACAGCTGATGAGAAGCAACGCACAACGCGGCATTCTGTTTCCACCATTAAGTGCGCTACACATACACCGTCCCGTCACCGTGAAGTCAACGTGAAGGAATGAAATGTCAAATATTCTCCAATGAGAATCATATGGTAGCATTCACATACACCATCACCGGCAATATTGACGTCGGCAAAATAAGTCCAAGAGAATAGTTGACGGGACGGTGACGGTGACGCTGTATGTGTAGCGCACTTTAGGCTCCAATTATTGAGATTCTTCCAGTTTTACGAGTTCAACGAGCGAATTCGTTGTCGAATGCCGTTCTTTTTAGATTTTTATAATACAGCGAAATAACTTGTACGCATTGTTATTTCATTATTTTAGTTATTTTTTTTTTATCTAAATCTGTCCATGATTAATGAATAATTCTGAACAAAGAGTCACGTCTAAGCATGCTGTAAAATTTTGGAGGAACTTAAAGAAGAAATAACTCGGATTTTAAATAGCATCGAAGTCGCAATGTTAGAGTTGTTCATAAATGAATTATTTTGTTTAGGACTCCGGTTGGTTGAGGACCCCTCTTCACTAGGCGGAAGTCCGACGATGTAGTTGCTACCAAATAGGTAGTGTGGGATACCTATAATCGATAAATGTATTTATTAGCCGCTAATTTGAATATTATTTTCACCTACTCGTGCAATGATGTATTGGCTAACATCAATCATCATTGGGTTAGAGCCAATTGTTATTGGATTGTGGTGTTGTTTTTGATTACATTTTACGCATGCATTTTTTATTCTGTCGTTTATTACGTCTATATTATTTTAGATCGGTGTTAGAGTGGGCGGAAGCCAACAGCTTTCGCAGTTTCTGTCCCCTGGACAGAAAAAAAACTCGAAGAATGTAAATGATATTTGTAAATGCAATGCAAATGAGTATTCAAAATCATTATGCTAATGGAATATTGTTTACTTTCATCTGTTTGATTTAATTATCTATTCCCCGACTAGCTCGTACATACATGCTGCTACCTTTACCTCTCCTTTCCAGTGTCGGTTATAGAAGAGATAGGTGAATCCTGCAGCATCCAAAGCTTATGGGAAATTGTGCTAGCTAATGATAACGACTTTTATGCAACTTGGACAGTTATAGCTTGTTTATAAGAAACGATAAAAAGAATAATCTCTCGAAGTGACTTCCGATGTAACTTTCTATCCTATTTAGGGTTTCGCTATAAGTCGGTTTCATTAGGTTGGGTGCCCAGTGGATGTCTCAGATGAAGAACTCATCAGGTGCATTTCTTGCTTAATTCCATATATTCGCGTGAGTCCAGGTTAAATTATTGTCATGATGTATTGATGTGATATGTATGGGGCGATATTCCCAAAGAAGATCCAGCTTGTGTACCATGGATGGCCGGTAATTCTACAAAATGTCTCAATACGGCTCGAAAAAATTTCATCGTATGGACGAAAAATAGTCATATGTGGAAAAAAAAGATTTTTCGGACCACCCTAAAATGCAAATGGGCAACCTAATAATGCTAATGTTTTGTGATGAAGAACAAAATTACCACTTTTGACGGAAATATGAGAACCACTATATCGGTTTGGTATGAAATGGCTGTATTGACAGATCGCAATTATTTTTTTGACCATATTGAAACGATAAAAGAAATCAGAGCGCAATTTTTGTCGAACTATATTAGATAAAACATACATGCAAGAGACTTCACACAAAACGAATATCTTCCAAATGAAGACATGGCTTCATATCTGGTACCTCTGTTGTGTGCTGAGAGGAAGATGGAAAACTCACCAGGTAAACGTCAGCTCGCATGAAGTGAATATGATGATGGATTTTCGAGAAGAATAAACATTTATACATTTATATTTCTGCATAAACTTACGCGTAACACCATTTCTGCTAACGATATAAACGTGATTGAAAATAGTGTCTGATAATGCTTTAATTTTTTAAAAATGAGGTTTTAGTGAAAATAATCATATATACACTATGATCAGAAAGTACAAGAAAGTTTTTATTTAAACGTACCGTGCATGCGGGAACCGGTTTATATTGTTTTCTTATGTTGGTACGACCTTAAGACGCACGTCTGTCAGGTTTTAGTGTCATCCGATCATTAGTGTTTGTCTGTAAGTTGCAAACGTCCGGAAATGTGGGCAGACAATTCTTGGATTTTGCATGATGATAACGCACCAACGCACCGAGCCCGAATTGTACTGAATTATTTGATCAAACATCAAGTAAATATCATCGAGCAAGCATCGTATTTACCTGATATGACCCAGTGCGACTTTTTTTGTTCCACAAGTTGAAGTTGCCACTTCGTGGGAAGAGATTTCAGTCGATCGAGGAGATCAAATAGAATGCGACGATGGAATTAAAGGCCATCCCTTCGTCTGCCTACCAGGAATGCATGGAGGACTGGGTCAACGTTGACACATATGTGTTGCTTCAGATAGATCATATTTTAAAGGAGATAAAATCAAAATTAATGTACCAAAACGTTTACTAAAATCGTCAAAATTAAAGGTGAGCATTACCCGTGGATGATATATAGCCTTTGGAAGTTGATACAGATAAAAAAAACTATCTTGAGAGAAATGCTAATTCATATATCTAAGAAAGTACAAATTCTAAAGAAACGGTTAAAAAAATATTATGAAAACATCTTTAAGAGCTCGAATAATTTGAACGTGTGGTGTTCAGTATGAAACGAGTTTAAAACGAGATTCTGCGTTATCATCAGATTGCTCTCATGAGTTCCCTAACAAAGATTGTACGAGATGAAGGAGAAATAAATATCAGTTAGTTCTGGACCACTGACCGAAACAGTCGTTTTACTTTTTTGCTCTGTACACTGAGTGTTTTGTGTTTTCTCCAAGTTCTTTCGTGGCCACTTTCTTCATGAACTGGCTAGTCATAGTTTGAACATGTGGAAAAAATGAATGAAATTTTTGGTTGCATCAGGTAAGAATTAAATTGAAAAGTGATGGCAAAATCTTAGATTCAGTTCTTTTTTTTTTTTTTTTTTTTTTTTCCCTCCACTCACCCCCATCTCGAAGATACTCTGACTTGAGGATCCTAGAGTTGGGCTCCAGTTATTAAAAAAAAAAAGGACATAAACAAACATTTAGAAACGAGGTGAGTGGACAAAAACATGAAGAACAAAAATGTATGGACCCCAGTGAAAAAAAAAAATTTTTCTTTTAAGGGATCCATATAAGAGGAGAAACATAAAATAGAGAAAAAAAAAACAAAACATGGAACATTAATTTCTCAAAATAGGGTACTGGCAAGCATACAACGATACATGGATTATTGTGGTTGATCGATCTATAATACGAAAACATTGGTCATTGATTTGAGATATTGTTTTAATTTCTTTTTAAAATTATCAGAACGTGTGATAGTTCGAATTGATGTTGCCGAAGTTTTCAATCACAATTTTTCCAGTATTGGGAATAATTTGGCCAGTCAATTACCTGACAATAATTTTGATTATGTGGAACTAGTAAAGTATGTTGGTAACTTTATTTTTCTTAGACCTGCTACTGTGGACGAAATCAGCATCATGATAAGCCAACTTCACGTTAAGAATAGCAAGGGTTATGACAACTTTAAAGGAGACCTGCTAAAAACAAATATTGGCCGGTTTTCTGACATTATTTCTAAGATTTGCAATAGAATAACCACAACTGGTGTTTATCCTTATGCTATGAAAATCTCCAAAGTTTTTAAAGTATTTAAATTTGGAAACTCAAGCGATTCTTCGATCTACCGACCAATTTCAACGATGTCTGCCTTTAATAAAATCTCTTTTAATAAAACCTTAGTACGGTTTCCGGGAAGTCTGTGGAACAATGACTTTTACCGAACTAGTTGTTGAACTAATAAACGAAATTCGCCAGAAAACGATCACAGGAGGATTTTTCATCGATCTCAAAAAAGCTTTTGATACAAAACCTCCAAATACTTAGGGCTCGCTTCCTCTCGCAAGCAAACTTGTGTTTCACCGATTGCCCGGTTAGTTTAAAACATAGGAGACAATCCTTTAGTTAGGTTTAGTTAGGCGAGCGTCGGACGGCACACGTTTGCCTGGTGTATTCATATCAAATGACTTCGCTGTCCGGTGGTCTAACTGGATTATAAAAGAATAGAAGGGACACTCTTACGCCTAAATGCCTACTGTGTAATGTTCCATATGAAATCGTATAGAAGGAATACTCTTACGCCGAAAAATGGCAACTGTGTAATGTGTTATTTATAGATATGATAAACATGTGATATGTACACGATTAAAATTCGGCTCTGTTACAGCTAAAATGCTAATGAGCCTAAATTAACAAATGGGATAAAAAACATATTTCAATATCACATTCTATGTATTTTATGGCGACTACTTCAAATTGACAGCTTTCTTCTACGTGTATGGTCTATGTGATTCAAATTACTGGATAATGTTTAAAATCGAATTTGAAAGTCCATCATTAATACAAAATTAATAACTTAATTCATTAAAAAGAGAAGCAATATATTTTTCTCATAAGTTCGAAAAATATAGAACACAACGCGAGTTTTTTCAATATCAGTTAATACAGAAATGTTAAAATGATCACATTTCTGTATTAACTGATATTGAAAAAACATATCATAACGCTATAACGCTTATCAGAATTCACTATAGAAATATCTTCTAATTGTATATAGCTGTAAATCGTTGATTAAAAAGCAAGCAATAAGCTCATTACTGAAAGTATGATAGTCTGGGGAAGGTTTCCTCAAAAGTTTCTTTCTGATTTTGCAGATTGCTCTACATCTCTACACAGATGAACGGTCAGAAGTACGTCATATAACTTCCAAACCATTTGCTGGATTTTGCCACAAAAACCATTGTGATGATTGGGTAATGCATCAGTTTATAAAAACTGGCCGAACAATGACAGAATGTTCGTATTCATGACTGACCAGCTCGTCAGATCGAATCAGATCTAGAACATGTGGGGATTTATCGTACGAAAAGTATTTGCAGACAGGAAGTGTTGAGGAACTTGAACGAGCAATTTTATCTGTGAGATACGAATATCAACATGTTGCAGTTTGGTTGAGAGCATGCTGAAGAGGCTCTATAGTTTTCAACCATCGATATTCTGTTTTTGTTTAAGTAACTTTAGTCTAACAAGTCAGTCACTTTAATCAACTTTAATGTTCATATTTCAAACTGAGCTCTTATGTATCTCTAAACTTATAAAAATGAGTGGTTCTCTAGATAAACGGAGTGTAGAACTAGATTTTCCAATAAATGAAACGGCAGCCTGGGACCAAACCCACTGGGAGAATGTCGCAAAGAAGATCTTTTCTCATAGGAAGCAGAGACTCGTTGTGAATAAAATAAACAAAAAATGCAGACGAGATCGGATCCGTTGGGACTATTCCTCCAATTTCTGCTACTTTCCACACATAAGCTTTATGAAGACCGAATATTTACGACCTGGCTATTGAATTATACTGTGTACAACCCCATCGTTACCTTTCTATCATGAAGAACTCAGAGCAAAAAATCCATGACAAAATTCAAATCCCGAAATATACGATCAATAACCTTTTTTTTTTTGCTTTGTCGCTGTTCACAAATAAACTTACAAGCTTGATTTTTACCCTCTTCGTTTCTACGAATGGCAAACCCGTACACAGGTTTTAGCCTTTCATTTTTATGCGACCGTCGAAAGGATATTTCCGTGCATCTTTCTATTTCGGCGAAATTCGACCATATAACATGCCCAACTTGTCCCGTGCTTCCGAGCGTGCGACGGAAATGAATAGATTTTATCTCGCCGCTTCGGTATAAGAAATCTGCTCTTCCTCCCTCCCCTCACGAATACCATTCCCGTATATTTTCCGTATCCTCGGCAGCAGACGAACTGGTGATATTTTCGGCACAGTTTCCATGCTGAATCTCCCAATCGGTGTATGGATGGGTGTGATGGTAATTCAATTCAGGTTTTTTGATTGCCTCTATTCTTCGTTCGTTTCGGCAATGCGAACATTTTGCATCTGGTTGCAACGGGTAGTGCGGAAAATATTGTTGGCTGATTGATTGAAAATCAAATTGCAACTAACAATGAGTAGTTTTCAACAAAGTGCTCAGAGTGCATTTCTCATGAATGTATTGATTGGATGCGCAAATGTATACGGATCCCGCTTTTGGGACGGAATTTTGGAATGAAATTAAAGCACACATGGTGGATTTTTTTGGTGAAATTCATAAATTCCAACTCATTTCATAATGGCTTTATGCTAATACAGCGTGGACTCGGTTATATACAGTCTCTGATTTATTTTCACTGTAACTAATCAAATCACAGGATTTTTAGTCGAGTTAAAAACAATTTTTTTATTCGTTTTTTATGCATGTATTTTTCGTGTTGTGAATATAAAAGAAGAATTTGATTTTTGATTCATCCCCTTAAAGTCAGGAAACACCTTTCTTGTATGGAAAAAAATAAATTTATCAAGATTCTCTCAGGAGGTGATAGACGATCATATTTGATGAAAAAAAATCCTTCTACGCATATGTTCGAATTTCAACAATACCAGAGTTATAGAACTTCGTTTGTTTCGGACTCCGTTACCTCAAACTGGCTCTACATTAAAAAGTACGCTACGGAAGACGACTCCGTTGCTTTCTCTCTTGAAAATTTCATCATTGTACCGTGATTTTAAATCCGGACACTTTTTCATTCATGATTTAAATTCCGGACACCTTTGCTTTTTATTCTGGGCACATTTTGTCAGCAGCATTTCTTTGATAGAAATTAGTTATTGATTCTTGTAGAGCTCATTATTTCATTGTTATTTTATTATAATCTTAAACCAAACATAAATAATGAACAAAAGCTATGACTTTTTGTATTATTATTATTTTATGAACACACTCTTATGCTAATCCTTCAATAAGAAATTTAATCGTTTAGCTCGATTTGTCCGGATTTAAAATCTGAATTTGATTTTTAATCCGGATATGGGTTTTTGAAACACAAATATTTGTTTTGATTTTTGCCATTTTTTGTTATCAGCTAGGTACAGCGTGGACCCGATTATATACAGTCTCCGTTTTCTTTCCACTGTATATAATCGAGCCAAAAAAAATTTTTTTTAGAAATAAAAGAAGAATTTAATTTTTTAATCATCCCCTTAATCCTTTCTGGTATTACAGTGGCGTAGCATGACCGGGTGACACCGGGAGCGGGTGCTATGAATGTCATCCCATCAACCAACATTTGATATATATATTTTTTTTGTTGTTTAATTAAAGGTTAAATATACTGAACCAAAAAACCTGTTTATTATCATATTAAAATAAGTAAACAATCATATATTTCAACAAAATTGACAACGAAGTGAATCCATTGAGGCATCCCATCGTAGAGCACAAAAAATTCAATTAATTTCAAATTTGGAAACACTTCTTTCACGAGATTCCACAAAACGCAAACGGCTACTAACAGCTACCGTTCTGAATCATATTTCGGACAACATCATATTTCGGACACTTTGTTCTGATATCTTGAAATGCTCAATGCACTGATGACAAAACTATAAAATTAATATCACAATTGCTTCTTTAGAGTAATCTCTAGGTTTCACTATCATTTCATATGAGAACTACATTTGAATTTTAACATAATCGGCAAAAATCTGACAACACTACTCATTATCATTTGTGTTTGACGTTTGCTTAGCGTGGAAACGTAGAATTTACCCATTCATAAATATTTAAATTTCTCCCGTGTTTTATCAGTTTTCATCACTGTTAACAGTTTACTGTGATTGCTTGGTAAGTGTTTCGCAGTTGACTATAAAATATAATCAAGCGTAATGTAATTTTCGTCCAAAAAATTACAAAATAAAGTGTCCGATATTTGAATTCAATCTGTCCGAAATTTGATTTAGTGTCCGCAGTTTGATTCTTATTCGCTTCATTTGAAAAACATTTTATTCGATAATTTTTTTATGTTTTCAATCAAACAGGTACCAAAGAAGAAAGCTTAAATGCATATTGAACTAATTTATTGAAAATATCAACCAAATAATACCAGTGCATAAAGTTTAGATCTGTTTTGTGCATCATATGCCTGAAGCGTCCGAAATATGATTCAGAACGGTATGCAGCTATGCTATACTTTCCATTCAGCTCGCATCGAGAGTATTTGCAAAATATCAGAGTCGGTCCCCGCTCCAAAAAAATATTTATTGTATAAAAAGGAAATAGTCAGAAATTTGACTAGAAAGTAGTCACAAATTGTAAAACATCCGAACATAATTTTTTTTATATTTCCTTATTTTTTTGTCATTTTAACTGTCAGTCCCATCAACTTTTTTCTAACGAAAAGCTTAACGTCAGTCCCTAGAGACCGACACGGGGTTAAACGTGTTATGCAAACTTTGAGATTTATAAGCGTTTCATAGAAGTCACATTTCACGATGAATTGTAACACATCCAATACAGTTCAACAATGGTATCGTCCAGCAACTGCTGGGATTTTGGTATCACCACAAATGCTCGCTTTCCGAAACATCGTCATATAAATTTTCCAATTTGAGGAGACATATTTTCAGTTCACTGTCAGATGTTGACAATATATGTTGACTATGAATTGCTTCAAAAATTTCGGCTACTTCTTTAGACGATCTTGACCACTCTTGAATTACCCGATGAAGGCGATCAATCCAATCCAACATTCCCACTCTATTTTCCTCCTCAGTTGTCCAGATAGTATATTTTAGTTTGGAATTGTTCTGAGACCTACTTCACCTAGTACATTATACCAGTAGGATTAACATCACATAATTATAATCACAAAATGATGATAGAAGGGACTGAGCACTTGTATGTGTATTCGAGTTCTTGGCAAGATCGCCAAAAACTTCAATAGCTGTGATCAGCCCATCGTAGTTCGCATAAATTGGTTTCTCAACATTATGATGAGCACCTTATCGAATTTGCGACAGCCTTTTTACCATCACACCTGTGTGGCTCAGAAGCGTATCTCAGGAATGAGTTGATCTTTGTTGAATCGATCTTTGAAAAATCGAATGCACAGAAAAATTATGCTTTTCAGGACATTCATCTTGTACTGGCATAGAATGAATCCATAATCCCATAAAATCCAACCGTGTCATAGTCTGGTATTTAGTCGAAAACTAGGTAGCAGTCCCAGTTCTAGAAAAAAAACGCTTCAGATGGACCCGATGTCACCACATTCAATTTCGTCACAATTTTCACTGTCAGCCTAGTAGATGTGATAGTGTAATTATAACTTGTGACCACTTGTTTTGTAATGATCAAACTGTTTCTCTTGAATTCTTCTTCTTTTTTGATGGCACTAACGTAGTATTACTTGCGTCATTTTTGCTAGTACTTAGTTGAGATTTCTATGCCGGATAACACGCCTTGAATGTATTCTGAGTGGCAAGCTCTAGAATACGCGTAACCACAGTGCAGGACGGAGGAAATTTCTTTGACGAAAAATTACCCTGTTCAGAACGGGAATCGAACCCGAACCCCCGGCATGTTAGGTGTTTGTTGAGATTAATATCAATGTTCACTGACCGCGGACCGCGTGAGACAATTATGTTGCCTTCACTTGAAAGATGAGAAAAATTAGTACAGGATTCAGTAGAGGAACATCTAAATTAGTGTATTTTAATACCATTTTGGAAGTGACAAATTTAAAAATTAGTAATTTTTAATGTGTAATTATTAGTCCATATCCACTCTAATCATGTATATCATATATAATCGATTTGATACAATAGTAACTATTTGAGCGAGAAACAAATATTAAGAGAAAGGTTTAGAATCACTACAATTGTGGATCGCTTTTGCGATCTATTGCTATCACGCTCATACGCACAGGTTTTCATTGTCCGTTTCGCAACACGTATCCGGACTGGGAGTAGTAATAGGAGTACCGCTAAGTTCCTTCATTTTTTTTTCAAAATGCTTTATTCTGCAAAAATTGTTACAAATTTAATATTCAAAGTGTTGCCCATCGCTAGTCACAACTTTTTCCCATCTTTCGGGCAATTCACGGATCCCTTTGCGGAAATAATCGGTCGGTTTGTCGGCTAACCACGAATCGATCCAATTTTTGACTTCATCAAAATTGGAGAAGTGCTGGTCAACCAGGCCATGTTGCATCGATCGAAAAAGGTAGTAATCGGACGGAGCAATGTCTTGAGAATAAGGCGGGTGGAATAGGACCTCTCATTTCAGCGTTTTCAAGTATGTTTCGACCGGGTTCGCGACATGCGGCCGAGCATTATAGTGCTGCAAAATAACTTTATCTTGTCTTTGCTCGTAATGTGGCCGTTTTCCCTTCAATGCACGGCTCAAACGCATCAATTGTCGTCGGTAGAGGTCCCCCGTAATGGTTTCATTAGGTTTTAGCACCTTATAGTACACCACACCCAGCTGGTTCCACCAAATAGACAGCATAACCTTTTGACCGTGAATATTCCGTGCGGCCGTCGATGTTGATGCATGGCCGGAGTATCCATACGTTGCAAGTCGTTTAGGATTGTCGTAATGGACCCACTTTTCATCGCCAGTAACGATTCGATGCATAAAAATCTTTCTTTTATGCCGTTGGAGCAGTTGTTCGCACGTGAAAAACGGCGTTCGACGTCTCGTGGCTTCAATTCATACGGCACCCAATGTCCTATCTTTCGGATCATTTCCGTGGCTTTTAAAGGATCGGATATGGTTTGCTGAGCTACTGCAAGTGTATCTGCAAGTTCATGTTGCGTTTACAACGGATTTTAGTCGAGTAAAGCCTTCAATTCTTCATCTTCAAACTTTTTCGGCGGTCGCCACGTTCGCTCAGTTGGAGCATGGCCACCATAAACTTCCACCAAAATGCGATGACTTTCCGCAGCTTTGTTCTTCATATTGAAGTAATGAAGTAACACTCCCCGCAAAAACACTCTCGTTGGTACGAAATTCAACATATTCGAAGTGGCAAATAACAATGTTGTTTACGCTTCAACTTTTTCACATATAATGAAAAAGACACGCAATGACAGTAGCTTTCCAACGAATATCTGGAAATTTGATTCACTGGAATAATAATCAAGTTACGCCATCTGTTGTAAAACCGAAGAAACTTACCGGTACACCTAATATTTGTGATCCGATCAGCTGTTCTTTGTAGTAGATATTAGTCGAAATAAATGTTGTGTAATACGCATTACTGTAACATCTTTATTAAGTTTCTAAATGATTCCAATTTGAGATCATTTTTTCTAGCATCAACCTCCCACGGTTGGGTTGGGTTCGTATTGAATGAAAATATGCCTTGACCCACCGGATATCACCACGTAAATAGGAAAACGAGGATAATTTGATTCCTTCGTGAAACACAACGTGAAACAAACCTTCAATGGGGACGAATATAAATGTGGTAAGTTGAAAAAATGAATGATCGTTGTCGTTAAAAGCAACAAATGGGCAACGGATTTTTTTTATTATTGAATACTGATTAACGAATCATTCAGAGAATTCTGAATATAAGTTTAAAATGGAAAATCATATGGTATTGGTACGATTTGCCGTCCATCCTGAAACACAAACCCCAAAACCACCAGTGAACGCAAAATAGTTTGCCCAGTTATATAGTGCCTTTTTTCTTTTTAATTCTGTCCGCTTCTTGCGTTTGAATTTTAATTAATAAGCAGAGCAGAATATCTTGCCGAATCATCCCTTCAGTGCTTCCAGGGAACACCAATAGCAGACGATTTCATTATTGTGGATAACGGAATGGCATTAACGGAAGCTTTCATTCTGTTCATAACGTTTATGTGCCGTAACCATGAAACCATGAAGAATCAGAACAGCGATTAGGAGCTCTGTATGCGAGCTCCTCCGTTCTGTGGAGGAAAGGATTGCACGACGATGTGGAGAAATAAGCATTAGCAAATTCGTGAGTAATTTCCATTGATTAGTATGAGATTTTATCATAAAAGTCATTCGGGTTGGCTTCTTCCTCGGAAGATAACGGGCGGCAGAGTGTAGCGCTTCACAGAGCGGAAATTAAAATGCTTTGTTCGAGACATGTTAACGGTGGATGTGAGTATAAATCTTTCTAATTAGAGAACTCTAATGGGCTAACATCCGAAGATTAGGAAGGGATTGTGGCTAACAGTGGGGCGGAACAT
This sequence comes from Toxorhynchites rutilus septentrionalis, assembly GCF_029784135.1. NCBI lineage: Eukaryota > Metazoa > Arthropoda > Insecta > Diptera > Culicidae > Toxorhynchites > Toxorhynchites rutilus. Next base: position 255,324,008 of record NC_073746.1, on the reverse strand, counting down.
CGGTGTTAATGAATTTCAACAGAGAAAAAGGGCCCATAGCACGTACTTGTTAAAGCGTTTTGATGCTTTTATTGGATTGGGCTATCGTGATGATTATGCACAACACTGATTCTGCTATACCATAACGGTAACCATAATTGATAGTACACGTTTTGTAGATACAATTAGACGAAGCTTCATTTCCAGTACTTGATGTAAGTTGTATGATGTTTTCAAGTTAAACAGTCAGAGAAATCAAGAAATATCGCACTCTTACGCTTTGCAAAAACAGCTTACATGCGTTTAGAAATTTTACATAAACGCAATACGAAATAGCATGATAACACGATTCAACGAGATATAGAGTATGTGGGCTTATACGAACTGTGGTTCTAGCAAGATACACAATAGATTTTTTTTACATAAAGTCTTATAATCGTCTAGTTTCGAAACACCTCAATTGAAAATTATATATTAACATTGATTTCAAACAGGTAAACTATGTGTCAATATCAACCATAACACTACTGATTGTTAAATTTTGTTCCGAAATTTAAATATAAATCAGGCTTTAGAAATGTTCTTGTTTGTTCTCATAAACTCAGCCGTGTTTAATCACATGGAGCAATTCCACACTGAATGAACCGGCCACTACCTCTCCGATTTTGTAATGCTTTGTATATAAGACCAAAACTACAATTTTTAGTGTCATATGGCCAGTTCGGAGCATTCGTCGGCTACAAACAGGTCACATCCTGGCTGACTATGATTAGATTCTACAATTTTCATTTGCTTATTTATTTCTTTCTCGATTTATTTCATCTGACCTTATATTGTCATATTGAAAACGATTGTGGAAAAGCCTGAGTGGCCTAAAAAATTGAATACTAAAAAATATATCTCTATTTTGGTGCACTCAATACGGTACCACTATGTGTCAAGCAATGTTAAATCAAAACAATATTTTAATACGAATAAAGGGTGTGTCACATCAAATTGCATCACGGAAAAAACGTTGTAGAAATTTAATTTTTAGGAATTATATCTTCAGCTTCCGCTTATAATTAGATAAGAGTGTATAGATCACGTTGGCCATGCTTCACTGTCAATTTTTCGTAAATTTGGAAAAATGTCGTCGAACGAAAAAGAGCGTCGTGAATTAATCCTGTGCACTCATTTCGAGAATCCGGGTTGTCACATCGGGACATCGGTAAGATGCTGGGAATCGTCCAATCCACGGTCAGCAGAGTACTAAAACGATACTTCGAGAACCTAACCATCGACCGGAAGGTGAAGAACGGCAAAAATGGATGCTCCGTCAGTGAAAAAGATCACAAGCGCGTAGTTAAGCAGCTTAGACGTGATCCGAGAAGTTCGGTCCGGCATGTCGCCAATAAGCTGAATTTGTCAAGTTCATTCGTCCAGCGGACCAAGCAGCGGGAGGGCCTGCGTACATACAAGGTTCAGAAGGCTCCTAACCGCGACGAAAGGCAAAACATGGTGGGGAAGACGCGAGCCCGGAAGCTGTACACCGAAATGCTGACGAAGCCGCATTGCCTGGTAATGGACGATGAAACCTACGTCAAAGCGGACTTTCGTCAGCTGCCGGGCCTGTTGTTCTTCTCCACAGAGGACAAATTCAGCGTTCCGGAGGAGATTCGCAAGCAAAAACTATCCAAGTTTGCCAAAAAGTACATGGTGTGGCAAGCGATCTGCTCTTGCGGAAAGCGGAGCGCCCCCTTCGTGATGACCGGCACGGTAAACGGGCAGGTTTACTTTAAGGAGTGCCTACAGAAGCGCTTACTACCACTATTGAAGCAGCACGAGGGCCCGACCATCTTCTGGCCGGATCTCGCTTCGTGTCACTATTCAAAGGACGTGTTGGAGTGGTACGAAGCCAACGGGGTCACCTTCGTGCCAAAGGAAATGAACCCGCCCAACGCGCCGGAGCTTCGCCCAATAGAGAAATATTGGGCGATTATGAAGCAGGCCCTCCGGAAGAACCTAAAAGTTGTCAAATAGGAGGTGGACTTCAAGAGAAAATGGATTTCTGTTCAAAAAGAACTACAACCTGACGTTGTACAGAACCTTATGGACGGGGTAAAGAGGAAGGTGCGAGCATACGGGCTTGGGCTCGAAGTATGAATAAAAAAAGGCCAAAAGTTGTTTAATAGTTTTTATTTTACTGTCTAAAATTTTCAAAAGGATCGGTCTACTGGGCGAATTTCTACAGCGTTTTTTCCGTGATGCAATTTGATGTGACACACCCTTTATTTGAAAACCATATCGAAGGGGTTCTGATTAAAATAAATAGGTAAAAAACCTTTTTACGTAGAACGGTTTCTTTGTGATTAAACATAATAATAATACAGATAATGTACTAAAAGCTAGAAAACAATTAGGCAAGTAGCAGTTAGCAGTTATCATACCTCTTCCTTCATTAATCAAGGATATTGATGAGACTAAAATAAAATCGCGGGTCATATGATGAAACCATTAAATGCGGATAATGGAAATCCAACGTGCCCCACGATTTTATTTTAGTCTCATCAGTGTCCTTGATTAATGAAGGAAGGGGTATGATAACTGCTAACTGCTACTTGCCTAACTATTTTCTAGCTTTCAGTACATTATCTGTATTATTATTATCTTTAATCACGAAGAAACCGTTTAACTTAATTTTTTTTTACCTATTTTATTTTCTAGCTTTTAGTATAATATTTGTATCATAAGCACATTTCTCTGTAATAAAACCATTCAACTTTTTGCATTTTTTATTTCTTACCTAATTTTCCTCGGAATATTTTTATGATGTACCATATTCTATGAGTCAAATCATTTCATTTAATACCGACATTGAGGGGATTGTAAAAACACATGGTACCTACCCCACAGACATTCAAATATACATACAAACAGATCAAGCTGAATGAAACCATTTAAAAAAGTAATTGGTTGTTTGGAGACTGCGGCCATCTTGGATTTAGATTTTTCATAATCTACTACGTTCTAATAGCCTTTTCTATTTGATACACATATGGATGGGGTATTGAAAAAAAAATCACCGCGTTGATTTTTAATAAATAGCTGTGTTCTACTATCCAAACCTTTTCATTTGATACTCATATTGATGAGCTTTTGAAAAATATATATATTGCGCCATTTTGTGGTGGCAGCCATTTTGGATATGAAATTTTTCATAAATAATTGTGTCCTACTTATCAAGTCCTTTCATTTGATACCCATATTGATAGAGTTCTGAAAAAGTATGTAATCCGCCATTTTATAGCGGCCGCCATCTTGGATTTACATTTTCATAAATAAATATGTTCTACTAATCAAGCCCTTTTATTTGATACCCATATTGATAGAGTTCTGAAAAAATATGTAATCCGCCATTTTATAGCGGCCGCCATCTTGGATTTACATTTTTCATAAATAAATATGTTCTACTAATCAAGCCCTTTTATTTGATACCCATATTGATAGAGTTCTGAAAAAATATGTAATCCGCCATTTTATAGCGGCCGCCATCTTGGATTTACATTTTTCATAAATAGCCTCTCCACAGGGAGGGGAAGGAGTGTCAATGCCCCATAGAAACGTGTATTGCCCCCTACAACCTCCATATACAGAAATTGGTTCCATTTGCTTGATGACTTCTTGAGTTATGCAGAAACTTATGATTCATCTGTATGGTAGCACTCCCTCCCCCTTAGAGAGAGGGGAGGAGTGTTGATTCACGATAGAAACCCTCGCATGCCAAATTTGACTCGACTTGCTTGATTAATTCTTATGCAGGAATTTGTGTTTCATTTGTATGGCAGCCTCCTCTTAGAGAGGGGGGAGGAGCTTCGAACCACCATAGAATCGTTCATCGATCCCTAAAACCCCTATATGCCAAGTTTGATTCCATTTTCTTGATTAGTTCTTGAGTTGTGCAGAAATTTAGTGCTCCCGTTGCCGAGTGGTAAACGTCACACCTAACATGCCGGGGGTTCGGGTTCGATTCCCGTTCTGGTCGGGGGAATTTTTCGTCGAAGAAAATTCCTGCGACTTGCACTGTGGTCACGCGTATCCTAGAGCTTGCCACTTAGGATGCACTCAAGGCGTGTTATTTGGCATAGAAATCTCAACCAAGTACTAGTGAAATTGACGCAAGTAATACTACGCTGAGACGGCTAAGTTCCTCTAGGAACGTTTTTTTTTAAGAAGAAGAAGAAGAAGTTATGCAGAAATTTATGCTTCAGTTGTATGGCAGTCCTAACCCCCCCCCCCCCTTTTTTTTTTAGAAAGAGGGTAGGAGTGTCTACTCATCACAGAAACGTTTCTTGCCCCCTAAAACCTTAGCATGCCAAATTTGGCTTCATTTGCTTAATTGGTTTTCGAGGCATGCAGAAATTTGTGTTTCATTTGTGTGGCAGCCTCCCTTTCGAGAGTGGGGAGTGTGTTCACCATAGAAACTTTTCTTGCCCTCCATAACCTTCAGATGCTAAATTTGGCTCCATTTGCTTGATTGGTTTTCGAGTTATTCAGAAATTTGTGTTAAAATTGCATGGCCATCTTCACCATTCGTATCCATCCGCCATCCGTGCCCAGTGTACAATGCGCACTATAGTGTACGGCACAGAGTACCAAATGGTGCAAAATTTTTGCCGTGCCACAAAAAGTTTATCGAAGGGGGATGTTTTGAGATATAAAAGTTTTTAATATTTAAATCAATTTTTAAGTAAAATTGTTCACAGTGCAGTCAAAAAAAAATTCCAATGAAAATTTTGATTTTTGGTAGTCTCCATCATATGTACCAAGTTTCTAAAAAAACTGAGAGGGTCGAATCAGCAGCTGGCTGATTTGGCGTGGAATTGCTCTATAACGTTCTAAATGTTTTGAACATGCATTCTGAAGCGAAGGATTTGTGTATGTACAATGCGGAAGCGGAAGAAATACGGAAGTAGGGCAACAACTGGTGAAAATTGTATTTCATCGTTCTTCTTTGTATTATAGAGACTTTAAACTCAAAAGTTCATTCGATTCTAGCCTTCAAAAAGGCTAATCAGGAGATCAAAACATACTCCCTCGTAACCTCCATTTTTTTAAAAACAAATTTTGCACAAGGATGTAGCTTGAGTTGTAAACTTTTCCTCTGTTCTTAGCAAAGATGGCAGATATTTTTGGATTAATCCGTACACAATCCATTCCATGTATTTTCAATTTTTTGCAGTACACCGAATAAAAAACATTGAACTAAAAACATATGTTTTTCTTTTTAATAAATTAATAAAATAATTTAATAAATTTGATAAAGAGCATTTGCGGCATTAGCTACTTTTGTTTTTATTTGAAGAAAAAAAAACGTGGTCGAAGCACTTTGTTTGCTTGTGGAAACTTATGATGAACATGATCCAGCAATGAATACATGTAGGAAATGGTCTCGACAACTCATAAGTGGTGATTTCGATTCAAAGGACAAGATTATCTTGGTGCAGCGAAACCGAATGAACGGAGCTCTGTGTGTGGTGGGACCAAGAGGGTATGGTGCTCCTGAATCATGGTTGAAAGGTTATTCTGCATTCTTTTTATAGTCTGGACCTAGTACCAAGTGATTGCTACATGTTCTTGTTATGGAGAATGATTTTGTTAAATGAAATTTCGCTTTAAAAAAAACATACAAAAAAATACATACATTTATCGGTTACCGAGCTCGCTTGTTTGATCGTTAATTGAGAATTGAAAAATCGATTCGTAAGATCCGAAACAAGAAACAGAAACTTTTCTTGCATTTTTTTTAAGAATCAAGCACCAACCACATGAGGACAACTTTTGATTAAAATAAAGTATCGCTAGACAGATGATGATACAACTCATGATGGAAAAGAGAAGGTTAATTATGCAATTTTTTATGCAAAAAAGTGGTACCTTGCGTGGGTTTCATCAACATAGATATGCTGTGAGGCGAAAGGCTCCCACATGCGTTCCTCTTTGAGTATTTTTGTTTTACCCACTGGATGTTTCCGGTGTTCTGTCAGCTTCCTGCAGGGGTAACTAAACCGGAGTGTGAAAGCACGTGGCGTAACCAGGAATGTTAAGTGGAACGGATGTGGCTATGAGAGTGCGAGCTTTTACAACAACTTCTTTGCAACAACATTTGCATTTTATGATTGTATTTGCCATTACATTTCCTGTTTCATATAGTTGCCGTTTCTTACTCGAACTGGATCAACTTAGGGTCAAAAGAACAAGGATGAGACATGTTTGAACCCATTTGAATTCTATGATTTCGTTACATAGGATTATTGAACAGAAAAAGCTAGAGGACGAAGAATTAAAAATCTTTAACGGGGATTGGATTATTTTGTGGTTCCCGGTGGATTTATAGGATTGTTCAGTGATAGATTGAATACTATTGAAAAAACTACGCTCTATTCTAGCAACGACATAACGGAGAGGATATAAACTTTTTATATATTTTTCCGGCAGGTGCGGATCACCAATATTGCCAGAATATTAGTTAAAATCATTAGTCACAACCCCTCACGCATGTGCTTCGCTTGCTGATGTTCCTGTCTCCGGTGTCGGTGTACAGTTTGGCCTCCAAGGGTCTGGTGAATGTTGCTTGCACGTGTATTGAGCGTCGGCGGGTATGCATAATTTAATCGATTTGGAATTTAACACAGAAACGTCAATTATTTTCGCGTGATTTAACACCCTTTCAAACTTAATATTTGTTTCCATACTTTGACAGACCTGATAGGTTGGTGGGAAATTTTCAACATTATAACTGCGGAAAATATCTAGTGTTTGGAGTGCTCTCGCGGTGCAAAGTGTGGGGAGAATATGGAAGTGCAAAATCCGAGAAAATGCGCGCTCCACAGCTGAATAAATTTCCTCCCAAGGAACAACACGAAAATATCGTACAAAACCAGCTGCCCCTTTCCCTGTCACATTTTCTCGTTCCATTCCGCAGGGTGTTGTGCGATCGTTTCCAGTGCCATCGTGCCTTAGTGCGTTGATAGGGGGGAATATAAGTGGAAGAACTGTTCGGGAAAAGTTTAATAAACGTGATGTTAAATTCAATTTGAATTCGAAGCTGTCAAGATGTTCGAATATACTTTAAGGTTCTTACTAGCAAAAGTTGTTGACAAAAAATCAATTTCTGTTTTGGATGAGCTAGAGCGCATCGATTCTGATAGCGCACTGGCAATGATGGCAGTTTTAATAAGTATTCTGTGTTCGATTGTCACTTGGGTTGAAAGGGTTTAGGATTCAGAAGAAGTCTTTCTTATGGAATTGAGCTCGAAATAAAAATCGATAAACTTCAAAGTGTCATTCAAATTTAAGTGAACAAAATAAGACAAATAGCAAATAGTACCTTTGTTGACGATTGGAAAATTCACAGCATACCGGGTGTTAGGTAACTCAGCTTACTGCGAAAGTAAGAGAGATAACATTGCGATGTCAAAGAATGAGTTGTAGAGTGGTTTGAGAGCTTTGATTTGGTTGATCGGAACAGTCTAGTGTATTATGCATTTTTGGGATAAAATTAATAAAAAAAATCTAAAAAACTATAAATTTGAAGTTTGTTTCTTCATAAATAGTACTTAATTCCCCTAATTGCATTATCTTACTACTTCATTCTAGACCAAATTATGTCATACTTCAAATGAAAGCAACATAATCGTTATGAGTGGCGCACTTGCCAGAATTAGTGTCAGTTCAAGGCAAACAGTTTAGCCCAAGAAAAATTTAATAACAATTTCATGATCGAGATTCTAACATGTGCATTAGGGTGGCAGCGAAAATGGTCATGTCAAATTTCGAAAACCGACCATGTACATTTTGCTTATTGGCTCGATTTTTGGTCAAATTTTTTTTCGAGATGACACCAGATCTCGACATGCATTTTTAAGTCATTTGGTATCGAGAAAAAAATTTCGATTTTCCAAATTTCCCCCCTTGGAAGATTTTCAAGGAAATAAAAAACAAAACTTCGAGCGCTTTGAGGCACCCCTAAATCATGTCCGATTGAGCTGAAACTTTGCACAGATCATTTTTTTGGGCCAATAAACAAAATGTACATGGTCGGTTTTCAACTCCACTCAAAGTTATTGATATTTCTTCCCAAAAAATACGTTCACTTCAATGGTTTGTCATTCTTTCTGGGGCAAACATAAACATAGTTTATTGACGGCATTTGAAAGAGCATAGTTCACTCGTGATGTGTGATTATCAACACTATGTTATTTTTTGTGTTTGAGTAAATTGAAATTAAAATCATGAGTTTTTGGGTAAAAATAACTATAACTTTAAGTAAAAATAACAATAACTTTAAGTAGGAATGAGATATTGACAAGTTCTGCATCGCAAAATGTTGGAATTGATAAGCTCTAAAAGTCAAACGTAGACAGTTTTGATGTAGAATTTGAAATATAAAAGTGAAAGCTGAAAACCCCGTTTTTTCATGGTCACCCAAATGCACCCAAATTTCTATGCAATGCATAGAAAAAAAGCGTTAAATCGATTATATTAAAAGATAGAAAAATGATTTGTTTTACAAAGTTGTTTAAAATAACTGGGGCTACTACATTGTTTAACTATGTTCATCTCTATCTATAAAAATAAGAAAGTTAGATTTTTTATTTCATCGAAAATTTGGGTCCCTCTTTTTTGATAACATAAAAATGAGCGCTTTATCATATGTAACAACTTTGTTGAAGACAGTTTTTGTCTAAAGAACAAATATCTCCCACAAAGTTGTTTTTGGCGCTTTCTATCTATGTTGCATTAGGGTAACCATGAAAAAATGAGTGGGTTACATCTATGATATAACCGCAAGGTTGACGTGGAACTACCTTAGCTTAGCAATCATTCGTTTGTATTGATTAAATTCTTGATTGAATGAAACAGTTTCCAAATTCAATTGAGTTCAATATATTTGCTCTGTGAGTGAAAAAATGAACAAATGCCATGTAAAGTCAATTCATTTATTGTGATTGATTGTTCTTCGTTACAAGTAAATTTAATGACGGACCTTTTACGTTTGGTATGATGACTAGAACGAAATATATGTACGGAAGAATTATCAAACGTTTGATGAACCAGCCTAAGGCTGAAAATCTTTCCAATAAAGACAAAAAAAATTATCAAACGATTATTTTATTTTACATTTCCCTCTGAAGTTTACATCCCAAAGGTGTACATACTTCTCGAATCTCGAATTTGCTTGAAACTGGGAAGTTCATTCGCTTCTAGTGTCTGCACGATTTTCCCAGGTTCCTAAGTTTAGAAGATCATGTTAGGACAGACATATTCCACTCTGCACAAAGGCATGCGAGGACAAAAGTACTCGCAGTTTGCATTTATTTAGCCGATTTCCCCAGAAACCTCGGTTTTGAAGTCTGTGTTAGGGAAACACATTTCAATCGGAACAAAAATACCCCCGATTTGTATGAATTCGCAATGCCGATTTCCCCACGCTCCATGGATTTGAATTCTGTGTTAGGGAAACACATTCCAGTCGGAACAAAAATACCCCCGACTTGCATGAATTTGAAATACCGATTTCTTCAGGCACCTTGGTTTAGAAATCTCTATTAGGGAACACATTTCGGTGGGAACAAAAGCTCCCCCTACTTTCGTGTGTTCTTCTTCTTCTTTTTGGCTTTAGGAGGGTTTAAACTTTTCAGTTCATTCGCCTCTAGGCTCTTTCGTGTGTTTCTTCTTCTTCTTTTTCTTTGTTTAAGGAGACTTTAAATCTAACAATTCATTCGTCTCCGTCGTGTGTTTGCAATGCCGATTTCGCTGCTTGGTTTTAAAGTTTGTGTTAGGGAACATTTTTCGATGAGAACAAAAGTCCTCCTACTTTCATGTATTTGCAATGCCGATTTCCCTAAGGCTGCTTGGTTTTGATGGCTGTGTTAGGGAAACCGTAAATCGGGCCAATCAAAACGATGCAGTTAGGGCGTTTAGATAACGCCTAATATTTTACAGTTATTCAATGGTTTATCTAATGAAAAACAACATTTTGTTAGTTGCGATAGATGCGTAGAAATATTCCCTATCAAGTGATGCAAACATCTCTCCTATCCATTACGAAATGTTCGAGCTATAAGCATTCGAAACCTTTCATTTTTTCCAGCATGTTCTGTGTTTAGGTTTTCATTTTACCCTCCATATATTCCGGTTAGACGTAGTCCCACGTCAAAAACGATTTTTGCTTTAACTTTTATATTTCAAATTCTACATCAAAACTGTCTTCATACGACTGTTAGATCTTATCAATACAAACGATGCAGAACTTGTCAATATCTTAGTCCTACTAAAAGTTATTGATGTTTTTTACGCAAAAACTCATGATTTCAATTTAGATTTACTCAAACACAAAAAATAGTGAAAAAAAGAAAGAGTGAAATCTACTCTTTCAAATTACGTCAACAAACATTTTTTATGTTTGCCTCAGAAAGAATGACAAACAAATGAAAAGAGTGTGTGTTTTGGGAAGGAATATCAATAACTTTGGGTGAAGTTGAGATATTGACAAGTTCTGCATCGCAAAATGTTTGTATTAGTTAATTCTAAAAGTCTTCCGAAGACAGTTTGTATGTAGGTTTTGAAATAGAAAATATATAACAAAAAAAACTTTTTTTTTCATGGTGACCCTAACGTAACATAGAAAAAAGGCGCTATCAAAAGCATGATATTTGATACAACACGACGTTGGAAGAAAGAATACGTAATACATGATTTATCTTCGCATCCGCTCGCAACACATAACTCTTTTATTCGCTAAATTGCTCACTTGTTTTATTATTTACACTGTTGAGGTCTCCGGCGAAAAAAATTGCTAGATAAATTTTCTGTCTAATGGTATACATCAGGGATGGCCAAACGGTAGTCCGCGGTCTACAGGTACCGCGGGTATTCCTAGGCGACCGCCGGGTGGGCTAGAATGGTGTCACCTCCAAACAAAATGGATTAAATATTCCTCCACTTCTTGTCGTGATCAGTTTTAAGGTGTTTATGCTAACCTCAAAAAACAGATTAGTTGTAAGAGTAGATATTTCTTCATTAAAATTTCGTTAGCTCTGTTTTGCTGTCATAGATACAGTCGGATGAAAGTAGTCGTCATAATTTTTCGAGCTGTTTGGTTTGCTTGTTGAAAATAAATGCTTTGCATGTTTATAAATTACAATTTTCCTTCAAAAAAATCAACGATATCGATCGGTGAGACTTTACACAAAACAAAGTATTACATATCAATTATTTAATAACCGATGATTATTTTTATTTTAGAGAATAATTTATTATTGAATATTTTAAATATTTTGAGGAGACTGATTTAAATAACTATTTAAACTAAATAAAGTTGAAGAAGAAATATTTTTGATGGTTTTTTCATTTAATCATATCTTTTCGGAAATATTGTCATATATTTTAAAAATACAGTGTGTACGAAGTTGATTTTGGCCCGCGAGTAGAGAAGAGTCAAAATTTTGTTTTATCGTTTAGTACTAAGGCTTGTTCGCGACAAAATCTGGACACCCCAAAACAAACATAGCTTCGGCAATACACCAGCAATGAGTAAAACATTTTGCAGAGCGGTAGACGTATTTCTGTTCTTTCTGAAAATATAACATTTGTTTATATTGTAAGCGCTCAGTGTAAAATGGCGTCGAAAGAAGAGCAGGTGCGAAATGCAATTCTGTGCGATCGTAATGAAAATCCGGATCTCTCGATAAGAAAACATGCCAAAAAGCTTGGATTTCCTCCAAGCACTGTTTTAAAACCGTTCGATACTTGCTTGACAGAAACTAGGAAGAAGATAAGTAGAACAAAATCGAATCTGAGGAACCACCACAAGGATGCGAAAGTAAACCAATTATTGCGGAGGAGACCAGATCTTTCTGTACGTACAATTGTACGTGAAATAAAAAGGTCGCCAACATTCGTGCACATTTCTAAGCCCCGACAAGGCATGAAGTCTTTCAAGGCGAAGACTGTGCCGAACCGTAATGATAAGCAAATGACGGCCAAAACACGCGCTCGTACGCTTTATCGCGAATATTTGACGAAGTTTCCATGCGTTATGATGGACGACGAAACGCATGTCCTAGAAAATTTTGTACGGCATTCTGATATGTCTTTTTACAGTGCCATGAAACAGAATGGCGTTGCAGAGGATTTCAGGATGAAGAAAAAGGGTGGTAGATGGAACCAGATGGCAACCTCCAACGAATTTCCAGCCAAACACGCTGTCTACCATCACGGGAACATTAAAAAAGAGTCGGGTTAAGAATTAGTAACTAGATTCCAACAAGCACAACTTCGACTGCCAGTTTTGACATCTAGCTCGAGAACTGAAAGGCTATCATCTCTAGCGAGTTCATTTTCTGCGAGAGAGGGTTTTAGCCGAGGCGTTTTGAGTTCAAAATACGTGAGCCCTCTGTCAGCGTCATCTTTTCGGTTTTCGTACATTTTACCAGGTGGTGCAGCAGAACACATACGTTGTACTAGGAAACTGAATTTTCTGTAACGGCGTGGGTAAACATTTTAATGATAATGATGGTACCTTCGATGATGGGTACCGTTAAGACTTGCAGCTGGCGTATTTTGGTGGGAACTATGATTGTGGTTGACAGAACGCTCTCGAGAACATGGATGCGTTTTTTTTTCAAAAACTCTAGCGGTCATTTGTAAGTATGATTTCCAACGATGTCTACATTATCCTACCAAACAAAGATTGTGTCACCATTGCACAATGGTCCAGGAGATGCATTTGAGTGGAAATTAGCATTTAGAGTTCGACAGATATTCTCTAGACGAAAACCGTCTTCGACAAAGTTGATATATACGATAAAGCGCTCATTTTCATGTTATCAAAAATAGGATGACCAAATTTGTCGATGACAGAGAAAATCTAACTTTCTTATCTTTACAGATAGAGGTAAATATAGTTCGACAATGTTGTAGTTATTTTAGTTATTTTAGACATCTTTGTGAAATAAAGTTTTTTTTCTATCTCTTCAAATAACCGATATAGCGCCTTTTTCCAGCCTATGAATGTTGTATGCAACACAAAATTGTGTGCAATAATTTGTTCTATCAATCAAACTAGCAAGGCCTTTTTGCATGCCTCAAAATATCACGAAATCGTAAGCATTTTCAACTTGTTTTTTTTTGTTTACCGATCCACATATACTTCCACTCTGTTATGTTTCACACTGATATTCATTAATCATTTTCAGTTAGACAGTTGAACTTCCTGCCAGAAGCTTATTTTCTTTTTTTGTTCGTTACGAACCTTTTGACAGTAATCAGTACACATAACAAACGTCCCTTTTCAGGACTACTATTTGGAGTTTCAAAAGAGTTAAACTAACAGATTTCTGAACAATGATAGGAATTGCATTTTAAAAAATAACTGTTCTGAACAATGAACACAGTCCTACGTAAAATTTCTGTCCGTGCTCCTAGGATCAGACCCTTCTACTTTTTTATTGCAGAATCCGTTGACGATAATTGATTGATAATTAATTCTTGTCCTCGCAGAACAATACACTAGCTGTGTGTGTTGCAACATTAAAAATTCATCTCGAACGCTATTCCGGTGGCCTTTTTCGCAATTGACATGCACTGGGCTACAGGCGATTATATACTTGTTGCACCAGCACCATCATTCCACATCTTATTACTACATCAATCCATCTTTGGCACCGCATGGAAACAATAACAATGGCAATACTTGCAAGTATCAAATATCATGCTAAATGTTATTTAGTTTTTCCTCAGTGGAATCCAGACCTCCAGACATCGTTCGTACAACATAAATCAACCAGCACCAAACAAGCGTTCAACATAGCATGCATACAGAGCAATACATTGGTGGCTTGAAGTGACTAGGAATATAAACATTTCTCTACATTTTGCACTATTCTCAAAAAAACGCTTCTGTTAATATTGCTGGTCTCGAAAAAAGTAGAATTACTTTCTCATGCTCCAGATAAGCGTAACTGTTATTCTTAATGGCGAAACCAAATCACATACAAAATCTCAAAACAAAATCAAAACAAAATTCTCCTTCGTTGATCGCCGATAAGTTGCTCGTTATTGACGGCCCTGACAGGAAATCTCACAAATGAGCAGAACAAAAGTATGGGAAAATGGAAATGCTTCAAGTTTTCATCAATTTAAACCACACCTGGGGATTGTAATGTATAGCATAGTTTCAGAGCAACAAATCGTCAAAAACAGTTATTAACGTTAGCTTTTATTTCATAAAAACGTGACCTTAATGAAAAACGTAGTTCTACGTCAAAAATATGAGTGGTAATGTCGGAGTCATAACCAAAGAGACGTAGGACTACAACAAGGACTGTCAGTTTAAATAACGTTTAATAAACGAATACATGGGGGGTAAAATAAAAATTTAAACACAGAACATACTCAAAAAAAAAGATTTCGAATGCTTATAACTTGAACATTTCTTAATAGATCGGAAAGATGTTCGCATCATTTGATAGGAAATATTTCTACGTATCTACCAAAATGTTATTTTTCATGAGAACAACTGCGAAATGTTATCTAAACGTTCTAACTGCCACCATTGGATTGTTTCAATTTGCGGTTTTCCTAACACGGATTAAAAAATCAATCTGCCTGGGGGAATCCGTTTTGCGGATACATGCAAGTTGAGGGAATTTTTGTTCCCATCGAAGTATGTTTCCAGCAATCACAGCCATCAGAACCAGGGTGTCTGGGGAAATTGTCATTACAAATACATACAAGTGGGGGAAACTTTTGTTCCCACCGAAATGTGTTCCCTAATTCAACCATCAAAACCAATGTGCCTTACATTACATGGCGTTTGAACAGATTCCTTACTTACACAGCAAATATGTTGAATTCGAAAATTGTTTAATGCAAACAATAATTTAATCAATACAAACAAATGACTACTAAGTAAACGGTAGTCCCACGTCAACCTTGCGGTTATATCATATATATAACCCACCCATTTTTTTCTCTACCTATTAGAAATATTACATCTTCAACGCTTCCAAAACGTAGACGTAAACCTTCATAGAAAAATAGATCAAAACTTCACCAGTAGCTTTAAAAATTAATTTTCGCTGCAGAATTTAAAAAAAAAATGTGGTGGATTGGGATCGCATGAAAAATTTTCACCCAAGAAGATTACTCAAATTCTAATAATGCTGTCAGTGATCACCGTTACCTTTTCATTCGCACGTGGCTGTGTTGTGCTTTCAGCTGCATGTCGGAAATTGTTGCTATTCGAATTCCAGTCGCAGATGCAGTTGGTCTGCCATATCAGCTATTCTTTGGGGAAATTTTAATGAAAAAAATCCCCTTCGTACTTGATGGTGAAGAATTCAATAAATAATTATCGCACCGCAAATCGAAAAGCAGTTTTGAAAACTTCAATCAACTCTGCACAAGGACAATTTGTTGATTTGGCGAAATATTTTTATTTGTTTTGCGTCGATTGCGAATAATTAGCACATTTTGTTTGCAGTGTTTTAGAAAATCTTTTGTAATTTTGCAAATATTGCAGTAAGTTCTAATGTTTGCAGAATTTTTTTAGCATATTGTATTTATTTTTTGAAAGTTTAAGCTTTGAAATAATGTACATTCCATCTTCATGCGTTAACAGCATGAAATTATAGCATTTCAAAAATCTCCCAAAAATTTCGACTTCGCACTTTGTTCTTCTATTTTTTGTCGAGTGTGTCGAGTTTGTTGAGTGTATGCGAAACGAATAGAAAGCTTCGGTTGTCTTTTGAACAGCAAGACTCATGCTAGCCAGAGAAATTTCACCATCGAAGAAACCTTGCGGATAGAACAAAAATTGATGTCTCAGCGCCCACATTGATTCGTGTGATTTGCAATGACGCCGTCAGTCATTCGGTTGTAGCAGTCAGTTCGGTACTGATGATTTTTATGTCTACAAACAATTCAACGTTTGTCAAGCTACGTAAGAGTCACCGTTATGATCTTCATCGTTCGCTTATAGCACTCATTCTTTGTTTAAATAATCATAAAATAAGAATTATCCAGTGAGTTCGTTTTCTCTGTCTGAAACTTTCTTCTTCTGTTATATTGGACAGTTTACGGCAACAATTCGTATTATCGTTATCGTCATTGGCCCATTTGTGAAATAATTTCTAATTATACTGCTATAGAAATATCGGCAGCAATTCCAAGCGGACCACATTTTGGGGTAAATGCCGGTAAAGGTGAGGTCTATTTTCACTTTCTGCCCAGTGACGCCCGGATATAAGTGGCATTGTGGGGGAAAAGAGGTGATCTTCTCAGGCGTATCAGCCCGGATAGCAGGATACACCGGAGTGCGAAAGCCACGGAAGTAATAAATTTTTACTGTAGCTTCCTCTCGTATCTTCGCCGCCACCAGGGCGATGATGGACCATAATCATTTCACCTGAAGATACTCTCCAACGCGTGCGCCCGGGGTGGGGGGTTTAATGGTGGAAAGTACGCAGCAGTGTGTTTCGAACATGTAGATGGGACTCAAAGTTTTCCATTCCAATCATCGGTGCACCAGCTGTACTCGGAAAGTAGGTAGTTACCGAGGCATGGTCTATCAAGACTGTCATCAGCTAGTGCTAAGGAGGAGTTCGACATGGGGTACGACTCGGTTTCCAGACTTGAAAAAAAATGTGAATGTCGTTTTTTGCCCAGCGGGGACTATGGGAAACATAAGAACAGCGAGGAACAAACAGGCTTACTCGGCGATTTTAGTATCTAATTTCATCAGTATTCCACGACGGGATATTAATTACAGACACCGTCGTGAAATGGAGCGGAAGAACAGGTTCCAGGATAAGGAAGAGTCTCCGTGCTGCTGTTGAGATTGACTTGTTAATTAATATCTAACAGCGAGATGGACAAGAATTTTTAGGTGTTTTTAATGCTACGAACACGGAATGAAAACACATTCGCTGCCTATCCCAAGCGGTGATGAAACGTGCTGAGACTAATGGCACCATAAATATGAAATGAGTTTCAATGAAAGATGTATCTGTTCTAAGAGAGGCCATGCCAGCGGAAGCATAGTGACCCAAAAACAGCAATTAACTGGAAAAGTTTGTTGTATTAATGAAATTTATGAATTTCAGCGTGGACGACGTTGGAGAGTTTCATAATTTATTATCGTTCTGCGTGGCAGAGGAGCTACGAATTTATTGACGAATTTAATCGGGTATAATCTAGTACAATTTAGTTTGAATCTTTGTTCATATTGAACTGCAGAATTGAAACAATTATCACTCAATTTTATCCAATTGATGCTGCTCTTTGTAGAAAGCTTGATTGTTGTTTCAATATAACCGTGTTATCGTTTGTAAGCACCTCTCACTTTTTACGGAAAGGAAGCTTCCGGGCCCTTATCCTGATGATTTATTACCGTGGAACACTGACAGTCGATCACTACGGAACGAACTCTCAATATAGTCTTCTACTCGAATGGCTGCCTGGTCTTTTTTTTTCACCCTTCTCTCAGTTATCCTAAACGCTGAATAGAGAAACCTCCTTGCGGAAGCCGTTCTCAGGACCCATCCCATTCTCCAGGGGATAGAGCATGGCAATTGTGTCGAGTTTGAGTCGTGTCCTATCAATCACCGGGAAACAAACTCGCCGCGGATTGGTTCCCTCTGGGGAAATTTATTTGTTTATTCATGGAAATGACTCGCACAAAGCGGTGACGTGCAGTTGAAAACGCGTAAAACCACGATGGCATTTGTACGTTTTAAACTTTTGCTGGTGGCTCGGTATTGGACTGCAGCGCCGCCATTGTTTTGAGTGTGTTCTTTCTGCCTGGATGATGGATTTTATTTGGGTGAAATACTGATGCAAAAATGGTCAATTGTGGTCTGGGTTCAGGGTAGGTCATTCTTAGGTAATATTCTAAAAATACGAGAAAGACAGTGATCGTTCGAAAATTTTCGTAAAAATTCATATTCAATACGCCATCGATTCCACACCGATACCACCCTGCTAGATGAACGAAACTAAAAATTTGGGCTCCATTGGATACTACCAGGAAGTGAATTGTTATTGTTTTTATTGGCGTCCCGTTGTCAAATCACTGTGAGCTTCGTCCGGTCGCATCAAACGATGAGAGATTCGGGACAGCCTCAATTCAATCTCAAGCCCAAACTGTGGTACACTGCCATTGATGGATGTTTATCGATTGACTAGTTGAGTATGCGGCAGAGCATAGGAATTGAGTGCTCAACAACCGGTGAACCGGTCAACTTGTGCTCATCGGAACAGGAAATGATGCGAAGGTTGGCTGAAAACACATGCTAAGAGAGGGGAACATAAAAGAGTTATCGAGGTGGGACAGAAAGTATTTTAAAGTAGAATTCCTAAGCATCGCAATCATGTATTACAGTTCAGTTTTTTTCATTCCGTCCTTCAATATACTTTTTATTCGAACTTGATAACTCTCTTCTTTTCTCTAGTTCTGGCAGGTGTACCATACATGATATTTCAGTCAAATTAGCTCATTTAAGAGCTCAGTTTGTAGCAAATTGGCGGAAAATTTTTTTTTCGCCAAAGTGCTTGGGAAGGTGTCCTGATCAACATACAAAAAGTCTAACAAAATCGGATCGGCGCTTCCCCCCCAAAACTCCACATTTTTGCCCCCTGAAACAGTTTTTCGCATTTTTATCACTCCCTATCACTTTTTTCGATAAAAGTGTTCTATACAATTTTGAAGAGAGTGAAATTTTACATAAATTTGATTGTATGAAATTTATTGTACGACCACGTGAGTTACACCCCTAATAATACCCCGAGTTTTATATCTTCGTTAGTTGCAGTACTCGCGTAGCGTAGCTCGCTAAATAGATAATTACTTCTGTTGATTCAACTGACCCTGTCTCAAACATCGTTGTACGTTTAGGAGGATTTCACAGGCTGATGTCATTCTTGGGCTGCATTGGCCATGTCATGGGTGGCAGTGGATTAAAGGAAATTCTAAGTATGATTTATGCCCCGAACAGTGTCGAAAAAATGCTGAACGGGCACGCCTATTCAAGATCAGTTAGAGGACATTTTTTAATGCACGAAGCGCTTTTTGGACTAATAATCGAAGAATCAGAGTTGTCTGAAAAAGAAAAATCAATTTTCGTTCTACATTCTATTGATGGCATTGCTAATCAAGAAAATGCTGCAAATATCATCGAAGCAGTACAAGATAAAGTGGAAGCTTGCATAGAAACGTTGAAGAAAAAAATTCCAACAGCAAAACTATGGATACAATCGAAAAGTACGAAACCAATTGAGCTCAAAGTTGGACACAATATACATTTCCCTCTGAGGAATGTTGTTACGGCATAAAAAATGAAAAAATTGAAAACAATGGTCTTTTATATGGCCATAGTGCGTTTCAGAAATTAAGCTCCTAATCAAAATCGATTATTCCAAATTAAATATGAGTTCTATGTGATGGAAACATCTTTTTTCCAAGTGTTTGACAAAATATTGAACTGAAATTATGTTTCGAATTGATTTAAAATTTAGCGATTTCTCTATATTTACAAAAATGTTGTGTTTTATTACTCCAAAGTAATAAAAAATTGAAAAATTCAACTCAACCATGCAATCACAATGTGCCACAGCAAAGCGTGGCAGGGTACAGCTAGTTGTTCATAATTTTATTAGGGCCGAAAGAACGGGTGATTGGAATCTGCATTTGGCCTGTATAAAAGCAATGATACCATTCTTCAAAGCTTGTAATCATATGTCAAATCAGCGCATCTTTACCTTCAAGACATGGTTTCCCTAAAAGAAACGATGAAACCTAGCGAATACCGCTCTTTCTGCGATGGTTATTTTACGATTCGTCGTTTCAAAAATTCTTTTCGGGAACTTGTAGCGACATGCTTATAGAGCAGTCGTTGATGAAATTCATGGAAGAACTTGGAGCGAAAATGTCTCGAATCGGTGGATATTAGCAACGCCGGCATGTAGCATGGTATCTGAGAAGTTGGAAACATATTGTGCTGTTCAATACGTACGAGGTGAACAACACAAAGACTATAAAGAAAGTAGAATCATTCGAGATAAATCAGATTTACAAAAAATATTGACTTTCTTCCAAAATCATTCGCCATTTATCACATCTACAAGTCTGATGGCTCTTTCATCCGGCATTGTTGCAGATGCGAGCATCAATTGCCATCATGCATACACGTTTGGCGGTAATGCAGTGAAGAAAATTGTGGGAATGAGTTTTTCAGATGTTAAAGGGAAAAAAGCAGATACAGTCATGTCACTTTCCAAAATGTCTTTGGCGATTAAAATTAATCAAAAAAAGTGTGATCCTAGATCCTCTACTGTTATTCCAGAGAATATCACTGCTAAGAAAAATGATGATGAGCTCCGAAAGTATTTCAAATATTCGATTCGATGAAAATGGTATGAGAAAAACTCAAAAAACCAGCCTGTATTCTGTATTTGAGAAAACCTCAGTTGAAATTGACGGACATATTTTTTATATTATCGATGGCGGATTCTTATTACATAAAGTTTCTTGGAAAAAGTAAATCAACTGTGAAAGAAATTATTGATGCTAACACGCTTTATGTCCAAAATTCCTACGGCAATAATGTGTGCGTCGTCTTTGATGGTTATGATCCGTCAGATATCAAACATTTTGAGAGGAATCGACGATATGAAGGAGAAGGAATTGAGGTAAAAGATATGGCGCCAGATACAATCATCAAATTCAAGCCTCAAGACTTTTTCGCGGGTAGCGAAAATAAAACTCGTATAATAGAGTTGTTAACGACTGCCTTTACTTCGAGCGGAGCATCGACTAAACAAGCGCCATGAGATGCGGGCTGTCTCATTGTGAATACCGCGATCGAGATTTCAAAAATTAACGATTCGCACTCGGTTGTAGTTGTAGGCCAAGACGTTGATTTAATGGTACTGCTGTGTGCATTAATACCACCAGATTGTTCAATCTTTTTATCGAAGCCGACAAAAGATAAAAATCTTCCTACTTTATACTCAATAGCTGATTATCAACGAGAAAACCAGGAGAACATTCTATTTTTGCATTCAATAACTGGTTCCGACACTACCTCTGCATTTTTTTCCAAAAAGGGAAAAATACAGTCAGGAAGAAATTTTCGAGCAAGGCCTGAATTTGTCACGGCTTTATATGGTGGAGATCCCGAATCTGAATCGACGTTGAACGAATTTCAGTACATGTGTTTTTCGAAAAATGTGACAAGAAACAAGACCATTAAGCTAGCAAATCTACCCCCTACGGAAGCTGCTGTCCGTCAACATCTTTACAGAACGTATTTGCAAATACAGCATTGGCAAGGACATTTTTAAGATCCTGCTGATTGGGGATGAAGGTTTGCGACGACACATACCAGCCAATATTTACGAATAAGGCACCAGCACCGAACGATTTATTGAAAAGCATTTTTTGTAATTGTAAGAAAGGATGTACATCAGGTTGTACTTACCGCAAGCATGGTTTTTATTTATGTTTGTACATAAGTGTTGAGTGATTCAAGTTCACAAATAACAATACCAATTTTACAACCAAATTGTATTTCTGTTTCAGGTTTGAAGTGCTTTAAAGCTTGCGGTCATTGTGTGAGTAAAGCTTGTTTGAATTGCTGTGTTCAAGACGAGTTGGAAGAAGATGACACCAATGATGATATTTTCTTCGAGGAATCAGATGATAATTAATGATTCAATATAAACTTTTTTCGATCATGAGTGAAGTTCTATGTACTTTTTTTTGAGCATTGGAACAGAGGGGGAGGGGGTAAATGATTACCTTGGGAATCTATTACAAACATTTTGAATCCTTAGTTAAATATTTACACCACACCAAAATAAACATTTCTTTCAACGCTTGTTTTGAACTAATAGCTACGTGAGTACTGTAACTAACGAAAATATAAAACTCGGGGTATTATTAGGGTTGTAACTCGCGTGGGGGTGGTCGTACAAAATATTTCATAGAATCAAATTTATGTAAAATTTCACGTTCTTTAAAATTGTAGAGAACACTTTGTGGAGTTTTGGGGGAGAAGCACCGATCCGATTTTGGTAGACTTTTTGTATGTTGCTTAGGACATCTTCCCAAGCACTTTGGCGAAAAAATTTTTTTCCGCCAATTTGTTACAAGTGAAACTTTAATTTTACTGGACTACTTACAGTTGGATGTATTCTAGATTAGACATCGACGTTTCTCGGATTCATGGGCGTCTTGAACTTTATGCATATAAGGTATTTTTGAGACCTAAAGTGTGGTGTGTATGTAAATTTAAATTTGTGCTGAGCGTGCTGAGACAATGGAGGGTATATTTGCCTCCATCACGCGTTTCTTTACCAAGGGTTCAAATGTGTGGTGGGTGAAGATTTAGACGTCCAACGTAAGTGTCGTAATAAGACAGAATAATTTACGACGTTGTGCTAAAGCTATAAAATAAACCGTGAAACAGATATAAAGTATTCGTCTTGCTTTGATTTACGCGAAGCTTCGTCGGAGAGCTAGTAAGCTAAGCTTCGTGCTTGCCTCTTTGGGTTGGCCGTCTTCATATTTTATTTTTCCCAAACACTTGAGTGGTAAAAGTTTCATCGCTTTACATGATCGTTATTCATAGCAATATGTGGTTTTCAGCGAATAAAATGGAGTTATCAAAATTAATTCATCATTAATTTCGCCTATGTTTTAGCAACCAACATTACTCAAGCAGATCTTGTGGATTCGGCGGCAATGTGAAATGTTTTCGACCTAAAAGTAAATGATGTTTAAATGATGCATTTGTTTGACCAAGTATAATTTTCAGTATATACCGTCTATACTATTTTGGATGGGCGAATTGAATTGATTGGTTTTTCTCTATTATATAGCCTCTTCAAACTACGATGTTCAGTCGCCTCTAGCCTTGGAAAAAGTCCATTTAGAAGATTGATCAATGTAGAGACCTTTATTTGAACTGACGATCGTTTGCTTGATAAGCGAATGCATTATCATTTAGTTAAGAAGATTTCCCTAATATCACAATTCTGGTCTTGAAAGACGAAACGAAGAACTCTTTGACGATACAATATTTGAGGTCATTTGTTTTATTCAAAAAAAAATTTCATTACTCAAAGGATACCTTCATGATTAAATGCGAATACAGGGTAACCCATAGCAAAATATTTTCAAATACGGGCTTCAAATCTTATCTTACAGCGCGGACTCGATTATATACAGATTCTGATTTCTTTTCGCTGTATATAATCGAGTCGAAAAAAAAATCTTTTTATTCGTTTTTTTGCATGTATTTTTTTGTTTTTTGAATATAATAGAATATAATAGAATATAATCGATTTTTGATTTATCAAGTCAGAAAACACCATTCTCACATGAAAAAAATAAATTTATCCAGATTCTCTCAGGAGGTGATAGACGATCATTTCACTTTCTGAGTGTGTTTTAAACCCATTGCCATTTTCGCTTCAAAGCCAATGGAGCACGATATAATATGCCTCAATTTTAATTTAAATTGGACTTACAACCAGGGTTACCATATCTACAGAATAATCTATATTTCTACAGATTTTTCAGACAAAGAACCAAGAATTTGTAGATACAGATTTCAGATTTTTTGGGCTTCATACATAATTCACAGATTTTTTTTAATAACGTTCCAATAATAGTTATGGCTTGATGTTCATAATATTTCCATCTCACTCTATAGCCTTTGAATCTTTTAAATGATTATCATTCCTTTTCGACATTCGTATGTAGCGTGATGTCCTAAATTGTGATGCAAACGTCTACATTGTCGGATAGCTTCACAATTAAAGTCTGCTTCATTTAATATTGGAACAAATTCTTTTGCTAATTGTGGCGCTCCTAGTGGACGGATTTGGAAACTTTTTTCACCCACGTGTCGGGAAATTCATTACCTTTCACCATGTATTTATGTCATAACACCAAACGATAGCATTTTGTAAACAACCGCCATGGAAGCCGAACGGAGAGATAAAATTGTGCACAGTTTTCTTGAAAATCCATTGTTGTCGGCATCTAAGCTAGCTAAACAGCTTAAAATGCCCAGAAATACCGTATGGCGTGTTATCAAGCAGTACAAGGAAACATTGACGACGGCTCGGAAGCCGCATTCGAAGCGTCGGAGTGGAACTGTCGACCGGAAACTGCGTGGGAAAATCATCAAGGCCGTCAAGAGGAATCCCAATCTTTCAGACCGCGATTTGGCCAATAAGTTCCAGGCCGCTCACAGTACGGTGCGACGAATTCGTCTCCGGGAAGGAATAAGGTCATTCCGAGCCAGCAAACAGCCAAATCGGACGCTGAAGCAGAACAATGTGGCCAGAATCCGTGCTCGAAAGCTGTACGACCAAGTGCTGACCAAGTTCGACGGATGTATTCTGATGGACGATGAGACCTACGTGAAGGCGGACTTTGGGCAAATCCCAGGTCAAAAATTTTATTTGGCGACGGCTCGGGGGAATGTACCTGCAAAATTTAAGTTCGTGTTTGCGGATAAATTCGCCCGCAAGTACATGATTTGGCAGGGGATATGCAGTTGTGGACAGAAAACCAAAGTCTTTCTCACTGACAAGACAATGACATCAGAAGTCTACAAAAAAGAGTGCCTACAGAAACGGATTCTGCCGTTTATTCATACCCACGACCGTCCAGTAATGTTTTGGCCGGACCTCGCAAGCTGCCATTACAGCAAAACGGTTATGGAATGGTACGCAACGAACGGGGTCAGCGTAATACCGAAGGACCTCAACCCCCCAAACTGCCCCCAGTTCCGGTCGATAGAGAAATACTGGGCAATCACGAAGCGGAGGCTTAAGGCAAAGGGAAAACTTGTTAGGAACATGAATCAAATGAAGAACTGGTGGAATCAAATCGCCAAAACGGTGGACGAAAAGGGTGTGCGCCGCCTAATGTGCCGTATTACGGGAAAAGTACGAGAATTTCTTCGAAACAGCAATGAATAATTTTGAAATGAATTTTTTTTATGAAAGAGTAAAGAAAATGATACATTTGTATGAAAAACAAATTATGAATTCGTGAATAAATGACTGAACTACACGCAATTGTTTGTGTTCCAATATTAAATGAAGCAGACTTTAATAAATAACACTGTTTATTTTTTTCACAGAGAATATTAATTTCAAAATTGCCCTTATACTGCCGTGAAAACTAATTCGCTTTGACCCTCTTTTTTTCATGTATTGAAATTATCTAGAAAAATCATCGAGACGTTGCTCAGACATTTCATGATAGGTTCATAATGTTTTTGCACCTCCCTAACAATCTATTGCAATACAATTATGAAATATCCTATAGTTAATATGAAAAATAGTGTTGGAAATAAAGCTTCTAATTTTACATATATTCGTGTAAACGAAGAAAGTTTGAATCATTTGAACGACTTGATGACCAAACCTATTTTACTGTTTTTCGAACTACATTTTGCTATTGATTGTTGAATTGAACGAAACCAACACTCGAATTCACCCAGATAAATTGGGAAAAAACACTTCATTCTACTATCTTGAGCAACATATGCCACTTAACGGGTGTTAAATAAAAAATGAGAATTTTTTCAATACCTTTCATTAACCCAAATAAAGAGCGTAAAATTTTCTTTCTCCAAGAAAATTGCTCTTTGGGCTCCCTAGAAACAGTAGGCGTGTATGGTTTTGTCTAGTTTGAATTTAGTCAAAGCAAATATGGCGTCGAAACAGCACGTGCTCCGCGAACGCATTGTACGGTTCTACGAAACGCATTTCCAGCAAGGAAAAAAGTTCACGGTGGCACATTTTAAGGAATAAAATGTACCTGTCAGTACGGTATATCGTATCCTGGGTTCCCTGAACGTAGAGCGGAAGGTCGGAAGTGGTCGTCCGGTGACGATAATGACGAAGCAGAGAAAGACATCGTTAAAGAAGCTGTTTGACAACAAGAACGCAACCAGCCAGCGTGACGTCGATCGGAAATATAAACGTATTGATGCATCGCACCCTAAAGATGGAAGAAATCGTCTGCAGGAAGAAGACGAGGTCGCCGGAGTACACGGAGGAGCAGATTGAGACGGTTAAATCACAGTGTTGGTGGATGACCAAAAAATACCGCGGGACGTCTTTCGTTCTGGACGACGAAAGCTATTTTCCGCTGTCCAAAACGCATATTCCAGGAAATGATAAATACTACTCCAGCGACAAGTCATCCACACCGCCTGAAGTGAAATACAAGTTCAAGCAAAAGTTTGAAAAAAAGGTTATGTTGTCCAATAGAGGATTTCTTTGGCTCATTCAGTGCCCTAGTGTATAAAAACAATTGGAGGGCCAAGGACACGAAGCAACTGACTACAAGAATCCGGAATTGTATCCGGAAAATGGACGTAAGTGCCGTACAACGTTCTTGTGAGAGCATCGCGACAAAGTTGCGTCGAACAGTAGACCACGGCTCTTACTCAAACATTCACTGACATTTTTTTGAAGAAAATACATTATGTTATTAATAAAAAATACTGAAATCGATGAAAAAAAAAATTTTATATGTGATTGAAAAAATTCTCATTTTTTATTTAACACCCGTTATTTTCGGAATCTTCTCGATGCTGGATGACAACCAAATGAAAAGAGTTCGGCGCGTGTATGTGTGTGTGGCGGCTAATCCGATGTCTCAAGCCGAACCGTTTTTCGATGCTGATATTCTCTTGGTCGCCTTTTCAATGGCATCACTCTCCAGGCTCTTGGTGACACCGTTCATAAGCGCTTTCATGATGAATGAAGTTAGCTTCACCACAAAAGCGACAACATGTTCCAATCGCTGTTCAATTATAACTGAGTGGATTTCCGAGCGGCGCTCGCTTATATACCGGTTGGTCATTTCAAAAGTCTGTTTTGAAATCGATTTTAAGGCTATTGAAACAAGTTTTTGGATCAAAAAGTAACAAGTAACAAGTATAACGCGTAGACATTTTATCTTTCGAATGACGTGTTTATCATACCATTTATTTCAGTTGTTTAGGAGCTATTAACGCTCAAAATCTCGGTCGGATTTTACACCCCGGTATAGAAATGAAAGACGTATTCCTACGTCAAAACTGAGATTAAAAGATTTTTTCAGACCAATAACACAGATTTTATTATGGCAACCCTGCTAACAACACCTAGTACGATATCTAGAACATATGGGAAATCACTGTTGGAACATTCCTTCATTTTTCCAATTTTTCTCGCCGCATGAACTTTCCTAGGGTGAAGATGAACACAACAAAATAGACAGCCTCGATCGAACGATCCGTTCTCGAGCGGGAATGCACATTGGTTTTTGTTTATGAAAACTGAAATGAATCGTTTCATATTTCAAGCCATTTTGAACGCAACCGCTACCATATATAATTTTACACTCGAACAACAACCAATCAACCAGCAACCAACACTGAAGTTCCAAATTTATATTTCATTTGCTAGAATTAATCGTATCACTCACCTTACTTGCAATGCAAAAATGCCCCCGTATTGCATATATTTGTAATGCCGATTTCCTCAGGCACCTTGGGTTTGAAGTCGGTGTTGCGGAAACACATTTCGGTGGGAACAAAAGTTCCTCCAGCTTGCATGTATCAGAACGTGTGATTTCAATTTTCAATTTTGACATAGGATTACGTCTTTCGGAAACATATTGGGGTACAAATCGAAAATCGAAAATCGGACACATCTTGAAAATTGTCCAATTGCTCAGTCATTTCATGATGGATTGATGAAATTTTTGCGTCAATCGATTTCGGCACTCCATAACAATTTTTTATATTGAATAAAATAATATATGTCATGAAACAAACTATCGAATAATTGAAAAATCTCAACCCCTATCCTAACGGAAGTACCCACATCTGATTGGTCGAAATTGACGACACATGCGGCGGTTCCCTAACAAAGACATCAAAACCAAGCTGCCTGGGGGAAATCAGCATTGCAAATACATGAAAGTAGGGGTAGCTTTCGTTCTGATGATTTGAATAGACGAAATTTGAAAGCTAGACGAAGAAATTTTGAATAGACGATTTGAGACCAGGTGATAAGCGATTCCAATATATAACACCTCTCACTAACATTGATTGCCCATAGTAGATTTAAGGTGCTGTAGATCTTACCACATTGAGAATTGATGAAAGCATCCCATGACAAATTAGATGTAAATATAACATCCAGATTATTTAGTTTATCGACACATATTTAACAACAACTTCGTTATTATAACTTCGACTAATACCCTCGAATCAGCCTATTGAAATCTAGATCTTACCTCAACTGTCAACAGCAGGAACTCCAGATGGTTCAGCGACGAGCTCTTCGGGAGCATACTTACAGTTTCCAGTAGTAATTTTTGCAACTGGAGGAATCTTGTGCGCTAGTAACAATACTATTTCTCATTTCTCATTTTCTCATTTCTCATACATTTTTTCATATCCAGAAACCTAATGATTAAAATAATCATTCGAACATTCCCGCTTCGCAGATCTTTTGTTCCGGTGCCTTGTCCGTAAATCAAATTTCCTCCTCTCAGGACCTCCCATATTAGGGGCCGAGGATGCATGAATAACTTGCTGCTGACATTTCAATTCCGGAGCACAAATCAAAAATTTCATTCATTCTTTCAATTACCTATTTATTTCGCCGCCTGTGTTTATTCTTCGGACCGCAATAAATATCCGGACTGCCTTAATATGTGCCCTACAATGACAGAACCAACTGAGGGCGGGAATGCGAGTGTGCGGCCAAAAGCCCCACGGCGATGAAATACTATATATTTCGCATTTCAACATCTCTTTTGTTTTCAACTGTCTATGGATAATAAGTTGGCTAAAGTTGGATAGGAAGCCCTCCCCGCCTCATGCGTTCCCGAGGAAATTGGGCTGTGGCAATGCATGAAATGCGTTTTTCTTGCTTTCTGGCCGGAAGCACACCCCGACGCTTAGCTTGTTTCACTCTCCTTTTGTTACTCCGCAATGGGCACAGTGTAGTTGCAGAAAATGGGAAATTTAAACAGTTCCTCCCGGGAACAACTCACATCTGCGCTACAGAAATCTGTTTCAGATCTCAGCGGATGATTTTCTTCCCACAACTGCGAGAAAGACTGATATCATCGGAGGATGGGAGCCCCGAAAGCCGGAAGTAATTTCAGGGTACGGCAGGGTGCGTTCATAGCTGGCGGGATTATGCAGAAGCTTATGTTTTATAGTACCCTCGATAGATTTTATCTGAAGAAACTCCAAAATTGCTTCCCGTTGATAAATTGCAATTTTTATCCGCGCGCTATTTATGTACGAGCCCTACTTTATGCCTACAGTGGTATCATAGTCTGTGGGTGCGATAAAAGCCAAAACGAGCCAAATAAAAATTATGAACAATGATATAGTGAATGTACTATTCAAGTCGAAAAAGTTGTGGACAAATGGCGAAGAGTGCTTATAGCTTGCAGATGTTATGATGATATTCTCCCAATGCCACCGATTCTATCCACTGAATTTCGAGATGATGGCGCTTCGGTTGGTGGGAATAACAGTCAATTTGGATTTCGGGGGACAGGGATGTGAAGCTATTATTCGAAAACACCCACTTGGCAAGAGCACTCCTACACCAGTTGTTCTATTGTTCGCACTGACCGTTCGTGGTGTTGTGTACTTGCCATGGTTTGGTATTCCATATATTTATCATTTCACTTCGGTCAAGTCGACACTTGTTGGTATTGTATTTTGAAGTTTTCGAAGCAGATCTGCATACCAATCGCGAGTTCAACCATCACCATTTCCATCCGCGAGAATCGGTATCGATCGCAAAACCTGAAAAAAGAACTGTTTGCGTGGGAGAATCGAGCAATTCTCCAGAATTGAAAGCATCGCAAAAAAAACTTCTCGTTCCATCGTACGTAAGCTGTTAGAACAACAAAACAACTCGAAAGAAAACAGTTATCAAGTGAGATGGAGACAGTGCCAGTGCGGATCGTCAACGTCAGCCGTATAGCTCGCCTTGCCAATGTGTATTGCACAATTGTTTTGACTTGCTCGATGGCATCCTCCCACCCGTACACTCTGCCAAAGGATGCTGGTGAGTTGGGAGTACCGTTACATAAATTCGCACATACTTGAGCGACAGAACACGTGTCACTTGTGCTGCGTAGTTATGTGAAAACAGCAACAAATTTTGTTGCTCGTTACAATATTTAGACGTAATTTTTCATAGCCTTTTTTTCTTTTTGGTAATGGTTACGGTTTGTAGGCTACTTCAATTTGATTTTTTTGTATGCAAATATTACTTCGAAAACTTTGCGACATTGGCCAAGCTGAAGATTGTTATCGTCAGTAGAAAGCGGAATGTTAATACGAATCTTTCTGTGGGGCTTCTTTAGACACTTCAATTTACTTATAAACGCTTCGTAACGGTACATAATATCGAAGGTATTTTTATGAAATAATATTGAATGGTAATTAATAATTAATAATTCTTTTTTTCTAATCTGTTTTTCTAATAACTAAGAAGTACTTGAATATTACGTGGAAGTAAAAATTGTATGAAATTGAAAATATACTGCTTTGCCATTGAAACTTCGATAATTTAATTTAATTTTAAAATTTTTCGTTAAAATTAATTCAAATTTTAAATCAAAAATGTGTGAACGGCGCAACGCATATGGAAGACCATGAACATTTTGGTAACTTCATCTATTACGGTATCAAATTAATTTCAACGAATTCAAATCTCTTCTTAACGGATTTGCACAAGTCCACTTTTTTAGTGCTCTTTCAATCACCATGCAACTGACTGCAACTCCAAGTTTTATTGCCGTTTCCTCGTTTATGAAAGCCATGAAAGCTGGTTGTGACAAAAATATCAACGGGATACTGTTTTTCACGATCATATCTACAATGCTCTTCTTAAGCATTTCAGCAGTCATTACAACCATTATCTTGTCGCTTATAAAGAAAGTAGAGAGCTGTGGTTGACCAACACACAAGCAAACGGTTCGGATGTGAATAGGAAATTAATAAGACCATGAAATAAAATGTTGTTTAATGAGCTAAACACTTTGATTTTATTGGGTCATCCAACTGGAAGTCGGAGTCGGTAAAAATTTTCCAACCTACGATTCTGACTCCTAATGCAATGAAATTCCCTCCGATTCCGACTCCTCGATTCTGACTCCGACTTCATAGCCCTGGTTACAACACGCGGCAGGGATTGTCTTCAGGTAATCTGACAAGGAAACCCTGTATAAATAAATGGACCGGCTATATATTCTATTATTCATCGCTTATTTTTATCGAAATCCAATCGCGACAACGGAGTGATAACTGTGGGAAATTTTAGGAGGTAATCAAAAGAAGTTCTCTAAGGCGGCTCGCACACCGGAGCAATAAGCAACTAGCAACTATCAACATGCAATAAGCAATATTATCGCTAATGGATTTTTCCATTTGATTTTTGGTGATCTCGCACACCGACGCAATACGATATCGCTATCGCCTTTAGGCCAGGCACAAATTGAGACGCGTATAGCGCGAGTAACCTGCCACGATATAGCGCCTGTTTTGTGACTAATGAAAACAGATAGAACGGCGCAAATTGGCCAGATGACGCGAGAGTGTGAAGCGCTCGTGAGACACGACTCGCGTGACGCTGTGGCTGAACCACAGTTTCTCGTGCTGGTCGTACTGGTTGGGTGATTGTGTTAGTAAATAAATATATCGCGCAAATCTGTGTGAATCAGACGTTGTATGCGAGTGGCACGTTATTTACACCAAACTGCGACTGAATATGCGCTCCACCACGCTACGTTTGTGGCACGTATGAGTCGTGTTGCTAGTCTCGTGTTCGTTTATGAGCGCTATACGCTTCTCAATTTGCGCCTTGGCTTACAGAGCAACACATATCGCTAGCAACACGACGTGTCGGTTGAAGAGCAACTTATCGCTCAGAATTTGACTAGTTTCGTACATTAAGTAGATTGTTTGCATAATGTCAGGCGTTATTATTGCTCTGGTATGCGAAGAACAACAAAATATTATATGTTGCCTGTTGCATATTGCGTATTGCAGCTTGCTTGTTGCTTGTTGCTCCGGTGTGCGAGCCGCCTAAAACCAAACGAAACGGCGATATATTCCGTTGTTCATTGCGCGTGCTCTGTGACGAGTCTCAATCGCGATGGCGGATAGTTGTTTTGACGTAGGACTACATCTTTCATTTCTATACTGGGGTGTAAAATCAAAGTTTCGAAAACGAAAGCGTTACGCCGGAGACCGAGATTTTGAGCGTTAATAGCTCGTGAACAACTGAACGAAATGGTATGATAAACACTTCATTCGAAAGATAAAATATCTTTTATACTTGTTACTTTTTCATCCAAAAGCTTGTTTCAATAGCCTTAAAATTGCTTTCAAAACAGACTATTAAAATCACCAATCGATATATAAGCGAGCGTCGCTCGTAAACCCACTCAGTTATAATTGAACAGCGATTGGAGCATGCTGTCGCTGTTGTGGTGAAGCTAAATTCGTTTATCTTAAAAGCGCTGATGAACGGTGTCACCAAGAGCCTGTTTGTGCACCTTAGGCCAGAAGGGAATCCATCAGGAGGAGAGTGGTGCAACGGTTCCGCTTGAAACATCGGAGCAGCCGCCACACACACACATACACGCGCGGAACCCTCGTTGCTATCATCGTTGCTGAAAAATGATCTACCAGTTCCCCTGGGAATTGAAAAATACATTCTTGCGAAAGAGTTTATTTTAATGTTCTCTATCCATATAACACTGCAACCAAATACATTTGGTTTTGTTGAAAAATCATCGTAGTTAACTAGAAAGCTTCTGTTAACGTAGAAAGCTTCTGAATATTATTTTTCCCCATCAGTAGAAAATTTTCGTATCCAATATTGGATGCATAACATGAAAAACGGAAAATTTTTCACATCGCGAAAATCATGTAATTTTCGAGCGATTATTTGCTTTCTACTCATATAATGCTGCGACCAAATACATTTCGTTTTGGATTTTTCAATGAAGTGCGATCAACGTAAGACCACGTCTTTAATTAATTTATAAGAGGTGCAATGAATCTTTAGGAATTTCCGCTCTACGCGCACTGGCAAACGCTGTTTACTCAACAATTTCTCAAACAAGAAATGGGTGTTGTGAGAAAGGATTAGCGAACGCAAAAACGACAACGGGAGAAAGAGATGTTTGGAGGTTGAAAGGAAATTTGCAGAAAACATCTTCATTTTATCTTTCGAATAATGTGATTATCATACCACTTCCTTTTGCCAGAAAGAGATTAATAATGCTCAAAGGAGGAATCGAATCCTCCGAGGAAATACCCAGCGCAAATTAGAATCGACTATCGATTGCGCCATTCGTACACAAATAATTTTATAATGCAGTTCCATCAAAGTGATTTCTTCGATATGGGGAAATATTCACTACATCATGTCATGTATTTCATATTCTTCACTATCAAATCCATATCCATGGCACCTATCGGTATCGAATTATTATCGACACCACGATTTTCGCTAAATGCTCCTTTCAGTTCGGCATGTAAAAAACTTTTCTGAACTCTAATCCATCAAATTTGGAGCCCTGAAAAGGGCCGTTGATTATATGCTAAGCTAATATAGCACGCTCTCCTCGGATACGAGGACCAGCTGGATGTCCTTGGGCATGATGTGACGCGTTTTGCGTGGATAGCACACAAATTGGTATCTTTCAATAGGCTTCCTGAAGCGTCATAACCGCGGAACTTTGGCAGCGCAAGACGGTTTTGAAGTCCTCAGCATTTCCGCGAACCAAATGCTGAAAAAATAGCTTGCGGATCAGCAATTCGGTCGACTTCTGATAGCGACGAATTTCACGCAAAGTTCCCGGTCGATAGCGATGTGGCTTTTTCACACTTCCTGCAACTGGTGCGCTTATCCGAGCTGCTTTCGTGGTGCCTTACCACCGAAAGACTAACGAGTTGTCTGCTTGGTCCCAAACAAACGAGTCCTCACGGTGCGAGAGTAGAGTAAGAAATGAACGAAAGCAAAGGAAGCGTCATTTTATAAACCATAAAAGTATAGAATGAAAACCCCATCCTTATTATATTCGTAGCTTACCCTGGGGAGAAACGAATAACATCGAAGTAAGTATACAGTATGCTTATATAATAAAGAGGGTGGGGTTTACATTCTTACACACACCCATACACACACATACACGCGCGCAACTCTTTTCGTTTGCTGGTTATCGAGAAGAAACCTGGAAATAAGTGATCGTTGCTGAAAAATAATCTGCCAGTTCCCCTTGGAATTGAAAATTACATTCAAGCGAGTTTATTTTAATGTTTTCTATCCATATAATACTGCGACCACATACATTTGGTTTTGTGATTTGTCAATCAAGTGTAGTTAGCAGGAAAGCTTCTGAAGATTATTCTTCAGAACAAGGTTTTTTGTATTCAATATTGGATGCATAAACCCTTGAGCCTCCAACGTAACGCTCTCGTTTTCGAAGTCCCCCATATATTCATTTATCCATTCATTCAGAATGGATTTAGATTCAACTTCAAACAACTGATCTCTAAATCAACGATAGTCCTACGTCACCCTTGCGGTTATACCATAGATATAATCCACTTCCTGTTTTTTGGAAAGCTGAAAAGGTATCCGAGAGAACTCCTCTGAAACTAATCGGACCAGCGATTATATGGATTATATTATTATATGGGCTGAAAAATCCCAGTATTTTT
Organism: Toxorhynchites rutilus septentrionalis; assembly: GCF_029784135.1. Taxonomy (NCBI): domain Eukaryota; kingdom Metazoa; phylum Arthropoda; class Insecta; order Diptera; family Culicidae; genus Toxorhynchites; species Toxorhynchites rutilus. Next base: position 255,289,191 of record NC_073746.1, on the reverse strand, counting down.
CAACTAAAAAATAAATGAGATTCATTTGATTACTCTCATAGGGGTCAGACGGACCTCCCTCTAACCCTCGATCCCTGGTCTGAGCCTTGGGGATCGTTGAGGTTGGGCTCTCAAGGCCTCTTTTCTCGTGGCTAGCTCGAGCTTGAGGCCTGTAACTCTCAGGGTCGGCTTTCCTCGTGATCGAGGTGATTTAGCGTGCCAAAGGCTCGGATTATCACCAATATAAAACAGGTAAATATATCTTTTTTTCCGTTTATTGTTACCTAATTACAATGGCTGCTGTGGGAGTGTGTAGAGTGTGGTGATGGCCGGCCGGCTGCTGCTGCTGCGGATGCACGCGATGGCGGGATCTCGATGTCCTGACTGTTAAGCTCTTCTCGGGTTGGTGGTGGCACGATCGCTGAAGCTTTGCTGCGGACCAGTTTTAACAAACTTGGTTTCCAGCATTCGGCGTTCTAAGCGAGGAATCTTGCGCGTGTGGTTCACTGGAGCTTTCCAGTGGATAAAATTACGGGTCCTATCAAACAGGAAAATATGAGGCTACTGGCTATGCTGCTTGTTACCTGGTTTAGTTATTTCCTGTGTCTTTTTATAAACATACCTGATTCAAATAATCCTGAGACACACTATTGTTCTAGAGTACTATTTTATACAAAGTGGCATATAACAATACACTTTTTAATTTAATGCTTCTAGCACTGAACTCAACCAGGAAATGGCAGAATTTTACAATTCTTCCTACCAAGTAACTTATTATAATTTTCTTCCTCTTTTCCGACAGCTTTTAATTTCCTCTTTAACCATCTATATTCTCTTTTCGATGTTCTTTTCGTGGATCAGGGACTGCAGCTTTCAGAAGGTAAGTGTGTGTGTGTTGTGTTGTACTAGATGTTTTCCTACTATACATGTATATATATTTGTTTTTCAGAGCGTTATTCTTATGATTCATATAAACTACATATAAACATATAAATATAAACTAGAGCCTAGGAAACGAAACAGTAACAATGTCGAGAGGTTCGTCTGTCACTACCTTATGTGTGAAGTTTTATTACATTTCGTTTATTGGTTCACAAGCTACATTTGTTGAGGTGTCACTACCTGGTCATTCGCATAGAAATTGGAAAAAGAGGAATATCGTCTTTTGATCAAACATTGTTGTTAGATGGGGAAAACTCCTGAACAATCAATGCAGTGATTGACGAAATGTTATTCTACTTCTGCTCCTTCGAGAACAACAGTTTATCGTTGGTATAGTGAATTTCAAATGGACCGCACTAGCACCTCAGATGCACCTCGCTTTGGAAGGCTAAAAGAGACTATGAATCCTGAAATCGTAAAACAGTTGCATCGACTCGTTTTGAACGATCGTAAAGTGAAATCACGCGAGTTAGCTGAGATTGTAGGCATTTCAAAAGAACGAGTTGGATACATTTTGGACATGCAAAATGTTACCGTGCGATGGGTACTGCGTTTGCTGACTGTCGACCAAAAACAGCGATGATGATTCAACAGCCGGTTGGGCGTTGTTGAAGCGTAATCGAGTGGATTTCTTTCGACGTTCTGTGACAATGAATAAAAAGGTGAATCCTTTACCATACTCCTGAGTTCAATAGGCAGTCTGCAGAGTGGCACTGAGGCATATTTCGAAGACTTAGACGTTTCTTACTACGGAAGGGAACCGAAATGTTGGAAACTCGCTATACCATGTGTATTGCCCTCGAAGGAAACTATGTTGAGGAATAAGTATAGCTTTGTCCAAAAAACGATTGTTTTCATTAAAAATCTCGGAACTTTTCAGCCCATGTAGTATGCCGCCATTCATTCCGTGTACTCTTTATGGACTTCATAATTTTAAAGTTATTTTTTCATGGAAATTCAGTATATCACAACATTATATCTGAGAACGAAGCGAAATTTATCCATTATTTGTACTTTAATGGATAGTAAAGTAAATATTAAAATAATATTTAATCGTTGTGTGGATGCATGCAATCAAAGCGAGAATAATGATTCGTCATGTTAGCATTTGCGAAGGTCAAATGGATGAAGCAATTCACGATGTGCTGCGATGAAAAAAAGGTCCTATGCTTCGTCAGGCGATCTCGGAACTCGCGACAATGTTGACTCAATCTAAGCAGGAGCAGACACTAATTATGACGCTAATTATTAATTTTTTGTCCATTTCAACCGTATTCTTGGAAGAGGCAGAGTATTATGTATATACTTGTTTGTCATGCCGTTTGTTTAAGAAACTCTTAAGCTTCACAACATCGAGCTATTTCACAAATGCCAAACTCGATGTTACAATTTTTGGTCCAGTTGACGAGCGTGGCTCGATGTTGTAGGTTTATAAGTTAATAAGGGATAAAAACATTATATGGAATATTAGTAAATTGAATTCATTAACCGTGCATGTGCAGTAAAAACACGACGGCTTTCTCACATTCATATTTGAAAACGGAAGGCCTGGTTCACGCTAACCGGAATTATAATTCCCGTTCAAAGCTTGGTGCACCGCAATCCTCACCCTCGCTAACCACACTTCGGGCCCGAGGGGATTTTTGGGTTCGACTTTCCCGACACGAGCCCACTGCATATTAACGAAAGGATACTGCTTCTTTACCACAGCAGAGCAAAGCGCTAGTATCGAGCCCCTTAATTACATGCCTTTGTGGGTGGGTACTTTGATTGATTGACAATGAAATAAGTGATCACTTTAGAGCTCATTGCTGACAAATGGAGATAGATTCAGCGCGCGGTAGGTAATAATTGTGATAAGTGAATAGAGTTTTGGCAGTTAATTTCGATGTTCTTAGAGAAAATCTTTTTCGAACTTCGCATAATTGTTTGTTGCGATCCACTTGTGGACTGTTTAGTATTTTTAGTCCATGGGAAAATGCGTTAGTGGCCATATCGGTGACCACGGTAAAAGCGGTGGACTTCCTCTCTGGTCACTGAGTTTAAGGTCAAGCGAAAGCACAAGAACGCCAGATCTAGAAGTCCTAGAAAAGCGCAATGAATTTTTTTTATCGCCTGTGACATTTTGCTGCGACATTGTTTTCTTTTTATGGCGCTTAAGCAACATTTCAGATACGCGAACAAAAATTTCGACTGTATGCCTATGAGAATGAGTATTTTGATTCATTAGGGTGAAGGTGGAAGCTAGTCACAAAGGGCTGCCACAATGGCGCTCATCTCTTTCATCTCCCTCCCTCACCCCTCGCCCAAAAATCAATAATTTTGCGAAACAGTGTGAAGAAAATGATCGTTTGCACACACTTCCCACCAAGTAATATTAACCATAATCTAATCAATTACTCACCAAATATTAAATTTTCATCTGCCGTCGCAATGTATAGTGGAAAACGTCGGAAAACTCGAGCTAGTGCACTGAGAGTTAAATTTTAATTTTCCAATTTTCCGCAATGGTTTTGTTTGTGTTGGTGTAAACCTCTTTATTTTTTCGACACTGATGCCAGACAACATCATGGATACAGATATAAAAACCACTCAATAAAATGTTATTCCTGAGTCATAGCGTTTCATGTCATGAAAATCAATAAAATAAAATTGTGTTAATATCAATACAATTATTATTTTTACGTTTAATGGGTCTATAATGTAAGTTTTGGAAACTTGAACATTGGTTAAGAAAATTGTATTGCAGAGCTCGGAAAAAATAGTAAACGGAAAAGTATTACATTCAATCAAAATGCCTCGGCCAACGAGAGTATGTGAAAACAATATGATCAACGAAGGAAAATATTGAGGAATTATCAATATCGAGTTACTGTGCGGAAGAACTTGTTGATAACAAAGGACCCCCAATTCGCTTGTGTTACAAATTTGCTCATGTTACGCTCAGAATTTTACTTCATATGCAAATACACCTTCTATATACATTTATATTTGCAATTGTTTTTTTTCCAATTCATTTATTTGTAAGGCTCAATCGCATAAGCTTTGCGGAGCCGATTTGCAATTGTTAATACATTTAACTTCAGTATTGAATTGTAATTTTTTCATACATATATACATATATATTTTTTCATATATATACACTCTTGAAAAAGAATTTCGATTGTGGAAGAATTGTAAACAGTAAACTATAATCTAATCGGTAGCTTATGGTAATTTTTAACAGTTGCAGTTTCGGGGATATTTTTTCATAATGGATAATATCGACAAGAAAACAAGAAAAAGAAAAGGAAGTTCCTAGAAATCCTTTTATATCATCTTTTTATGCACCATCTAAAAAAGGCATTAATTCTTAGTTTACCAAGAAAACAGAGACAAAGAATATTAGAAATATGCAAACTTGATATTCCAGAACCTTTATCATCTGGTAATTATCTAGAAGGTCGTTATACATTCTTCTCTTCGATAAAACACCCGAAAAAGACGCAACAACTGCATGAAATGTAAAAAATATGTTTGTTTCGAGCATGCAGTTATGCTATGTTCTGATTTTTACTCCAATGAAACCACAATCAATTAATACGTTTTTATGTTATTTTATAGCTCTTTATACTTCCATGAATTATATTCAGTTGCTTACTTTTAATTAATATCAGTGAAAAATTCGAATTTCGTTATTTGTGTTGGAGTATCAAAAATTACTCTAATTTAAGGAGGCTGAATTAGATGACTATTAAAACATGATAAAGACGAAGAAAACATATTTTTGGAGTTTTTTTCATTCAATCGTACCTTCTTCTTCAAATAAATGCCAATAAAGCCTGAAAGATACACAATGGCAACATTACAGAGAAGTTCAATTTTCGGTCTGTGGCACCGTGCGTGAGTATACGTGTTATGATTTTGCACGCGAGTACAGGAGGGTTAACAGAATCATGTCTTCCATAACTTTGCAGAAATACGGAGGATAGAAAAAGTTTACGCCTAGAACGAAAAATAAAAACAAATGAAATTTGCCAAGTATCGTAAAATATTTCCCTATTACCATTTCAAAGTTTCTGGTGTTTTAAATCTTCTGTTCTTTCATTGCGTATAAAATAAGTGTATTAAATGTAGTTTATACCTTCTCTGCGGATATTTTTACTTCTCCTTTATCTCGTCTATTTATTTTGAAAGACAAAAAATAAGGACGGTCTATATATCGTACGGATGACCAACGTCAATCTGTCAATCTGTTCTTTTGGGTCTGTGTTACTAAACTGGTATCGATCTACTCTTCGTCCTATCTCGGGGGTCGTATTTCTTACTTTGCTCCTCCCAAAAGTTAATCTGGTAATTCGCCTAATATGCTAGATGGGCTCTCAATCCTACTGACACACATGTCATTGCTGCTATACGCCAGATAATAATGTACAATATTTACAGAACAGCATTCAAACCACTGTGTAATTTCCCATTTAAATGGTGCCATAAACGATTGTTAAGCCATGAAGCGGGGCTGCGGTATTATTTTGTTAAACGCACCATTTTGTATTTGCATTAACACAGCCAAGCGATTGCCGGGTCCGGGCTATGGTTCCCGAAGCGTAGACGCCGCAAACTGGAAGCTTTCCCATTATCACCAGTGGAAACCGTTCCATAACAATGCCGTAATTTGTCTTCCCGAAACATTAAATCAAAACCTGCCTCGATGGCGCTCCAGACTATTACGTTCCGAGGAAACCAGAAACTTACGACTAAACCAGCGGCAGGCTCGTGGAAAACAATTAATCATTTCTGTGTTTGTTTCGACTTGCGTGTAAAAAAAAATAAAAGTTGCTACAATGACGGAGACATTTGTAGCAATCAAAAACATCGGACTTTTTCTTCGCAGGCACTGTTTCGTTCTCGAGCATCCACTTGTGTCGGTGATTCCTATTTACGAAATGGGATATGGTGTTGACTGCTCACTGAAGCCTAATATTTGCTTATTCAACATGAATTGATGCAATTGATTTTGGCTTGGTATCTTTTTGGTTTTTGTCTGTATCCCAGGCCGCTATTTATTTGTGATGATTGTAAGCTAACAGGAGAATCTCGCTTCCAGTGTTTTTTCCTTCCCAAACTCTTTAATCCTCTGGAAATAGGTAAATCACTTCCGACTAGGCACGGAACAACGGGCATAATCAATCTTCATCAAAGAACACCAAATTAATTCATCATGGTACGCTCCCCTCGTGGTTGTCTCATATTTCAAGAGAAAGGGGTATTTAAAACCCACCATCTTTTCGTCGTCACAAATTCTCTTGAGATGGAGAGAGCAGCGCCTGAAATCGGGATTTGATCTGTCCCTTAACAAGAATGATGGCCGTTTAGGGGATTGCTTTCTAATATAGACCCGTTCCCACTCGGTGTTGAATGATCTAGATTCATTTGTTCGGACCGGTAGTATATTCTGGTGCCGTCATCGTTAGAAGACCTTTTTTCCTGAGTGCAGAGTCAGATGACCATTACAATGATGGTTTCTTGTCAGATGAAATGAGTTATGTACAAATTATTCCGAGAGCTCTTCTCAAGGTGAAAAGAATTTGAACTTTGTTGGTATTTCTCGTGGATTTTTTTTTCCTCTATGGTAAAAAAGTGACTGGATTACTTTTGACCTTCCAATTGAATCGTAGACGGGAATAATTTTCGAAACAAAAACCGTACAGCAGTGCAATGCGACACACGAACTATGTGAAACTTTCTAAGTTGATACTTTCGGGAGCATGTAAACAAAAAAGAACTCCATGTGTCCGTCATAATTCAATATTAGGTGTATCGGTATGTTTCTTCGGTTTTACAACAGATGGCGTAACTTGATTATTATTCCAGTGAATCAAATTTCCAGACATTCGTTGAATTCGCGTCTTTTTCAGTATATGCCAAAAAGTCGAAGTGTAAACAACATAGTTTTTTGCCACTTCGAATATGTCAAATTTCGTACCAACAAGAGTGTTTTTGCGGGGAGTGTTACTTCATTACTTCAATATGAAGAAAAAAGCTGCGGAAAGTAATCGCATTTTGGTGGAAGTTTATGGTGACCATGCTGCAACTGAGCGAACGTGTCGGACGTGGTTTGCACTGTTTGAAAGTGGTAATTTTGACTTGAAAGACGAAGAACGTTCCGGATCGCAAAAAAAGTTTGAATAGTAAGAATTGGAGGCTTTACTCGATCAAGATCTGTCACAAACGGAACAAGAACTTGCAGATACACTTGGAGTAGCTCGGCAAATCATATTCGATCGTTTAAAAACAATGAGAATGATCCGATAGATGAACATCGGGTGTCGTATGAATCGAAGCCACGAGACGTCGAATGCCGTTTTTTCACGTGCGAACAACTGCTACAACGACATAAAAGAAAGGGTTTTTTGCATCGACGATAATGGCGATGAAAAGTGGGTCCACCACGACAATCCTAAACGTCGGGCAACGTATGGATACCTCGGCCATGCATTAACGTTGACTGCCGCGCGGAATATTCACGGCCAGAAGGTTATGCTGTCTATTTGGTAGGACCAGCTGGGTGTGGTGTACTATGAGCTGCTAAAACCCAATGAAACCATTATAGGGAACCTCTTACGACGATAATTGATGCGTTTGAGCCGTGCACTGAAGGAAAAACGGCCACAATACGAGCAAAGACACGATAATGTTATTTTGCAGCACGACAATGCTCGGCCGCATGACACGAAACCGAAAACATACTTGGAAACGCTGGAATGAGAGGTCCTATTCCACCCGCTCTATTCTTCAGACATTACTCCGTCCGATTACTGCCTTTTTCGATCGATGCAACATGGCCTGGTTGACGAGCACTTCTCCAATTTTGATGAAGTCAAAAATTGGATCGATTCATGGTTAGCCGACAAACCGGCCGATTATTTTCGCAAAGGGATCCGTGAACTGCCAGCAAGATGGGAAAAAGTTATGACTAGCGATGGGCAATACTTTGAATATTAAATTTGTAACAATTTTTGCATAATTTAGCATTAATTTTTGAAAGATAAACAAGAAATCTACCGGTACTCTTATTAGGTCATTTGGGCATATTCACACGTGTTAGTACACTTGAGTCCATCGGATGGTAACTCAGATCTGTGTCTAACCACCGTAAGAACATTTATTGCACCCTAAAACCTCCACATGCCAAATTTGGTTTCGTTTGCTTGTTTAACTCTCGAGTAATGAAGAAATTTGTGTTTCATTTGTATGACAGCCCCCCCTTAGAGAAGGGGGAGGGGTCTGGAAATAACATAAGAACCTTCCCCGACCCCAAAAATCCCTACATACCAATCATTTGTATGACAGCTCCCCCCCTTAGAGAAGGGGGAGGGGTCTGGAAATAACATAAGAACCTTCCCCGACCCCAAAAACCCCTACATACCAATTTTCATGTCGATCGGTTCAGTAGTTTCCGAGTCCATAAGAATCAGACAGACAGACAGACAGCCAGAAATCCATTTATATATATATAGATTTGTCTTCGAGGCAGGAAGCAATTTTGCACAAGTTGATCAGGAAGCGTACTCGGGCTTCTTATCTTCATTCTATACATAAACGATCTCGCCCACCGTCTGTCATCGGAAAAAAAAATCTTCGCCGACGATCTGAAAATCTTTCGGGTGATTGCATCCGTCCTGGATTGTGAAGCTTTGCAAACTGATATTCTGATATATAGTCTTTCAGATTAAACGCTATGTGCCGATGGGCGTTCAACGAAGGGACACCATGAGCTATACCAGGCATTTTTGTTGACATGTCCGATTCAACTGTTTTATCATTTCAGCTCTGCTGTCTTGTCTTTACACGTTAAACAAGTTAAACACGAGACGTCTACAAAAAGTAAGAACGCATTTTTCCTGTCTGTGAAACACAAACCATGTGTCGATTTTACCCTGACTGAACGTGTCGGTGTTACCCCGAATGGACTTGAAATTTTAAAACAATGTTTTCGGGAATTGATAAGCAACAACACCACCTACCGTATCACAAACTACATTGAACAATGATCTACGATGAATTAAGCTCATAAAAGTATCGAATTATCCAAAAAATTTCCGACTAAAACATTTAAATTTCACGAGCGAAATATTACTTGGACAGCCTCCTGTTTGCTGACCGGTTCTGTTTTGTTGTTTGTTTTGATAGCAAAGCTACTGTGGGGGCTCGAAACGTAAGAAACGACAAGTGTTTACAGGGAACATAGAAAACATTTCAAAAAATTGCTCCTAATTGAAAAAGTCACAAAAGGGTCGTGTCCGAGACACGACCGCATAGTTAACGTAGGATTCTGTTAGGCTATCTGTTGATTTTGGATATGTTTGAAGAATTACATCGTAAAACTCTTTGATAATGATTTGGTGGCCGTTTTGTCTGGTTGTTGGGTATTGTTTGTTAACTCCAGCAGTGTTTACCGAGCGATGATGACAGAAGGATGGTAAACAGTCGTTGGATGGTGCGTATCAGATAAAAGCTACCGAAGGAACGAGATATGATGAAAACCACCCTCTGTGATCCTAGACGAGATGGCTCCTGTGTTATGTATGGATGAAATGAATAAAAAAAACTCACCAATGTAATATAAGATCACCAATACCGAACACAATTATCAATTTTTCTTTAATATAGAGAAAACTTATTTGAAATGGAAAAGGTAATTTTTTTTAATATTTTTTACTTTCTGAGTATTTATTCAACCCAATGCGAATTTTAATTGGACAACACCTAATACTACAGGGTTTTCTAACTTCAAATTCCGAAAGTAAATTGAAATAAAACACACCTAGAATTTGAATTTCGATGAAACTTTTATTTCAAATTAAAGTTTGGTTTATGCCATTATGTGTGAAATACAACATCATTCAAATGTCCACCTAGGGCTTCCTCGCACACCTTGATCCTGAACAGGTAATTTTCTATGACTTTTCGGCACATATGGGGCGGTATCTCGGTCATAACTTCACGAATGTTGTCTTTCAAATGTTCAAGAGATTGCGGAGAGTTGGCATAGACACGGTCTTTCGCATAACCCCACAAAAAAAAGTCTAGCGGGTTCAAATCGCATGATCTGGGCGGCCAATTGGCATCACCAAAACGCGATATTATGCGTCCCTCAAATTTCGTTCGCAATATGGCCATGTTCGGTCGTGTTGTGTGGCACGTGGTGCCGTCCTGCTGAAACCACATGTCATCCGTATCCATATCTTCAATTTGTGGCAAAAAAAAATCGGTCACCATTTACAGTTACCGTCTCGCCGTCCTCATTTTCAAAGAAATACGGCCCGATGACTCCACCAGATCATAATGCGCACCAAACAGTGACTTTTGGCAGATGCAATGGCCTCTCAACAATCACGTGTGGATTTTTTGAGCCCCATATATGGAAATTTTGGGTGTTCACATAGCCACCGAGCTCGAAATGTGCCTCATCGCTGAAGAAAATTTGATGCGAAAATTCAGCATTTTGCTGCTGTTGTTCGTTCACCCAAACGACGTATGCCAGACGCATTCCATGGTCACCACGCTCTAATTTTTGTACCAGTTGGACTTTATATGGATGTAGGTGTGAGTCCAAATGCAAAATTCGCCACAATGATGTGTTTGACAAGCCCAATTGCTAAGCACGCCGTGGAATCGAAACATTCGGGTCATCCTCCACACTGGCAGCAACAGCATCAATATTTTCGGCCGAACGCACATTACGATGATGCACAGGTTTCACAATATCCGCTACGGATCCAGTTTGTTCGAATTTACGCACTACATTAGCGATTGTGTGCTCTGTAGGCCGTCCATGACGACCAAAATCCGTCCGAAATGCTCGAAAAACATTTGCCGGTTTTCCATCATTTTTATAGTATAATTTAACAAGATTAACACATTGTGTGATGCTAGAACGATACATATTGTAAAACGGCAGACATTCAACTAACGATATGACGCTTTGGTTGACAGCTATGTCAAACGGTTGTCAGCGCAGGGCTGTATACTTTCGGAAGCCCGAAATGGAAATGTATAAGTAGAGCATATGGGAGATCACTTTTTCCAATATTTCTTCACTTTTCAAATTTTTTCTGCCGTATTGACTATGAAACTTGGGTGAAAATGAAAACAACAACAAAACATTTCTGTACCGGGGAGTAAGTTCAAAGTTTCTAAAACGAGAGAGTGACGCTGGACTGCAAGGTTTTGAACATTAATACCTTTTTTTCGACTGAACGGAGTGGTATGATAATCATTTCATTCGAAACACAAAATGTCCATGAGTTATATGATTGTTAATTATTGACCCGAAAACTTGTTTCAATAGCTTTAAAATTGCTAGAAATCAGGTTATTGAAACCGTATGTAAACTCGCATATAGCCGCGCTTCCGCTTTCGTCATTATTATCTTAGTACTTTAGCATATAATCAACGGCCCTTTTCAGGGACATCAAATTTATGGAATAGAGTTCAGATAAGTTTTTGCAGGCCGAACTGAATGAAGCATTTAGCGAAAATGGTGGTGTTGATGATAGTTCGATACCGATGGGCACCATCGACTATGGAATTGATAATGACGAATACGAAATATATGATAGTGGCTATATCACCTTGATGAAAGCTGCGTGTTATAACATTATTTGTATACGAATGCCGCAATCGATAGTTGGTTCTAATTTGCGCTAGGTATTTCCTCGGAGGACTCGATTCCTTTGAGCATTAAATATCTCTTTCTGGCAAAACGAAGTGGTATGATAATCACATTATTCGAAAGATGAAATGTCTAAGATTTATATGCTTGTTACTTATTTATTGCTAAGATAACGTTAGTCCCACGTCCACTTTGCGGTTATATAATAATGATGATGGTCCCACCTCTTCCCTTGCAAAGATTTGAGCGGAACGAGTTATCTTATTGATAATAATTATATTACGGTATTTATATTTTTTCATCAACTAACCAGTAGGCAAACAAAATTGAAAAGAAAACGGACTGGTTATCTCGCAGGCATAGATTCCTAATCGAAAGAACAATTTAAGCCATTATATGAACGTATTTAATCCATGGCATGTCGAGGGAATTTCCAACCCGGGAAGACCCTAGACCGATCGGGAATTGAACCCAATACCTATGTCAGCATTAGCCACGAATTTTCAAGAGAATTCCCGCTTTATTAGTTTCCCGGCCACGATGCGATAGTTCCCGAGTTCAAGCAGCTGAGCAAACCCAAGCCTAACTCTAGCCGCTACTTCAGGCCGATTACTTATCTCAAGGCATGTTAAGAAAATTTCCCACCCGAAAAAATCCTTGACCGATCAGGAATTAAACCCAATACCTATGTCAGCATTAGCCTTGAATTTACAAAGGAATTCCCGCTTTACTAGATAGCCGACAACATTCTGCAAATGCGATCGAGACCAGACAGCTGAGCAAACCTAAGCCTAATTCCAACCAATACTTCAGGCCCTACATTCAACCTGGAGTATAAACGTATCAACCAGAATCTGCAATGAGATGTGCTACAACACAAAAAAAAATCGATATAACTATCTGTTAAGAAGACTAATTTACGAGTATTCCGGTTAAGCTATCCCTAGCTTCCCTCTGGTTTCCACATTATACCCCTTGGAATGCTTTAATTTTTTCACGAAAAACTGCTTTTGCTTATGTTCGATCTAAAGTATTTTTATGTCTGTCAACGCGCGCGGGCTCAAACTATTGCAGACTTCACAATTATTTTTTTTTTTTTAATTAATTGAAAAACTAAAATGAAATAAAAACAAAATCAATAAATACCGTCATCATCAAAGTCTTGAAATAAAACAAAATAAAATTTAAGAAAAAAAAATGCACAAATACAGAAGACAATAATTTACAATATGAAATCATGATGATGGTACCCTTACAAAAGCTTCAGCTGAACGAGTTCTCTTGTTGATAATTATTATGAAGAAATTTATAAAAAACGGACTGTTTATGTCACAGGCATAGATTCCCATTCGAAGGACAAATTAAACCATCATCTGGACCTATTTATTCCATGGCATGTAGATAGAATTTACAACCCGGGAAGACCCTAGACCGATCGGGAATCGATCTCAATACCTATGTCAGCATTAGCCTTGAATTTATAAAGGAATTCCCGCTTTACTAGATACCCGACAATGACCTGCTAATGCGGTCATTTTCTAGACCAGACAGCTGAGCAAACCTAAGCCTAATTCCAGCCGATAGTTCAGGCCCTACAATCAACCTGGAATATAGGAATATAAACGTTGTGTCCTAGCGATCCTAGCGGTCCTAGCGGTGTGTAATATAGCTTACGACCTGTTCTCATGGCTAACAAACGTTTTGTGCACTACTAACCATAGATGTAAGAAAATTATATATATATATATATATATATATATATATATATATATATATATATATATATATATATATATATATATAGTTTCAAAATTATATTTCAGAATTCGGCTCCTTTAAACTTAAGTAACTTAGCCTGTAAAAATAAACGAATTAATAAAAAAAAACGTTTTGTGCATAATTTCATTAAAATCGGTCGAGCCGTTTCGGAGGAGTTCAAGCACAAACAACGTGACACGAGATTTTTATATATAAAGAGAAGAGACTAGAGACAAGGATATTTAAAATAAAAAGCGTAAATACGAAAATAAGAGGTACACATATGTATGTTCCGATGTGCAAATCATCATTTAAATCTATTTTAAAGAGGGAACGCCCGTGGCCGAGTGGTTAGCGTCTCACATTATCATGCCGGGCTCGATTCCCGTTCTGGCCGGGGACTTTCACTGTGGTCACGCGTATTCTAGAGCTATATCGGAATATATTAAAGGCGTGTTATTTGGCTAAATAAATCTCAACTAAGTATTACTAAATGATGCTAGTTAATGCATACGTTGAGACGGCAAAAGTTCCATGGGGAACGTGAACGCCTTTCAATTTTACAGATCACATCGATAACATACAAAGTCTCTTGAAATATATTCGTTATTTTCACCACCTAAAATATTCTTTAGAAATAAACTTTATGGCAGAACAACGTTTGCCGGGTCAGCTTGTTGTTTCTAAACTCTGACCAGACGTCCAACATTCAGCTCCTTTTTTCATGTCAGCCCACAGAGGGAACATGAACCAGTTTCTTCTGGGGTTTCAAACTGTCCACAGTGTCAAGTTTCAAGGTGGTAAAAAGTTACAACACGCGTTTCGCTAACTCGACATTACGCGTTTCCCAAGCTTGGAAATAGGAAAATCAATACTTTGCAGGCGACAGAAATGTGCAACACTAATCAGTTATTTTTTTCTCTGATAACAAATTATTTTCGATGTTGACTCTAGGCTTCTCCGCCAAACAATCTTATTTCCAACTATTTTAAGCTTACAATCGTCCGCCCGTAAGTTCGAGAAAATTGCCTCGAGCAGGAATGCCAATTGTTAGATTTCCGGTCGGATTGAAAGTACCACCTCGCAACGTGAAGCTGTCTTCATTGCATAGTGTAGTCTGGCAAGAGATAGACAGACGGGCTTCGGTTTTTCGGGAAAAGCACAAAAAACCAAAGCAAATGACACAGAGCCCCGGTCTGATTGAAGCATTGACAGGAAGTCAATCAACCCATTTCCAATTCAAATTTCACTCCATTAGCCTGTAACAAACAAAACTTTATTACCGATTCAATCAATTCTTTATTCAGCTATACATTCTATACGTTTTCTTTCTGGCAACGAAATCACTGCTCGTTTTCGTAAACAATTTTGTGGGAGATGTCCCCAGGCAAGGTCTTACCAACAGGCAAACAATAGATGTAATGAGAAGTGATTCAATCGGATGTGAGGGTATATACGGCAAGTATAGAATGGCAAGTTAACTGGGATGTACCGAGCCGAAGTTTACTCGGGAAAAATGTACAAGTATAGATACAAAACCGATGGGTGCGCCGTGGAGAGAGCATTAAATCGCAATAAACATAAATATAAACACAAACCAAGCGGTGATAATGAGTGCGCGCTGATACAGCAAGTCAATACAAACCTGGCACCATTTGTACAGACACTCGATTCCGAACGAAAGTAAAACAGTAAATGAAGCGGAAGTGATTGAAAAACAATTTCCGACTTTTCTTCTGCTGTCTTGATGTCATTCGATGGAAGATTCCATCGGGTGGTTAGGGCTCTAGCCTGAAGCCTGTGGCTGGTGCCTGTGAACGAAGAAGCCACGGTAAATGGCTTAATTCTCGTCTCATTCGCCCCGCTCCGCTAGCAGTGCTTAAACAGTTCTTCTTTCAGAGAGATAGATGGAGATTATGCACGAATTTGTGAAAGAATATCGGTAATCCCATTAAATTTCGACGAACAGAGTATGGCGATAGTGCCAGCGTCAAAGACTAGCTATTCTTGTTATGAACCTAATCGCTCGTTGAGAATCGGTGTGCACTGTGGAAACTCAAGCTGTCAGGATAGCTCGGTATTTTTTTTTCTCTACTTCTGGTGAGTGAACAATTTTGATAATGCTTCACAATGGAGAATCTTAAAAGGTTGAATGCATCGAAAGCAAAGAATGGATTCGACGATTTAAAAATTATTATTTTCATGTTGTGGACAAAGAACATGGCAAATTGGCCAAATGAGACACCGGATTGAAATAATTATGGTTTGAAACCGTCGAGTATTATTACTGACGATGTTTATGACTAATGCATAAAATGAGTTCAATGTGTTTAAACTATAGAAGAAAATGCTCAGAATGAGTAATAGGAAGCATAACATTCGGAGTTTGAATGGATAATTGAATTCTCGTTCGAAGAACAGTGGGTAGACCTAGATTTCATGTTGTAATTTATGAGAAACAAGCATTCGAAAAACAGGTATTTCGGAACGCTGTCACGTCACGAAAATAGAGCATTTTGTTAGATTATCAGATAAACTTAAGGGGGACCCGGTCTGGAAGATAGAAAAACTCGACTTATTTTCTGTTTGGATTTTTGGGATTTTTCGATACAGGTTGGATTCGATTATCCGGAACTCGATTATCAGGAATTTTAGATTCGATTATCCGGAGTGTTTTTGTTTTGATTTTTTATTATTTATTATTTTATTAGAATGATTTGTTAATATACTTCAGAAATATGATTATTTGAACAAAATTGAACGTAGAGGAGGGGGCTGGAATAGGGGTTATTCCATACAACAAGTTTCGATTATCCGCCGTAGATTTATAAGCGTTGAAAATTGCACATTCAAATGAATACATTTAATTAATATTTAAACACACCTAATATGATAATTTAATGAAACACGGATGTAGCTATGATGAGCAGGGTCCATTTGGTATGTTTAATCTCGGTTATCCACAGTGTATCATATATAATATGATCATTCGAATAATCATGGACTTAATAAAGAAAAGGAAAAATTAGGGTAAGAGTGTTGAGATTGTTTCAAGGAAAACAAAATAAGTGATAAAGGTTTGATTTATTGGATTCATAATAGATGTCTAATCAGCATCTTCATATATTACGATATTATCGTACAAGTTTGATTGCATAACTTGTTTGGTAAACTATTATTTACTTCAGTTTAAAAACAAATTCATGAGTAGCGATGCACATTACAGCGCCGATGAAAATGGTCATCTAAAATTTACGATTGGGCCTCGTTAAAATTGTTGATTCTCCCAAAAAAACATACAATGTACAACATTCCAGCACAGCAGTGGATCTCCATACAATTCACTAACTAAAAAGTGTCCACATTTCCATCGCTTGTTTACTTGAAGAATATAATTTTTTCAGGCACACTTGATTTGAGAGTGTATCGATTTCTAGCTGTCCTGACGCAAGGTCTTTAATGAAGAATGAGAAGATGGGAAGGTTTATATAAACATGTTTATAATTACAAAAGTTTATTCAAATATTAATATTGCCCTTATTTAACTATTCAGTGCAATTTTATCAAAATTTTAAAAGAGAAATTAAAAAAGGAATTTTTTTTTCAATATTTTTCTGAGATGGTTATGAAAAATCCATGATTACCCTTGCTTTATTATTTACCCCCCCCCCCCATTATTTGTTAATTTTTCCTGCTTTTCGTTCTTTGACCTATCATTTTGACAATTTAATTTGAGAGGTTTAAAATTGCGACAAGATAGAAATTTGGTGTGAAAGAGCGAATTGTGGAAAATTAAGTCGCAAATTCTCTAAGCTTTATAATTAAAGTTTTTCTGTAGTATTAAATTTTTCAGTTTGCGTGAATGACAGATTGAAGTTGATTCATAGAAGAATAAGATTTCATTTGATATGACGATTTTAGAAATCGACTCAATGGTTGTAAAGTTATGATGTTTTGGAAGAAATCTTACTTATTTAATCAGCAAAAAGGCCCCAGTGGCATGTGCTGTACACAAAAGTCGTCTCCATTCACATGAATTTTATATTTTTTTCCAATTCTTATTTCAATCAACATATCATATCTATCATATATATATAAGGATCAACATATCATATCTTTCCATTAATCCGCAAACATGGCTAGTAGTAACTTAAAAAGACCAAACTCATAAACGACAAAAAGAGTCTTCGATTGTATATTTTTTATATATTTTTCACAGTTTTACAGTACCATTTGCTTATTGGCGCTTTTTTAGTTGGAGTGCCTTTTAATTGGCGGTTCGCCAGTTGGAGCACGCGCCAATCAAAAAGCAATCATCCGTTATAATTGTATGTCAGTTTTATTCTGTTGTTCCAATGCCATTTTTATTGAAGGGTATTTGCACGTTAAACTCAAAAAATTAAGGCACAGTATAAAAGTATTAAGTTTTGCAGTTTGTTTGACTAATTTATTCGATTGAAAATATTTATTAATATATATACATATATGAAGTTAATTATATCACCTCCACTATTCAAGGAAGTTAATGATATTTTGTAGCATCAATCCAAATGCAGTAATCCTAATTATTATTATGGCCGCACTAAAAGACATGAAAAACAAAAAGAAAAACGCGAACTTTGAAATTTGTGAACTATTGCCATTTCATGCCAAACTGATATAGTGGTTTTCAGATTTTCGTGAAAATTGGTAGCTTGTTTTCGTTATGGTAAAACATTGAACCTGTATTTATTTTTTTGGTGATTCGATTTTTTTCACTTTTTCCCAAAAATGACTTTTATCAAAAACTCATAACTTTTGAACCACTAAGCCGATTCAGATGATCGATACATCAAATTGAAGTAAATTAGCTAGTCTTTTTGGGAAAATATCAAACTTCCAAGAAATTTGAATTTTGTTTTAGTAATTCTTGATTGTATCCGTTTTTATAGTTTACATGGTTTCGGGACCAATGGCGCTATATTTTTCTATATTTTTTCTTGAAAACTGAGGATTTTTCTACACATTTATATTTTTTACTCAAAATTAGATATATTCTTTTTTCTTTTTTGTGTTATTATTTTTTAGAGTTAACCGATAGTTCGGAATATTAATTTCTTCCCCTTTTTCCTATTTTAAAAAATTCATAACATTTGAACTGCTAGACCGAATCAGATGATCGATATATCAAATTAAAGCCAAGAATTCAGAGTTGTTCGAGAAAAAATAAAACGAAAAATAAATTTTGCAAAAATATTGCGTACTTGCGTAAAAATTATTTTTGTTTTCGTGATCAATAATTCTATCTGTTTTTCAAAAATAAAAAAAAAATTTTTGCACGTGTGAAATTATTGACTTAAATTAACTATGTCGATTATATGAATCGATTCAGTAGATAAAAGTTATGAATTATTAAAAACGTCATTTTTGGAAAAAAGGAGAAAAATGATTTTTTGAACCATCGGTTAGTTTTGAAAAATCATAATTTAAAAATGAAGAACACGTTTTTGGATATGTTCTAAAATCTAAATCTAAAATTTAAAAAATCCTCAGCTTTCGAGAAAAAATATAAAAAACATAGCGCCCTTGAATGAAAACTATAAAGAACAATTACGATCAATAATCAAGAAAACAAAATTATTTTTTTTGCAAGTATAAGATTAAAAAAAAACTGGCTAACTGGCCAATTTGATATGTCGATCATCTGAATCGGTTTAGTAGTTCAAAAGATATTAATCTAAAAAAATATTGTTGGAACAAAGGTGAAAACTAGATTTTTCGAACCACCCTAAAATGGAATGGGATCTAATATTTAACGAAAAGGAACAAAACTACCAATTTACACGAAAATCTGAGAACCACTATGTCGGTTTGGCATGGAATCTATATATAATACTAAAAAAATATAATTTGGTGTTAATTTCCCCTGCAACCAAAAAACTGATTACTAGAAACTAATTGACGTTAACGTTTTATTACCTTGTAAATTCTAGATACAATACCAGCAGAGGGTATTTTAAAAAATAAAATAGCTTTTTATGGGGTGTGTTCAAAACTGAAAAAAAATATTCAGAAATCATATTTTTATGTTGTTTTTTAAGAATACCAACATTATTTAGTCGTATAATTATTGTATCATTCAATTTATTCCGATGATATTTAATGCTTTAAAATATTTCAACTGATGCTCTTACCACATTTTAATTTTTTTTATTCAATGTTCAGTTTCTATGGCGAAGCTTCATTCGTAAATTGCACATTTGTCATCATTGGTGGTATACGATCATAAATATTGTTATGAATAGCACAGCAAGTTATGATTACAATACATATGGATTTATTTTGATAATACATTATACATAAACCGATAAAAATGCATTATAATATCTATCCACAGCGTTTTAGCGTCTATATGTTTATTTTATTCAATTTCAGTTCGTAATTTCTATCCCATTCGCCGTGATTATCATGATGATGCTAACATTAATTACATTATATACGAACCTCCCATCTTATATATGATGTCTCCCACCCTTTTAGAGGTGGAGTTTAGGTAGAGTTTAACATTATGTTCAATTTTTAGAGCGTAAACTATCTGTCAATTTTTTCACTGTTTACATTTTCTTGCCACAAATCGTTGCCACTTTTTTCTCTCAAGTTCCACTTCTCTTCTCTGATTCCAGCTCAATCGGACTTTGTTTACTATTGTCGCAAAGACGCCAAAGTTTGAATCTTCCGAAAACCTTAAAATCACCCAAGAAGGCGGTGCATGAAATCGGAGTTTTGATTTCAAATTGCATGAGTCGAGATCTACTGTCATCTCGGTTTTTGTCATCCAAATCCCGAAATTCGATTTTTCATAATATCCCTTGGGTGATTTGACGGTTTTCAAAAAACTGAAACTTTGACGGCTATGTAACACTAGTAAATAAAGTCCGATTGAGCTGAAATATTGCATAGGGTATTTTGTCGTGGGAATCAACATATTTTGAAGGAAGCCTTTTTCAGCCCAAGTAATAACTTTTTCGATTCCACATAAGGCTGTTCCATTTGAATCCCAATTTTCGGACTCTTCATCAACCTGATGTAGTTCCAAAACTGATGAAGCATTCGAATCCTCGGCAGTCGAAAACGAATTTTCATCATCGCAGAAATATGTGTTTGGATGCATGACAATGTTGACTATGTCATCGTCAATGAGAGCCTCAAACTCCACATCCTCAACGTGCACGGTATTGCCCTGGTCAATCAGTTTCTTCAGAATTAAAAGTATACATTCTCCTACAGCTGACAACGGGCTATCAGCATTTTCCATGACTTGACAATGTAATTAACCGGTACCTCGTCCCAAGTCTCAGTTACCCAAAACATAGCATCCCTAATGTTGATTCGCCTCACAATGTCATCGAACTCTCCTTGGAATCCAAGAAGCTCACGCATAAGCTTTTACTTGTAGCTGGACTTGACCATTTGAATAATAATTTGGTCCATGAGCTGTAAGAAGGCGATGTATATTTTTCTCGAGAGATTTTCTTTTGATTTTTTTATGGTTCGATTATCCGGAAAATTCGGAGTGAAATAAAAATAAATATTCCGTACAATCGAGTTCGACCTGTATTTGATTTCGTTGAAAAGTTACAGCCAAAACTATGAGATCACCTCAAGGGGTACATTAAAGGGTGTTCGGATCAAAAAGTGGTCAAACTAAATTGCGTGTAAATCGATTATTTGTTTATTAAAAAATCAAAGTATCTTTCTTTTTGAAGTTCAATATGTATAAAAGACGGAAAAAATACTCAGTTAAGATTCCGGTCGACCTAGTCCAAATTGGCGAGCCTTTCGTTTGACGCCTGCCATCAGATTTTGTACAGTCACCTTATCCACTTTCTTCGCCGCAGAACGCCAGTTTGCTTTGAACTGCTTCTTGCTGGTAACAGGTTTTTGGGTCTTCTTAAGGTTCTGCTTAACTATCGCTCAATATTTTTCGATTGGGAGGGTTCTTATCCTTGGGCACAACCTGCATCTTGTTAGAGGCATACCACTCCATGGCCACTCCATTTTCCATAATGGCAGGATGCCAAATCTGGCCAAAACAGCACAGACAAGTCATGTTTCTCAAAGTGACGAACCAGCCAGAAGCGTTGAAAGTCACTATAATACAGAAAAAAAAAGAAAAAAAAAAAAAAAAGCGGAGTACCGGGGAAGGTCTCCCGGGTCATGGAGGCCTTGCCAACCCGCTGTCTCCCGGGCAAAGGAGATACACCCAGACAATGGAGCTAAGGTCAAGACGAATACTACGAATGCGATCACCCGAGGAGGGTCCCCGAACTGGAGCTGGTCCTGGAACGGGCGTAAGAGCGAGCGGCCAGCGGCTGGAGGGCGATGTGCAAGAGCGGGCCACCAGCCGGGTTCAACCCGAAGAGCTACCGCCACACGGAAACAGCAGCCATCGACATCACCAACGAAACGCCGCGCCTACGAGGCGTGTTGCGACTGTCAGACGACAGTCGTCCACACTTGTGGGTACTACTAGGCGACGGATCATGTGGACACACGAAATGAACGAATTCGTGATCCGCGCCTATTACATCTGCACTGCTTTGGAGACGGACATGAGCGGTCGCCCTCGAATACTCGCAATGTTCGAGGAAGCGTATCCAGAGTTCGTCGGGAGGCTTGACCAAAACGCGATGAACGCGAGGCGTAGAGCGATTGTACGCAACAATATGCTCTCCCAAACGCAAGTCGACGAGATCAAGCAGCAGGTGCAGAGAGAACTAAGCTCCAGAACAAGCAGAGCAAGCGATGTGTCGAGACGAAGTTCAGTACGGCTGAGCAATTCATTCGCGAGTGGGGCACGCGTATCAGCACCAGTGGAGGCCACAGTACAACAACCCTCTGAGCCGGAAGATCCACAGCCAGATCAACAACTACTACGCGATCTGGTCTTCCATTACGACGAGGCGATCTCACAATTCCGCGACACGGACCCTTTGTCGCGCCCCAGGATCCCGAAGTTGCAGCATTCCCGCAGGCTGACAAGTGCAGTAAAGCTCATGAACGAGCACGTTCTTCCGCTGCACTTGGTTGATGCTGAGAACATGGAGGAGCTGCAACTGAAAGTTTACTGTGCTGCTGTGGCGACCGCCAAAAGTTTAGGATACCGTATTAGGCCAAGAGGCGGACTGCTCCAACATCTCCGTGAAAGGCGTGAGCCTCCATGGCGAAGGAGATTGGAGCAACGGATCCTAAACAAGCGCGCCGCAATTGGAAGACTGATGGCGTACAAAAGAGGCAGCAGATCGGTGAAATTATGTCGCCAAGTTGCTGTGATCGTGCGGCCTACTGAACTTCGCCAGCTGGGAGCTCACCAGCTGACGGAAAAACTCGACACACTGGTACAGCAATTGAGCGTCCTTACAAAACGGCTGAAACGTTACTCTGACTCTGCAAAGCGCCAGGAACAAAATCGGATGTTCAGAGATAACGAGAAAGCGTTCTACGACCACATTAGCGACGAGAAGCCCGACTACCGCGAAGGTTTGCCAGATATTAGCGATGTGACGAACTTCTGGGCTGGTATTTGGGAGACCCCAGTAGAACATCGCGACGGGCAAATGTGGTTAAGACGGGAGGAGGAGAGTTGTGGTGAAATTGGAGAGATGCCAGCTATCATCGTCGGAGAGAACGATGTCCGCGAAGCCTCGCGGTACCTGAGGAACTGGGCAGCACCGGGCCCCGATGGTGTCCAGAACTTTTGGCACAAGAAGCTGACCGTCGCACATCCAAAGATAGCTGAGTGCTTCAACAAGGTGCTACGTGACCCACACAACCTTCCTGAATTCGCCACCCGTGGCGTCACCTTCCTCCTCCCGAAAGACAGCAACACATTGAACCCATCAAAGTACAGACCGATAACGTGCCTATCGAGTCTGTACAAAATACTGAGCAGCATAATTACCGCCAAAGTTTCTGCTCACTGCGAACAGCATCACATCATCGCAGAAGAGCAGAAAGGATGCAGGAAAAATACGCATGGCTGCAAAGACCAGGCCATCATCGACGCAGCCATAGTCGGCCAGGCGGTATATAACCAGCGGAACCTAAGTATGGCCTACATCGATTACAGGAAGGCTTATGACTCCATACCTCACTCGTTTCTCGTCCGGGTATTGGAGCTCTACAAAATTGATCCCGTCGTCGTTAGGTTCCTGCAGCATGCGATGAGGCAGTGGAGTACGTCTCTGCACCTCAGTGATGGGGAAAATGTGTTGCAGTCTAGAACGCTGCAGATAAAGAGGGGGATATTCCAAGGCGACTCTTTCAGCCCGCTTTGGTTTTGTCTGGCACTGAACCCCCTCAGTAGGACGCTCAATAGAAACGGTCATGGCTATAAAATAAGGTATGGCGACGGCGCCCACGAAGAAGTGACCCATACCTTCTACATGGATGATCTCAAGGTCTACGCTGATTCACGTCAGCGTCTAGGTGTAGCTATCCGGGTTGTCGAAGACATAAGCAGGGACATCTGCATGGAGTTCGGCCTTGACAAGTGCCGCTGTGTCCATATGCTGAAAGGGCAGCTTACCGAATCCGGAGGTTACGAGGTCTATGACGGCGAGTTCATAAGAGACATGGTTCGTGGCGAATCCTATAAATATCTTGGATTCCGACAGCTCACCGGGATTCGCCACTCCGACATCAAGACGGAGCTGCGAGACAAGTTCTTGAGTCGAGTGAACTGTATCCTGAGGACTTTCCTCAACGCGGGGAACAAGGTACGCGCGATCAACACATTCGCGGTTCCCCTGCTGACCTTCAGTTTTGGTGTAGTCAAATGGAGCAAAACTGACCTAGAGGACCTTGAGAGGAGGATGAGGAAAGCATTTAAAGAGGCCGGAATGCACCATCCTCAATCGGCACTGGAGAGAGTTTCACTGCCACGCAAAGAAGGGGGACTTGGAATAGTCGACATATCTGCACTGTGTGTTGCCCAGGTACGACAACTGCGTGAGTACTTCGCAGAACGCGCCAACCAAAACGCGCTATACCGGGCTGTCTGCGCCGCCGACAGAGGATACAGCGCTCTGCACTTGGCGCAAGCGGAGTACCAACTCAACTGCAATCTGCAGACAGTGGAGGAGAAGATTGCAGCTTGGAAGCAGAAGGCAGTGCATGGTGCCCACCCCCATCAACTGGATCGGCCACACGTCGACAAGGCCGCATCTAATCTGTGGCTAACGCGTGGTGAACTCTCTTCAGTAGTAGAAGCCGACATGATAGCCATCCAGGACAGGATAATGCCGACGAGAAACTGCAGGCGGTACGTCTGGCATCAAGACGTTGATGACATTTGCCGGATGTGCCATCAACCAGGTGAAAACATAGAGCACATTATGGGAGGCTGTCCCGTTTTGGCCAACTCAGCCTACACCGAGCGCCACAACAACGTGGCCCGTATTGTTCATCGACAACTGGCGCTCCAATGTGCTCTACTGGAAGACAACGTACCAAACTACCGGTACCTGCCTGCACCTGTCCTGGAAAATGACCGTTTCAAGCTGTACTGGGATCGCACTGTTCTGACCGACCTCTCGATCCACCACAACCGCCCAGATATAATGGTTTACGACAAGAGCGACCGCAAAGTCACCATCATTGATGTCGCTATTCCACTGAACCAGAATCTGGAGGAGACCCACGGTCGCAAAATCTGCAAGTACCGACCATTGGCCGTGGAGCTCAAGGAACTGTGGGGGCTAAGGGAGGTCCCAAGAATTGTTCCAGTCGTTCTCTCTGAAACTGGAATTGTCCCGAAGACACTTCTGGAAGCGCTAAAGGTGTTGAATATGGAGAAGGAATTGGCCGGCATCCAAAAGTCGGTCATCCTTAGCACCTGCGCGATTGTCCGACAATTTCTCGGTCAGGACTGAAACAGCACGAGCATGCAGATACGTGCATTCCGCAGAGCCTAGTTCCCCTTTGGCATTCAGAAGCCCGGGGGCAGGTGAAAATTCTGGCTAGGTTCGCCTAGTTAAGAAGTGAGATAAGTCTGCCAAAAAAAAAAAATGGCCTATATCGATTACAGGAAGGCTTATGACTCCATACCTCACTCGTTTCTCGTCCGGGTATTGGAGCTCTACAAAATTGATCCCGTCGTCGTTAGGTTCCTGCAGCATGCGATGAGGCAGTGGAGCACGTCTCTGCACCTTAGTGATGGGGAAAATGTGTTGCAGTCTAGAACGCTGCAGATAAAGAGGGGGATATTCCAAGGCGACTCTTTCAGCCCGCTTTGGTTTTGTCTGGCACTGAACCCCCTCAGTAGGACGCTCAATAGAAACGGTCATGGCTATAAAATAAGGTATGGCGACGGCGCCCACGAAGAAGTGACCCATACCTTTTACATGGACGATCTCAAGGTCTACGCTGATTCACGTCAGCGTCTAGGTGTAGCTATCCGGGTTGTCGAAGACATAAGCAGGGACATCTGTATGGAGTTCGGCCTCGACAAGTGTCGCTGTGTCCACCTGCTGAAAGGACAACTTACCGAATCCGGAGGCTACGAGGTCTATGACGGCGAGTTTATAAGAGACATGGTTCGTGGCGAATCCTATAAATATCTTGGATTCCGACAGCTCACCGGGATTCGCCACTCCGACATCAAGACGGAGCTGCGAGACAAGTTCTTGAGTCGAGTGAACTGTGTCCTGAGGACTTTCCTCAACGCGGGGAACAAGGTACGCGCGATCAACACATTCGCGGTTCCCCTGCTGACCTTCAGTTTTGGTGTAGTCAAATGGAGCAAAACTGACCTAGAGGACCTTGAGAGGAGGATGAGGAAAGCATTCAAAGAGGCCGGAATGCACCATCCTCAATCGGCACTGGAGAGAGTTTCACTACCACGCAAAGAAGGGGGACTTGGAATCGTCGACATTTCTGCACTGTGTGTTGCCCAGGTACGACAACTGCGCGAGTACTTCGCAGAACGCGCCAACCAAAACGCGCTATACCGGGCTGTCTGCGCCGCCGACAGAGGATACAGCGCTCTGCACTTGGCGCAAGCGGAGTACCAACTCAACTGCAATCTGCAGACAGTGGAGGAGAAGATTGCAGCTTGGAAGCAGAAGGCAGTGCATGGTGCCCACCCCCATCAACTGGACCGGCCACACGTCGACAAGGCCGCATCTAATCTGTGGCTAACGCGTGGTGAACTCTCTTCAGTAGTAGAAGCCGACATGATAGCCATCCAGGACAGGATAATGCCGACGAGAAACTGCAGGCGGTACGTCTGGCATCAAGACGTTGATGACATTTGCCGGATGTGCCATCAACCATGTGAAAACATAGAGCACATTATGGGAGGCTGTCCCGTTTTGGCCAACGCAGCCTACACCGAGCGCCACAACAACGTGGCCCGTATTGTTCATCGACAACTGGCGCTCCAATGTGCTCTACTGGAAGACAACGTACCAAACTACCGGTACCTGCCTGCACCTGTCCTGGAAAATGACCGTTTCAAGCTGTACTGGGATCGCACTGTTCTGACCGACCTCTCGATCCACCACAACCGCCCAGATATAATGGTTTACGACAAGAGCGACCGCAAAGTCACCATCATCGATGTCGCTATTCCACTGAACCAGAATCTGGAGGAGACCCACGGTCGCAAAATCTGCAAGTACCGACCATTGGCCGTGGAGCTCAAGGAACTGTGGGGGCTAAGGGAGGTCCCAAGAATTGTTCCAGTCGTTCTCTCTGAAACTGGAATTATCCCGAAGACACTTCTGGAAGCGCTAAAGGTGTTGAACATCGAGAAGGAATTGGCCGGCATCCAAAAGTCGGTCATCCTTAGCACCTGCGCGATTGTCCGACAATTCCTCGGTCAGGACTAAAACAGCACGAGCATGCAGATACGTGCATTCCGCAGAGCCTAGTCCCCCTTTGGCATTCAGAAGCCCGGGGGCAGGTGAAAATTCAGGCTAGGTTCGCCTAGTTAAGAAGTGAGATAAGTCTGCCAAAAAAAAAAAGTCATGTTTCTTCAGGAAAGGCAGCAAACGCTTTTTAAGACACTCTTTCACGTAAATTTCCTGGTTGACGGTCCCGGTTGCAACGAAAATGTCGCTTTTCAAGCCTCAGGTACAGATAGCTTGCCAAACGAGATATTTCTTGGCAAACTTTGATAGTTTAATATGCTTGAAAATGTCTGCCACCTTTCTCCTTCCGGTTACTGTATAATACTCTTGTCCAGGAAGCTGTCTGAAGTCTGCCTTGTCGTAGGTTTCGTCTCCATTACCACGCAATAAAACTTTGTCAACAATGTCGTATACAGCTTCCGAGATCTTGTTTTTGCCGTAAGGTTTTGCTTATCGTTGCGATTTGGAGTCACTACCTTCTTATAAGTCGATGATCCGGATCGTTTTTTAGCTTCATGCACGGTTGTAGACGATATTCCCAACTTATTTGCGACATCTCGAACGGAGAGGTTGGGGTTGCGCTTGAAAGCGCTAGCCATTATTCTGTTCATCACTGCGGCTCCCGGCTTTCGATTTCCCCCAGATCCAGGCTTTCTAGTTGTCGACAAACGCTCCCCGAACACTTTTATTACTTTTGTGACGGTTGATTTGGTCACATTCAACGATTTTGCTATTTCTGCCTGCGTGTAGTTCGGATTTTCACGACGCATGTACAAAATTTTGATTCGTCGCTCCTCTTGCTTTGACGCCATTTTGATAACTAAAGATCTAATTCAAAATCCAAATAGAGGCATCATTCTGCACACATACACACTTATAAAATGAGGGGTGATCAGGTTTTTTATATGAATGAATTTTATATGAAATTTGATCCGAACACCCTTTATGAGCGAAGCGAATTCTAAGGCAGTATTCTAGTCTAGAAATTTTAAAAAAATCAAAATTTTTTGCTCAATATTTCTGTAGTTTAGGCATTTGACAATATACCCTAGAAAGGACTTATCGAACATCCCATTAGTTACCGAGTTGGAGCAATTTAAGTGATGCGGAATCTAACCTGGTACGGCAATAACAACGAACTTCAAACGCGTTTTTCTCGAAACTAGTTTTTTCAAACTGGCGCACACGATATCTCATGTTCTAGTGAACCGATTAATGCCGAATTTGTATGAATACAGTCTGTATGCATCTCTCTATCGAAAAGTGATATTTTTCAAATTTCAATATTTTTAAAAAATCACGTAGAAAAAAACGTTAAAAACAGTATTTTTCACTCCAAGCGGCCGCCATTTTGTCCAAAAGATGTTTTTGACTTGTCCGAGGTTCATGCGATAGCGGCATTTTTACTGATTCAGAATTTGTTCGATTTTTTTGTTTCAGATAACCAGGAGGGCTGGAATCATGTACGCCATGGCACAACTTTTTTCCAACCCCCTCACTTCATCAGCATGTATTCTAGTTCTGAATATTTTACTCCGTTCAATTTTTGTTTTATTGTCAAAACATAAATGAACAAATAATGATACAATGGATAGTAAAAATACTCTTTTTTAACGGAGCTCGGAAAAACGTCCGAAATTCGTGTCTCTACACTAGAATACCCCCTTAAGCGCATTTTTCTCGTAAACATGTTTTTTCAGCTAGTCGTGTTGAATTCTCAGGATCCACTCGACCGATTTGGCTTATCTTTTCAGAAGGCAGTCCTGAAAACTCCAACAAACTGTCTACAAAGTCAACCTGTTATCTTGATGAAAAAAAACTATTTAAATTTTTTTATCGACTCCGTGTTATAACCGGTCTTGAGTTTTTTAGAAAATCCTCCGTAGCCCTGCAAATATTGAAGCAAGTCCAATGTTAGAAGCAAAATGTTTAGCCTATTGTATCCCCAAAACCCCTGTGAATGTTACATATTGATACGCTCAGCCATCTCCCCTAACCAATCGATCAAAGTCCCAAACAAATTAGAGAAGCACTCGTTCGAAAACTGCGGCACGAGTACAAAACTCTATGGGCATTCCCAAAATGAACGACTCCCAACCAGTGTTGTCACAGGTTCAGATTTATTTGGAAAGCTACAGATTTTTGCGAATTTTTGGGTACAGATTCTGTACGGTACATATTACGGATTTTTGGACTAAAGTACAGATAGGTACAATTTTTTGAGTGTTTATTTTTCAACACGTGGGGTTGGTCAAGCAGATGAAAAATAGATTTGATTTCAGTTATTCTACTCTCAAGACGGCTGCAATGTTGAATCTCAGAAACTTTTCCAATCTATGCATCAATGTGGTATTGAAAATATTTCTAGGTTTCTACAATGGGGATTTGCAAGAGCTGGAAAACTATTTAATACCATGCTTTTGAAAGTTAGAATGTTCAGTAAAGAAGTCACTTTTACAGAAATCATACATGTGCATGATTAGTGGCTAAAAATTCGAACTGCCGTGAACAAAATCTCGAGATCTAAACATTTAATTATACAGCGCGGGAAAATCGAAACTTTTAACAACTGCCTAAGTTTAGCATATACTGTTGCATAAGCATCGTTAAACAAATGAATAATTTGAGGCTCGTCCATTTGAGGCTAGACATATTTGAATGGTATATATTTTGAATACAGTTTTTTGAGATAAAAATTACAGATGAAAAAGATTTTAAACCTTCCAGTGCAGATATGTGGCAATACTGCTCGAAACCCTCGCGCTTACGTTTTTGTGGGCATGAGGATTTCAAGGAGTGATGATAGTTACATATAAACATACGCATTCTCACACATACGAGGGCGGTCCGATAAGTACTTAGCTTCATCGCCCGATGGTGACAGTATCGCAAGAGAGATTACTTATCGTGAAGTACATTCTCGTAAACGGCTACTGTCAAAATTTCAGCCGAATCGGACTCGTAGTTTTGTTTTGACCGTGTGTGGAAGCGGGCGTATCCGCGGATTTTAGAAAAATGGAAAAAATGGAAATTCCGCTGTCGCCACGGCCAAATTGGTCGAATTGCACTACGAAATGCAGCCCCATCCACTGTATTCTCCAGATTTGGCCTCGTGCGACTTTTTTTTTGTTTCAAAACTTGAAAAAGTCATTTGCCGGGCAGAAATTTAAGACGAATGAAGAGGTCATCGCCGCCGCGAAGGCCTACTTTGCAATCCTCGAGAAAACGTATGTTTCAGATGGATTAAAGAAGTTGTAGCATCGCTGGGTCAAGTGTGTGTGAGAAATAAATCGCCACTTTTCTAAAAGGAGACTATGTTGAGAAATAAATAGATATTTTTCCAAAATTTTAGTTTTTTTTGTAGGCTAAGTACTTATCGGACTGCCCTCGTCCATACACTGTCTGCCCACAAAGTCGTGAAAACAAAAGCCACAAATCGTCCACTAAGAGAGCACGCACAACATTCTGTACCCCTGGTACAGTAGCGCAATAAAGCGCTACTTCAATTCACTCGAAACTTCGGTTGATCGGTTCACGGTTTTTGGGAATACACCAGGCGGAAAAACCCACCCTTCGTTCAAACAAAGATATTTTTGCATTCGAAAATTCTACAGGAATGTGATAAATTATCAAATTTCGAAGATTTTCGGGTAATACTAATGTAATGTACTAATATTGACATTGGAAACCCACTGACAGTCGGTATTGAAATTCTCGAAAGAGGCTAAAGTAAACTTAGGTTAGGGTTACGATTCATAAACACTTTTCATTCTAAAGTAATGATGATGAACCCGAAAACGAGACGTGATTTGAAACTTTTGCAGTGTCAATTAAATGAGAAGTCAAAAAAACATAATCCGCAATTTACATAGTTACGTTCCATTTAATAAGCAACTCCCCCCAAATCAGGCGGAAAACAGCAAATTTTAACCCGACCTTATTCGATTTTATTGAAACCTGGTACATATGATGGAAGCTACCTAAAACTACAATTTTCATTATCATACGATCAATTTAAATCACGACTGATTTTTTTAAAGTTCGTATTCAAAATCATTATCCAAAATCCAGATGACAAAGCTATTGAACAATTAATGAACTATTTAGGAAAAATAACATTTTAAATGCACTGTTCAAAAATCTTTCTAAAAAATCGAATTTAATATTACAATTTTTTATACACTCAGTCCAACTTCTATAAGACCAGGTGATGAGCTTGCTGCTTTATGTCATTGAAAGCAAACAATGCTTCAATTTATATTCTAGTGTGTAGGTATTGGTGACTACCATACATTGCATGATTTTCATATGTGTGTATGTGCAAGCGCTGAGCGTAAGCCAATGTTTTTGTATTTTCAAGTGTCGAACTTCTATAAGACCAGTTACATCTTCCTTTGTTTTAATTGTTTTGATCAATAAATCTGAAAAATGCCGAAGGGAAAAGTGCTCACGGAGAGAGAAGGAAGACAAATGGATGCATTTCATCAAGAAAATATTGGTATCAGAGAAATTGCTTATCGGTTTGGACGATCCCATCAAGTAGTGCTCAAATATTTGGCGAATCCTCAAGGATACCTTAAGAAGGAGAGAACTCCACGTAAATCGAAGCTCTCGGACCGGGATAAGCGGGAAATAGTTAGAACAGCTTCGAATACCTCAAAATCGCTTATACAAATAAAGCAATATTTCTATTAAAATGTTACTCAGGTGAAAATTCGCCATGTTTTGGAAAAAAATTCTCACATAAAGAGGGTTAAAGCTTCTCATCTTACACCATCTCACATCGGAAGACGTCTGGGTTCCGCCTAAGCTCAGGTGAACCGGCAAACCGGTATGTTGTGACAAATAATGTTTCCAAAAGAATACATTTTAATATATACCATAACGAAAAGTTCTTCAATGTACAGGTTATCTTCACTGACGTTAAAAGTTCAATTTGGATGGTCCTGATGGTTCAAAGAGTACTTGCGTGATTTACGGTAAAAACAGTATTTTTCAGGAATTTGGGTGGAGGCTCCTGCATGGTTTGGGCGGGATTCTGTGCAATCGGAAACTTAAGATAGCTTTCACATAATTCAAGGATTACATACATGTTCTGGCATCCTCTGTCCTATCGTCTTTGCGTGGATGTCGTCACAAAAAATTCACATTCCAGCAAAACAATGCTACTATTCATACCAGCAAGGAAACTACGCAATGGCATAAGGACCGAAAACCTAATTTTTTGGACTGGCCGGCTGGCTCGCCAGACTAGAATCCTGTTGAAAATCTTATGGGGGTTCCTCGTACGCAGAATCTATACTGAGGGAAAACGGTACACCAAGATTGAAGAGCTGAAGGTCGTAATTTCGAAAATATGGAAAAATATCGAGAAATCCGTTCAGCAGAATTTGGTAAATAGTATGCCAACACGAATTTTCGAGGTTATTTGCCGAAATGGCAAGGTTGCCTACTATTGACATGTAAATCAGTCGATCGTTTTGAGTTTTTCATTGATGATACTTTTGAATTTTGAAATGGTCTTATAGAAACTGGACAGTTGAAATTATCAGATTTAAGCACAATAAATAAACAAACAACTCTTTTGAATGAAATAGACGTTAAATATACTTTATTTTAAGCATTCTAAAATGTATGAATGTATCTTGTTGAAATTCTAAGTGTTTGTGTTGCAACGAAAAATAATCAGGGTGGTCTTATAGAAGTTGGACAGAGTGTAGAATGCCCCCTTTACAAGTTTTCAGAACGTACTCATTCACTGATGCTGTAAGAAAATATTTAGAAAACGTTCGTTCAAAACGAAGTAGAAATTACGTCTCCGCATATCGTATTCTGGACGATGACAATATTCCGATGAATCCATTTAGACATCAACGACGATAATAACACTGCTGTCGCAAACGACGGTTGTTAACGGTGATAATATCTTCGAAGGGCGATAGCCTTCAATTCCGAAGCTTCCGCTTTTGTTAGACGCATAAATGAGTTGGCGTCAAGTGTAATGAACACCGCAAAATGTCGCAAAATGTCGCATCATTTCTGGTTTCCCATTCATTACGGTTCCTATCATCCCCGTTGTAGTCTTGATAAAAATCACAAACGCCTGAAAAAACATTTTTGGTTGAACCATTCCATTCTGTCGGGAAGGGTTATTTTCTCGCGTAGAAATTGATTGACATGCTGGAGAACATCGATTTTTAATTGAATGCTTAATAGATAACGGACTGCCGACTGCCTGTCTAAAATGAAGAAACATTGTGTCAGTGGCAATCAATTGGATTTCCGATTCTAGATTTTGTGAATTTATCAGCTCTGAACCAGTGGCCGACATTTTCGTTGAACCTATTGCACACTCTCACTCAACTAGAATGCATTGACGAATATTTTACGTTGGCGCTACCTATGTATATGATATAAACTAAGGCTTCTAATGTTTGAACATCTGATTGTGCCTGCTCAGATCTGCTGTTTTCGATTTCAGCTCTTCAGACATCAATTCCAGATCTTTAGACGTC
Organism: Toxorhynchites rutilus septentrionalis; assembly: GCF_029784135.1. Classification (NCBI taxonomy): domain Eukaryota; kingdom Metazoa; phylum Arthropoda; class Insecta; order Diptera; family Culicidae; genus Toxorhynchites; species Toxorhynchites rutilus. Next base: position 255,255,448 of record NC_073746.1, on the reverse strand, counting down.
AAAACAGATGTTCATCGCGTATTCAGTTTAAGTTGCTTTTAATAACGACATATCAGATATTCAACAGTGAAAACTTATCTTAGAGTGTTAGTACTTTTCTGTGCGCACGTCTATTATGTTCCCATTTTTTTGCAACTCCAACGCGGTTGTCAACACTATAAAGCTGCTCCACAAATCGTCCCGTTGAAATTTAAATTACCCGGAGGCGAAAAAAATAGGATGACCTTCATAAATTGCTATGAATTTGTTTGCAAGCCGTTCTTGTTAGTTTTTTGACCCACAGCAAATTTCGCAGAGGAAAAAAACAGTTAATTTACCTTCCGGGTGGCAAATTGTTCCAGACATATATAACCTGACTAGAAACCGAATTAGAGTAAACATTGCCGAATGGGAAGACACAGCTAAAAGTGACAATTTTCTTCCGCTCGCCCCAACACAAGTGGGCCTCCTTCTCCGCATCCTTTAACGGCGTTGGAAACGGAAACAGCGCCGCCACTGAACAGCAGAAAATATAAGAGAGCGAGAGAGCAATAAAATAGCGTGGGTTATATGCAGGTAATAGAATTTTTCCTCAAAGTCATAAAATAAATACACCAATTTTAGGGGACCGAGTGACATGGAAGAAGGTCACTACCTGTGGGAATGCCACCAGAGCCGGGGGAAGAGATTGTAATTCCGATATCTCGGGCGATTCTTCCATGTTCGCATTCTAGTTGGGTAAAGAAAAGCAAATTTGGAACGAGAGTAGAGTAGAAATTATATCACTCAAAGCATTTTTTTCCAGACCGACCAGTGGGAAGAACTAAGGGAAAAGGTCTGACAGGGAAAAGGATTCGCATTACTTTACCCTTTACACATCATTTCTTCCAGGGTGTGCACCTTGTTTCTGGCTGTCTTTCATCAAACGGATTCCAACGTTGGTGGTGCTCTCTGTGCATTAGCACCGTTAGAAGCAAAACACAAATTGGCAGACAAAATGTTCTATCCCAAATTCCCATGACGTTCGCATCTTCCGGCCCTTCCCCGATTACCAGCTCGCAGCGCTGTCTCAGCGGAAATGTGGAAGCTTGTCGGTGTCCAGGGATTGCTTCGGGACCGTTGGTCGGGAATAAATATTGCCGGTGTGTGCGGGAATCTCGTTCTCATTCGCTTATTAAATTTGGTTGATTTGTAAAATTGGATTTTATTGGATGATCTGTAGATTTGAGCAATTCGAGCGGCGGAATCCTACGTCTCCAGTTACTAACGACCGAAAGAGGCGAGGCGTGTCGGAATGGGAAACTGAGCTTTTAAAGTTATTGAGCGGAAGACGTGATCCTTTTATTGACAGCCAAGCGATACGTTTCTAACGAAGGGCCGGATAATGCAGTACGCGGTCGGTCAATGCCACGGACGAGGCTGGATGAGAATGAGGCAACAATCTCATTCTTTGGGGAGACTGTTGCCAGGACGGACCAAAATTTATTGCATGAAGTTAGATTCCACCTGGATGTGAGGAAAATCTATTCCCTTAAATTGACTATGTTGTCGCTAATGCATCGTTTACTAACTTATGGCATAACAACACATGTTAGTGAACTGTTTGCAACTGTACAGTCTATAGCGTCTGTTTGATTTTGAGAACTAGCGCGAAGAATTGATGTTGTTAAAATCGAATATATCATTTATTTTTATGCTTTTATACATATAAAACAGGAGACACATCTCCTGTTTCACTTGGTCATATTGGCTCTAGCATATATATTATACAAATGATATACACGTATTGGGGAGTAGAACATTTTCTGTTATTTTTCGACTCATTAAATGTAATAAATCGGGTTGCCAGTAAAGTAAAGTAAAGGAAATTGGGGTTTCCAAAAAAAATTTTTTGATGCCAAATGTCTTAAAATCGGTGATTTTTCGGTTTTCAAAAAACCCAAGTTTTAACGTCTGCGACACTAACGAATGAAGTCCGATTGTGCTAATATTTTGCATTGGGTATATTATCGTGCAAGTCCCAGCATGTCTTGAAATATTCGACAAAATTTTTTTTTCGAGATGACACTAGATCTCTACGTTTAAAGCAATTTTAAGACATTTGGCATCAATTTTTTTTTGAAAACCCCGGTTTCTCTAGTTTTTATGTAACAAAACTGCAATTTTAAAGCGCCGGCAGAGAATTCAGTTTAAATTTGTTGAAATTGCAACAAGTTGATAAGTTTTCCACTGTAAGCGTACTACTTAGGTGTAAGATCATGCAGTTTTTCCCAAAAAAATAAAGTTTTATTTGATGAAAAATTCAAACTTTCGATTTGTCTTTCTAAGTTTATGTAGAAAAACCTTTTTTTTTTGCTGCACTACAAAAATTGTTTTAATTTTTGCATAAAGTAAGTTATAAAGGCAGCGTCAAACAGTGTTTTTGGGATTAAAGGACAGTGGCAACTAATTTTTTCAACTTTTTCAATAGTTAATTTTTTATTAATGATAAATTTTTGTGTTCTTTCTCATGTAAGGATTATGTTCTCTGAAGTATGAGTCGATAGCTTGCCCAGTTTCCAAGGCCTTATAAAGGGTTGATAGCACATGGTCCGCTCTGACTGCATACTATGAGGGGTTTTCGTTGATCAGTCATAACAATTTCGATCCGTTATTTCTGCTGTGTATTTTTTCAAATCTGATAAATGTGGGTCGTAGCTTACGATATGCTTAATATAATGCAACCAATTACTCGATTTTTTTAAATTTTGCGACATGGTTGCTTCTGACTTAAGACCGACCAATTGTAATTCGTAAAACATCTAGTATAGGGGAAGGCTAAATTTGATTTTTTTTCAGCTGATTTTCAGAAATTGCTCGAATTTGCTCGAAAATACTGAAGAGATCCACGTAAAGTTCGTCTACCGCATTCGAGGAATCACATAGAACCGTTTTTTGACCTCTCCAGGAACTGGAGATGGTCAATCATATTCTCAGATTTTGCCACATTAACCCGAGAGACAGTAACCCGAACGATAGCTACGACAGTTAAACATTCACCCGAATGCAACAAATACCCGACTACAAAAGTTACCACAATGTACTATCTACAGGTATATTAAATTCGAAGGTATTTTTATATTCAACGAGCTGACCTGGTCAACTTCGTCTCGCCCAAAATTTATTCTTCGTTATCACATTCACATTCGGTAATCGGTAGTCATTCGTATCGGATGTATTTATTGATAGCTCCTGCGGTGGTTAGAACGAAAACGTCCATCATCGTTCTTTCTTAAGTCGAAGTGGTTTCTTTTGTTGTGGTTTCTTTTCTTTCGCATCAGACTGTGTTAGAACAATTGAGTTGGTGAATTGAGTTAGCCAGTGGTGCGTTCCGTACACGAAAGCGAAAACGCGCCCCGACTGCGTGCACCGGACCACATATGTGAATAAGTGGAGTGCGCAAGCAAATCTAAGTCAACGAGAGGAGAAATTATTCCACAGCGAGCGCTGTAATCTTTTGTTCGTGCATCGGCATTGATTGCCCGTTCGACACCAATACACTGACGATAGTGTGGAGAGCGTGGTCAGCGGAAGCAGTCATTGAATCATACGCACTGTGTGCAAATTTAGGTATAGTCATAAAAAATTAATGATAAGATAGTTTTTTTTTTTCATTATTTTTATTTCATTATTATTTTCTATATATTATATACAAAAATCATAATTAGAATTAAAGTTCCACGTAATGGCAGAGGGTGGTGGGGAGTCTCCTTATATGGAGATCTCCGACATGGAAACAAGTGACTCCCCCTTATGTATGAAAAAGGAAACAGGAAGAGCACTCAAACGCGATAACTCTTCCGGGGACGAGTCAACTCACCCTACTAAGCCCCCTTCGAAAAAACTCGCAAGTCTCCCTCCCCAACTTTCCGATTCTCCCACTCTCCCTCCTCAGCCCTCCAATACTCCCACTCTCCCTCCCCCTTCCACGGTTTCGCTTCCTCCTTCTGATATTACCGTTACAACTCAATCCTCGTCCTCGTCTTCTCCCTCTGTTGTCTCCGCTCCACGTATCAGAGTCTATCCAGAAGATGCACCTGGAACTGGCCCGTGGGTTGTTTTCTTCCGGCCAAAACCAAATGGAAAAGGCCTTAACGTGATTCAGATCATGAAAGATCTGACCAGATACACTTCCGTAGAAGAAATTTTCAAGGTCAGACCGAACAAATTACGAGTTGTCGTGTCTGAACGGAAGGATGCAAACGAGATTGTTGCTGCTAAGCATTTCATCCTCGAATATCGCGTATGGATTCCCTCCAATGACGTAGAAATCGGGGGGGGGGGGGTGGGGGGGTTGATAACTGAAACGGGTCTGACGTGCGAAAAAAATTAGAAGTGAAGGAGTTGGCAAGTTCAAGAAGCTCCCTTCGGCGGAAGTCATAATCTTGGACTGTCGCCAACTCGGTAAAGTCTCCCAAGAAAAGGAAATAACAAAATTCACGCCGTCCGACTCGTTTAGAGTAACTTTTGCTGGTTCCGCTCTCCCGGACTACGTTATGGTGGACAAATTGAGGCTACCGGTGCGACTCTTCGTGCCAAAGCCCATGACAAAGCCCAAAAATGCAAGTCAGTCGGCCACACTTCAGCTTATTGTGGCAACAAGGAGCGCTGTGCAACTTGCGGAGAGCAACATGTGGGCGAATCTTGCAGTGCGACTGAGAGCATAAGTGTCCATATTGTGGGGGGACTCCACATGTGCTCTCAGCTTGTGAAACTTACAAGAGTCGCTGGGAGAAACAGAAGCGCTCTTTAAAGGAACGATCGAAGCGCACTTTTGCGGAAATTTTGAAGGGCGCTTCTCCACTGGCCCAACAACAACAACAATCAATATCGACACACAATACCTTTTCCACGTTGCCAGTTGACGAAATGGAAGCGGACACAGTTAGCGGGGGCACACCGTGTATTTTCAAAGGGAATCCCCGGCGCAAAAATGTGACCACTCCCAAATTTCAAGAACAAGTCCCCCCGGTGAAAACCCCTGTTAGCTTGCCTAAAAAATCGAGTGTAGCGGACAAGCCAAATCAGGTTCCTCCTGGCTTCCGTGGGAATAGTTCACCTTCGAACGACCCAGCACTCGAGGGGACATCAAAAACCCCAAATGTCCCTTTTTTTTGCGTCCAGCTCAACTTCCCAATCGGGATTTATAAAGTTGACTGACCTTGTGGATCAAATCTTCACGTGTTTTAATGTTTCCGACTCCATCAGAACCATTGTCATCTCAATGCTTCCAGTATTAAAGACAATTCTGCAACAATTGATGCAAACATGGCCCCTCCTTGCAATGATTATCTCTCTTGATGTCTAATTCAAATAGAGAGGTCGGAGATATCACTGTTTTACAGTGGAATTGTCGTAGTCTTATACCTAAATTGGATACGTTCAAATTTTTAATTCATAACTTCAACTGTGATGTTTTTGCTCTGTCCGAAACTTGGCTCTCTTCTCAAAATTATCTCTCTTTCCACGATTTTAATATTATACGCTTGGACCGTGATGACAGATACGGAGGGGTGCTATTGGGGATCAATAAGTGCCACTCATTTTTTCGAATTGACCTTCCACCTATTGGAGGGATCGAAGCTGTTGCTTGTCATGCAAACATCAGAGGCAAAGACCTCTGTATTGTCAGCTTGTATTGGCCTCCGAGAGCTGCGGTTTGCCGCAAGCAACTTGCTGACATGTGCTCACTCCTTCCTGAGCCACGATTGATCTTGGGAGACTTCAACTCTCACGGAACTGCCTGGGGGGAACAGTACGATGACAATCGTTCATTGTTGATATATGAACTTTGTAACAGCTTCAATATGACCGTTTTAAACACTGGGGAAACAACACGTGTACCTAAACCTCCTGCTAAACCAAGTGCTCTTGACCTCTCGCTTTGCTCGAATTCACTATCGTTAGATTGCAAGTGGAATGTAATCCAGGACCCCAACGGTAGTGATCACTTGCCAATCAAAATTTCCATCACCATTGGGTCGAATTCTTCAGAATCTATAAACATGGCATATGACCTCACAAGACACATTGACTGGAAAAAATATGCGGACGCGATTGCTCTAGCCATCAATTCCAGAGATGGTTTGCCTCCATTGGAGGAGTATAACTTCATTTCTCGTTTGATCTATGACAGCGCGGTTCGCGCTCAAACGAAACCCATCCCAGGCTCCACTATTCGTCGAAGGGCTCCTAATCCATGGTGGGATAGCCAATGTTCCAAGCTTTATCAGGATAAATCGAATGCATTTAAAGCTTTTCGGAAACGTGGAACCCCTGAAAATTTTCAAACGTATTTAGCCCTTGAGAATCAGTTCAAAAATTTGATCAAAGGAAAAAAACGTGCTTATTGGCGAAATTTCGTGGGAGGTTTATCACGAGAAACGCCAATGAAAAAATTATGGAAAGTGGCTCGAAACATGAGAAATCGCTCTTCATCGAATGAAAGCGAGGAATATTCACATCGATGGATTTTTAATTTTGCACGGAAGGTTTGTCCTGATTCCGCACCTGTGCAAAAAATTGTTCGAGGTATACCACAAGATAGGTACGATCTTGATTCCGAGTTTTCGATGGTAGAATTCTTTTTTGCTCTCCTTTCTTGTAACAATTCTGCTCCGGGATCGGATAGAATTAAGTTCAACTTGCTGAAAAACCTCCCTGATGTGGCGAAACATCGCTTGTTGAATTTATTCAATCAGTTTCTGGAGCATAATATTGTTCCAGATGATTGGAGACAAGTGCGAGTTATAGCTATTAAAAAACCCGGAAAACCCGCGTCCGACTTCAATTCGTACCGCCCAATAGCAATGCTGTCTTGTATACGGAAATTGTTGGAGAAAATGATCTTGTTTCGCCTTGATCGATGGGTTGAAACGAATGGCCTACTCTCAGATACACAATATGGGTTCCGCAGGGGCAAGGGGACGAATGATTGTCTTGCGTTGCTTTCTTCAGAAATTCAAATGGCTTACGCCGAAAAAAAAACAAATGGCTTCAGTATTCTTGGACATAAAGGGGGCCTTTGATTCTGTTTCAATAGAGGTTTTGTCAGACAAATTACACTCTCGGGGTCTGCCGCCTCTATTGAATAATATGTTATATAACTTGCTTTGTGAGAAACATTTGAACTTTTCTCACGGAGATTCGGCAGTAAGTCGGTTCTCTTACATGGGCCTCCCCCAGGGCTCATGTTTAAGCCCCCTTTTGTACAACTTCTATGTAAGCGACATCGACAATTGCCTTACACAAAATTGCAGCCTAAGACAACTTGCAGATGATGGAGTGGTGTCTGTCGTAGGATCAAACGAATCCGACCTGCAAGGACCCTTACAAGATACTTTGAACAATTTTTCAACCTGGGCCATTGGGCTAGGGATCGAGTTCTCCACGGAGAAAACAGAGATGGTGGTTTTTTCTAGGAAGCATAGACCAGCAAAACCAAAGCTTCAACTTTTATGTAAACCGATCACCCATGCTATGTCATTCAAGTATGTTGGGGTCTGGTTCGACTCCAAATGTACTTGGGGGGCCCATATTAGGTATCTGAGTAAAAAATGCCAACAAAGAATAAACTTTCTCCGTACAATTACCGGCACCTGGTGGGGAGCCCATCCCGAAGATCTTATAATGTTGTATCGAACAACTTTTCTCTCAGTGATGGAGTATGGCAGTTTCTGTTTTCAATCAGCTGCCAAAACACACCTCATTAAACTCGAGCGAATTCAGTATCTTTGTCTCCGTATCGCGTTGGGATGTATGCCCTCAACGCATACCATGAGTCTCGAGGTTTTGGCAGGCCTACTCCCACTAAAAGATCGCTTCAATTTATTATCTCTTCGGTTCTTCATCCGGTGTAAGGTCATGAACCCATTGGTGATCGGAAATTTTGAGCAGCTGATCGAGCTAAATTTTCACTCCGGATTCATGAGTTCATATCATGAATTCATCTCCATGCAGGTTGATCCTTCTTCGTATATTCCCAACCGTGTTTGTTTTCCTGACTACATCAATTCCTCTGTTAATTTTGATCTGTCCATGAAGCAAGATATCCATGGATATTCAGATTATCAACGATCGAGGATCGCTCCAACGATCTTCGATGAAAAATATAGGGGTATCAATTGTGATAATATGTACTTTACTGATGGGTCCACTATAAATGAGTCCACAGGATTTGGAGTGTTCAACGAATTTTTTAGCACCTCACACAGTCTTCAGAATCCTTGCTCGGTATATATTGCTGAATTGGCAGCAATTCATTGGGCGCTGGACAGCATCGCCTCACGACCTGTTGAACACTATTACATTGTAACGGATAGTCTTAGTTCTGTCGAAGCTATCCGTTCAGTGAGGCCGGAAAAGCACTCGCCGTACTTCCTTGAGAGAATACGAAAAATTTTGAGTGCTTTATCCAGACGCTGTTACGTCATTACCTTTGTCTGGGTCCCTTCTCATTGCTCAATTCCGGGTAATGAGAGGGCTGACTCATTAGCAAAGGTAGGTGCAATTGAAGGCGATATTTATCAGCGTCAAATCGCCTTCAATGAATTTTATTCTTTAGTCCGCAAATTACCATCGCTAACTGGCAACGCAAGTGGAATGAAGATGAATTAGGCCGTTGGTTTCACTCGATTATCCCTAAGGTTAGCCTCAAACCATGGTTCAAAAGTCTGGAATTGAGTCGGGACTTTATTCGCACCTTCTCCCGACTCATGTCCAATCACTGTTCTTTAGATGCACTACTCTTTCGTTTCAATCTTGCCAGCAGCAATCTCTGTGTTTGTGGCCAAGGTTATCACGACATCGAGCACATTATTTAGTCGTGCGAGGTGTATCTGGTCGCCAGATCGAATTTAGAAAACTCCCTTCGGGCCTGAGGAAGACAGCCCAATGATGAGAGATGTGTTGGCTCGGTTAGACCTTGACTACATGACCCAAATATATGTTTTCCTTAAAGCTATCGATCTTCGTGTGTGATTGTCCCTATGTCCTTATACCCTCCTTTCCTTCCTTTGCGGGTAATTCGTCCCCTTGCTATAAATAGTAGAATAAGTTGAAATGTAAAAACACTATAGATATACAAACAGATTTAAGAATTGAGTGTTCATCAACATTGTTACAGTTTTCTTATACCCCATCCTTCTCCTAAAAATATGTCACCCTTCTAAACTCGAGTACACCGCGAGTAATCGGTTTTCCACCTTACTAACCATAGATGTAAGAAAATTGTTTATATATATAGTTTTAAAATTATATTTAAGAATTAGGCTTTATTGCTTAAGTTGCTGAGCCTGCAAAAATAAACGAATTAATAAAAAAAAAACACATTCACGCTTTCTCACTAAGCGCACGGTTGTGGGTCCAATCGCATGTGCTTCATTTGTATGGCAGCCTCCCCTAAGAGAGGGGGGAGGATAGACTAACAACAATAGAAACATTTATGACACCCACGGTTTATCACGAGAAACGCCAATGAAAAAATTATGGAAAGTGGCTCGAAACATGAGAAATCGCTCTTCATCGAATGAAAGCGAGGAATATTCACATCGATGGATTTTTAATTTTGCACGGAAGGTTTGTCCTGATTCCGCACCTGTGCAAAAAATTGTTCGAGGTATACCACAAGATAGGTACGATCTTGATTCCGAGTTTTCGATGGTAGAATTCTTTTTTGCTCTCCTTTCTTGTAACAATTCTGCTCCGGGATCGGATAGAATTAAGTTCAACTTGCTGAAAAACCTCCCTGATGTGGCGAAACATCGCTTGTTGAATTTATTCAATCAGTTTCTGGAGCATAATATTGTTCCAGATGATTGGAGACAAGTGCGAGTTATAGCTATTAAAAAACCCGGAAAACCCGCGTCCGACTTCAATTCGTACCGCCCAATAGCAATGCTGTCTTGTATACGGAAATTGTTGGAGAAAATGATCTTGTTTCGCCTTGATCGATGGGTTGAAACGAATGGCCTACTCTCAGATACACAATATGGGTTCCGCAGGGGCAAGGGGACGAATGATTGTCTTGCGTTGCTTTCTTCAGAAATTCAAATGGCTTACGCCGAAAAAAAAACAAATGGCTTCAGTATTCTTGGACATAAAGGGGGCCTTTGATTCTGTTTCAATAGAGGTTTTGTCAGACAAATTACACTCTCGGGGTCTGCCGCCTCTATTGAATAATATGTTATATAACTTGCTTTGTGAGAAACATTTGAACTTTTCTCACGGAGATTCGGCAGTAAGTCGGTTCTCTTACATGGGCCTCCCCCAGGGCTCATGTTTAAGCCCCCTTTTGTACAACTTCTATGTAAGCGACATCGACAATTGCCTTACACAAAATTGCAGCCTAAGACAACTTGCAGATGATGGAGTGGTGTCTGTCGTAGGATCAAACGAATCCGACCTGCAAGGACCCTTACAAGATACTTTGAACAATTTTTCAACCTGGGCCATTGGGCTAGGGATCGAGTTCTCCACGGAGAAAACAGAGATGGTGGTTTTTTCTAGGAAGCATAGACCAGCAAAACCAAAGCTTCAACTTTTATGTAAACCGATCACCCATGCTATGTCATTCAAGTATGTTGGGGTCTGGTTCGACTCCAAATGTACTTGGGGGGCCCATATTAGGTATCTGAGTAAAAAATGCCAACAAAGAATAAACTTTCTCCGTACAATTACCGGCACCTGGTGGGGAGCCCATCCCGAAGATCTTATAATGTTGTATCGAACAACTTTTCTCTCAGTGATGGAGTATGGCAGTTTCTGTTTTCAATCAGCTGCCAAAACACACCTCATTAAACTCGAGCGAATTCAGTATCTTTGTCTCCGTATCGCGTTGGGATGTATGCCCTCAACGCATACCATGAGTCTCGAGGTTTTGGCAGGCCTACTCCCACTAAAAGATCGCTTCAATTTATTATCTCTTCGGTTCTTCATCCGGTGTAAGGTCATGAACCCATTGGTGATCGGAAATTTTGAGCAGCTGATCGAGCTAAATTTTCACTCCGGATTCATGAGTTCATATCATGAATTCATCTCCATGCAGGTTGATCCTTCTTCGTATATTCCCAACCGTGTTTGTTTTCCTGACTACATCAATTCCTCTGTTAATTTTGATCTGTCCATGAAGCAAGATATCCATGGATATTCAGATTATCAACGATCGAGGATCGCTCCAACGATCTTCGATGAAAAATATAGGGGTATCAATTGTGATAATATGTACTTTACTGATGGGTCCACTATAAATGAGTCCACAGGATTTGGAGTGTTCAACGAATTTTTTAGCACCTCACACAGTCTTCAGAATCCTTGCTCGGTATATATTGCTGAATTGGCAGCAATTCATTGGGCGCTGGACAGCATCGCCTCACGACCTGTTGAACACTATTACATTGTAACGGATAGTCTTAGTTCTGTCGAAGCTATCCGTTCAGTGAGGCCGGAAAAGCACTCGCCGTACTTCCTTGAGAGAATACGAAAAATTTTGAGTGCTTTATCCAGACGCTGTTACGTCATTACCTTTGTCTGGGTCCCTTCTCATTGCTCAATTCCGGGTAATGAGAGGGCTGACTCATTAGCAAAGGTAGGTGCAATTGAAGGCGATATTTATCAGCGTCAAATCGCCTTCAATGAATTTTATTCTTTAGTCCGCAAATTACCATCGCTAACTGGCAACGCAAGTGGAATGAAGATGAATTAGGCCGTTGGTTTCACTCGATTATCCCTAAGGTTAGCCTCAAACCATGGTTCAAAAGTCTGGAATTGAGTCGGGACTTTATTCGCACCTTCTCCCGACTCATGTCCAATCACTGTTCTTTAGATGCACTACTCTTTCGTTTCAATCTTGCCAGCAGCAATCTCTGTGTTTGTGGCCAAGGTTATCACGACATCGAGCACATTATTTAGTCGTGCGAGGTGTATCTGGTCGCCAGATCGAATTTAGAAAACTCCCTTCGGGCCTGAGGAAGACAGCCCAATGATGAGAGATGTGTTGGCTCGGTTAGACCTTGATTACATGACCCAAATATATGTTTTCCTTAAAGCTATCGATCTTCGTGTGTGATTGTCCCTATGTCCTTATACCCTCCTTTCCTTCCTTTGCGGGTAATTCGTCCCCTTGCTATAAATAGTAGAATAAGTTGAAATGTAAAAACACTATAGATATACAAACAGATTTAAGAATTGAGTGTTCATCAACATTGTTACAGTTTTCTTATACCCCATCCTTCTCCTAAAAATATGTCACCCTTCTAAACTCGAGTACACCGCGAGTAATCGGTTTTCCACCTTACTAACCATAGATGTAAGAAAATTGTTTATATATATAGTTTTAAAATTATATTTAAGAATTAGGCTTTATTGCTTAAGTTGCTGAGCCTGCAAAAATAAACGAATTAATAAAAAAAAAACACATTCACGCTTTCTCACTAAGCGCACGGTTGTGGGTCCAATCGCATGTGCTTCATTTGTATGGCAGCCTCCCCTAAGAGAGGGGGAGGATAGACTAACTACAATAGAAACATTTATGACACCCTAAAACCTCCACATGACAAATTTGGTTTCATTTGTATGACAGCCCCCCCTTAGAGAGGGGCGGAGGAGTGTTGAACAACCACAGAATCGTTTATCGATCTCTAAAACCTTTATATGTCAACATTGATTCCATTTGCTTGATTAGTTCTTGAGTCATTTAACCCCTTAGAAAGGGGGAGGAGCAGTATTCCGAAAAACACTTACACATGTCCACGCGATGTGAAACTTCCATGTTTTTGTTTGAATTCGAACATGATTCTCGCTAGTGTTGAGTGTGTATCCCCAACACGAACAATGATACACAAACATAAACATGTGAAAACAAACACGATGTTTATAATTCAAGAACATCATGTACAAACATATCACCCGATGTCGCAGTATTCATTGCTTTCGTTTCGTTTCTTTTCATACACGGAAAGAAATTATTCATCCCAAAACAATTCTTCGAAGAATACTTTTTCACAGAAACGAACTTGAAATTTAGTTCGCATTTCAAAAATTGCACGAACTAAGAGGCTATAAGTTCATGCACCAAAATATATATTTTTATTAAGGCTCTTATGGCGTCAGCCTAACGGGGCCGGGAGTTCAATATTTCGACAATGTTTGCTTACAACTATGTTAGTAATATGTAACCGATTACTCGCGGTTGGCTCGAGGTTAGTATTACAAGTGTTCTCATAATTGGGATGTTGCAGTCTTCAGTGCTCTGTACGTGTGCCCGACACGGGATACCTGCTATTGGGATGCAGCTGACCGTTAATCAGCAACGACCCCCTAGTCTGCACCCCATATCTAGCGTGGTGCGTCTTTTTCGACTCGATCACTAGCCGGCGCAATCATCAGCTCGTGTAGAGTTGTCATGAGCGGTACAACCTTTGGCTCTTGTTGAATCATCAGTGGACTGCACAACCTTCGGCCCGGGTATCTGTAAAGAGTGTGTGTATGTATTGCCGCGACTAAGTAAAAGTTTATAGATCGTTCATGCACATTTTGCAAGTCTGATTAAATAATCCTTGGTTTCGTTCAAAGAAAACATTCTCTGAATAGAAAGAAGCTTTCTATTTTTTTTGCGTGCATGTTGGCAATTAAAGTCTGGGGAGCCGACTGCATAGCGGGCGACGTCGTACAAATGCTGACCAAAAAAAATAAATACCCAAAAATTAGTTTTAGATGCAACCTTCAGCGGCACACAGCAGAACCAGCAGAGAAATTTCAGCGGCTAAAACACACCATTAATTTCTCGATGTTATTACAAACTGAATGAAGGAAAAAACTAAAAGCTACACTTACACTGCACTACATATGCTATGTGTGCATGCGATTGCATCATCCTTTCTTCTCCTCTTCTCCGCTCGTTTTATAGCTCGGGTCGCGATCGTCGCGAACAAGCAGTATTGGCCATTTGTATTCAAAGATCCGGCCAAAATTGTTGCTCCCGTGGTCGAGTGGTTAGCGTCACGCCTAACATGTCACTGCTAAATAATTCAATTTTAGTACTTGTTCAAATAGCTAATAATAGCGAATGTTATATGAATTCAATATATAAATTGATGCGTGCACTAAATAATGATATCAAATGTGAAAAACTCTCATATCAATCGATGTTTAATTTGTTCAGAACAGAAAAAGAGGTTTATTTTATTTGCCCAATATTTTTGATCAAGCACCCATTGTCATGAAAGGAAAGCATTTTTTCCATGTCAACATACCAACACACCACGCGTTGAGTGGTGGTGGTGTGGTGTCCGATTCGCTTCTTCTACTCTACGCACTGCCGGTGCTTGGGGTGAAAATGCAAGAGAAACTGTACACAATGTTCGAACATCATGTGAAACATTGGGATTAAACATCGTATGTCCAAACATACCACGAATACAAACATGTCACATTTTCTAACATAGGTACGAAAAAATCATGTTTGCACTCAAACACAAAACTGTGAACAGCAGCGTGAACATGTTTATTCCGGACGCAGTGTTTTTTGTGAAACACGGAAGACTGGGGAGGAGTGTCAAACCACTATAGAAACATTTTCTCCACATTCCAAATTGGGTTGCATTTGCTTGATTAATTCTCGAGTAATGCAGAAATTTGTGTTTCATTTGTATGGCAGAAAAAAGAGAAAAAATAGAAAAAAGGTTTGTTCCACGCATATGTAAGAATTTCAGTAATGATAGAGTTAAACAGTTTTTTTTGTTTCGGACTCTGTTACCTCAAACCGGCTCTACATTAAAAAGTACGCTGCGGAAGACGATTCTGTTGCTTCCATTTGAAAGATGAGAGAATTTAGTTCAGGATATAGTAATGGAACACCTAAATTAGTGGATTTAAATAACGTTTTGGAAGTGAAAAATTTGAAAGTTATTAATTTTTAATGTGTTATGATTAATTTTATTCTGAAAATTCGCATTGAACTTGATTGTTTCTCTCAATTTAATTAATGCTCTCAAACCTCTCTACAAATTGTTCTTTGGCACCCAACTTCTATTTTTCCGTATTTCGCTGCACTATCGATATAAACAATTTCTGGTGAAAATTCAAGCTAAATCTTTAAAAATCACCATTTTTCCCCACTGTAGGAGAGGACGGAGGAATATGGCCACCCGGAATAAGATGGCCACTCTATAAATTATTGAAACAATCAACTATTGGACAGTTATAATATATTATTTTAGTGTATTGCATTACACTCAATTATGTATACCCATTTTTGTGTGTATATAGGAGAAACGTCATGATAAACAATAAAAATAAACCTTTCAGATGGCGACGAGCACCGATTTGTAATTTTGCTTGAAATAAATTTAGTGTTTTAGTGGTGAATATATACATGTCCTGTGAAACCAATGGTATAACAGTAAACACACAGGTCTGTTAAGTGTGTTTTATAGAAAACGGTATATATTTAAAGCATTTCATAGGATTATTGAGACGCCTTTGCTTGACTCATAGCGAGGGCAAGGTGGCCACTATTGTAAGAGGTGTGATTTGCCATAAACGCACCTTTGACGAATTGACGAATTGATTGAAGTATTGGTTGAATAACTCAAGGCGCATTCATGATAAATTTGATGTTTTTTTCAGATTCCAAATATAATAATTTTCAATTATGATATTATGAATTTCGCAAGGGTTGCGCATTAAGCACGTTATAGGTAATACAGGAAAAATAACACCTCCCACTCCTGTCAAGAGTTAATCTAAAATACAATGACCTTGATATGTAGTACAGTTTTTCCGGAAACAATCATCCTCTATACGCCTAGATTCACGAGTTATTTCATGTGGCCATCTCACCCCTAGTGGTGGCCAACTTTACCCTTCATGATTTTAGTAGCACCTTTTTCATACCTTTTTTGATTTATCATATAACATTAGGAAATGAAAAGATTTTTTTTGTAAATCTACGTGATTGCGGAAAACATCCTGAAGATCGACTCCCCTACATATCATAGCCACTTAAATTTCATCTTAACGTTGAAAGGTTACATTTTTTATTGAAATAAGTCATATTTGAAACATATTTTTTTCATAAATGTTTATGATCGAGTACAAAATTTTATATAGTCGAATTGTATATAATCAAGTCAGTATACACTCGAGTCCGACCTGTATATTGCGTGGGTAGAGCAAAAATGATAGGGAGCGACGTTGCGTACTATATTGTTGAACGTTATGAAAAACTTTTGTATTAAACTTTTATATTAAACTCTTATATTACACTTTTATATGATTCAAATTTTTAATTTTGTATAAATGATATGATGATGATGATGTTGGATTAAAGAGGTTTTAAACTTTTCAGTTCATTCGCCTCTAAATAAATGATAGACTTTCAAATACGATTATAAACATTATCCAGTGATTTGGATCACGTAGAAGAAAGTTTAAAGTAATTTCAAGCAGTCGCCTAGCATAAAATTAAATATTGAAACCTGCTAAAAAAGACATATAACGTGTTGAAAGAAGATAAAAGAACAGTATTATAACACAAAGAGATTCTAGATCATTTGCGAGAAATGAGGTCAATTCAATACCATTTATATGGATAGAACGTTTACCCGAATGGTGAAAAATCCCGAATGAGAAAGAAAAAAATATAACAAATATATTTTGTTGATAATCCTGATAATAAATCAAAATCAAACTGAATTAAGAAATTTACGTTTGTTAAATCCAATTCAAGTATAATATTTAGAGTGAAAAAAATAAACGCGAAAAAGTAGCTCAGGAAAAATATGTGTTATAAATTTTTTTTTGTACCTACGTATTGATGTTTTGCATTGAAATATGAATTATATATCTGAAAGCTTAAATTAACCGGGCGAACGTAATGCACCAGGTAATTGTATGCCACCCGGCGTTCGCTAACGCTCGGTGAGACCTAACTAAAGGATCGTTTCCTACGTTTCAAACTAAACGAGCAATGGGTGGAACACAGGTTTGCTTGCGAGAGGCCGCCGCTTCAAACGGCGGGCCGGCGGCCGATTCTGATTGCCACACCTCGGTGGCTTGGGGCCACCTCGCTTCCTTATCCTCGTTAAATGGGGACTTCGTATTTATTAGCCTTAAAGGGCAACACGGAAAGGAAAGAAGACAGCATTTTAATTGTGCCTACTTCAATTACTAAAAATCTCTAGTATTATTTGAAATTTCCTCAATACAATTTTTCATTTTACTTCGCTTTTTTTTTGTTGGACTCTCATGTTGTTTCGATTTCATGTTATTTATCAAAAGGAGATTCAACAAAACTCATAATCTGATTTGTCGAAATTTTTCCTTCTTTATTCGGGTAAACATTTCATTCGGATAAATGTTGAATTCGAGTAAATGTTTCATTCGGGTAAATGTTGCATTCGGGTAATTGTCGCATTCGGGTATTTGTTGCGTTCGACTAAACGATCATTCGGGTGAATGTTGCATTCGGGTGGATGTGCTTCGAGTAACGGCTTTTAGGTGAATGTAACACAACTCATTCTCGACCTGCAAAATCATTTGCATTCAAAAAAAAAAGTAGTTGGAAGCTTGATATAATGATTAAAAATTATTGATCGAGAGAAAGCAAGTATTGCTCAGTGTATAACGCGGCTTCTTTTATTTAGGCCGTATTGATTTCTTTACCTTCTTCTTCTTCTTCAATGGCACTAACGTTCCTAGAGGAACTTCGCCGTCTCAACGTAGTATTACTTGCGTCATTTTTATTAGTACTTAGTTGAGATTTCTATGCCAAATAACACGTCTTGAATGCATTCTGAGTGGCAAGCTCTAGAATACGCGTGAGTGTAAGTCGGAGAAAATTTCTTTGACGAAAAATTCCCCCGACCAGAACGGGAATCGAACCCGAACACCCGGCATGTTAGTTATGACGCTAACCACTCGGCCAAGGGAGCACCGATTTCTTTACCTACAGTCATTTAAATTGGTAACTCAAGGGCTTGAGGACATAAAATTCTGATTTAATCTACCTGAAGGTGTAGTCATGGTTCACCTTATCTCTAGTTTGATTTGAAGGTCATTCAGAGGCCATCCAGGTTATTCTAAGCTAAGTTCTTTATTACTCTTTGTATAATATTACTTCTTTTTATATCCATACATTAATCCTACTTAACTTCTTTAGAGCTTATAATCGAATAGCACCAGTGTCTCTCTGGTTTTCATCTCTTCTTCAGCTCCATCAGGAATCTAATTAGAATTAATGAATGTGATTCTCTTTAGGAAGGACTGGCAGCTTTTCCGGAGAGGGAACTATTTGAGAACGAGAGTGAGATAGAAAATGTGTGTAAATGTGGTAGCTGCTGGCTCACTTGCCGAACCCTTGGGGAGCACAATGCAAGATGGGCAAGAATAGAATGTGAGATAATGAAATTTCGGAATTAGAACTTGAAATTTAAAAAAATTATAATTTATTAAATTATTTTTTTTAATTAAATTTATAATTAAAACATAGGCTTGAAATATAAAAATTTAAGGGTTGAAAATTCGAAATTGAGTATTTTAGATTTGGTATTCGGAATTCGATATTTAAATTTTCAATCTGAAGTTTGAGACTACAAATTTCAGCTTCAGGAAATAATATTTGAAATCTACAGTTTTCCGCCATCGTTATTGGAGTTCTATAAATAGTACTCGTGACTTCGGTTACCTTCTCAGGTTTCCCAAAGACAACTCTTCATCGTCGGGATTGGAGGTCGATAAAGAAGACGCGTGATGAACTTAGAATCATTAGTTTTGGAGCTGTTCTCTCGGTTACCTTCTCAGGTTTCCCAAACAAAACTCTCCGCCGTCACGATTGGATTTCAATAAAAAATACGTGAAATAAATAATAGAATATATAGTCGGTCCAATCAATTTTGCAGGTTTTCCTTCTCAGGATACCTAGAGATAATTTCTGCTGCGCGTTGAGACACATAGGATTTTCGAAATTTCATTTTCTCGTTCCGTCGATTGTTCGCTTTCACATAATCACATCACTTACCTCAGTGAATCCTGATTCTTACCTCTCCCCACTAACAACTATCCCTCCCATGATAAACGCTAGGGAACCACGCTATAGAGGCGACCCTTCTGGCCTTCGGGCGGCGAATATCATACTAACATTCCTTCCCTTCCCCTGGTGACTGTAAGGACGTGGCAGGCGTCGTTATTGACCATTTAAAGCTCGAATCACCGAAAATTGCACAACGAGAATGATTTGCTAGTCCCAAGCGTCATTCTGAGTGTTCTGTGTGCAATTTGGTTGGTTCAGGTCAATCACGGAGAGCAACTACGAATTGTACAGTCTACCCAAGCTCAAGCTCAAGCTCAAACGTTGCTTTTAAGTTCGAGTTTTTGAGCGCAAATAATACGTTTAATCCAGGTTTAAACACCACTCAACGATTTTCCGAACGCCTGATCAAAATGCAAAATTTGGCTTGCTTTTGCAGCTTCAATAGTAATTGCGACTACTTGATTACTGTTTTAACTCGTAAAATATCGACTGGGTGTGAATTAATATATTTAGCGTCGTTTAGTTGTATTGAAAATGTTTCTTCACCAAGCTTAAAAGTGTAAATGAAAATGCTTTTCAGAAAAGTATTGTTTTTGCAGATTAATAAGCGACTCGCTGGGAACCATTGACGAACTGAATTTTCAGATTATTATTGAACATATGAACATAAAAAAAAGTTTTGAATTTAGTTACATAATTCCAAAAATTTAAGTATTTTTTTCAATTGTACGTTTAATTAATTTCACCCTGGTGTACAATTTACCCCCGGATGACAGTGGTACATAAATGCAATGAAAGTACCATTCACGACCGTGAATGGCATTTTCTTTGCTCGAGCAAAGAACCCATAAGAAAAAAAAAAGATTTTTTTGTAGCTTATTGTGAATGATGATGAAGAAGTGGATCTATAATTCAAAACGCAAGAAATCATGATAAAATGTTTACATTAAAATGATTACAATTTATATTTTCATAAATGTGTTTTATCAGCGTTTTTTCGAGTTTAGTATTTTCCAGTGAAAAATAGAAAAACAATGCGGACTTTTCTTTCAAATTCAGATTTAAAGAAAAAAAATTGAGCACCAATCACACAATTTTACAACAACTTTTTTGGCGGCCATATTTCAATCAGACAAGAAAATGGCAAGTTTTTTGGTCGATTCAGCGGGGAATGACTATAATGTTATCTTTCTCCAGACTTCCCATAAGAATAACGGGATGATTTCGTTCTTCCATTTATTTGAAATATGAATAAAGTAATAGAATTACCAAGGTGAACAAGACCTGTAGAAAATTGTACGCAGGTGGATTGTAATTGATGTTCAACCGAACAACGGTCTGTAAATTCGTTTGAAATTCTGATCGATTGACTTACCTCTCGGCGAAAGCGGGAATCCAATTTGCTACCTGCTGGCGGGGGGAAAGTGTTTCAGTGCATAGGTCAGGCTATATTGCTACGATGGAGAAGGAGCCCACCGCAAAAATTTTGGCCCCTTATGCAGACGGACAGTGTGGGCTGCGTTTCGGCGAACGAAGTTTATGATTATGCATGAGTATAAATAAAATTCATCAAGCTTCATAAATATACATTTTCCATCTCTTCTTTATTTCATTAGATTCTTCATCCACCCACTCTCGCTATAGCTGAGATTCTTTTGCTAGAATTTTCTTGTTGCAGATTTTATACATATTTTCATCTAGTGAAAAGACAGTCCCAATAAGCATTCCATCTCCTGAACGGTTTTACCTCGAAGAAGTTCACTTGACAGAGTGAAGTTAAAAACTTTCTCATTATCTATAAACTATTGACTAATATAATGATATTTCAACTTAATTCCTTTGGATTACACATTACGTAATTATAATTTTTACACGTTTTTACATACACGCCTTTGGAATGAATCAATTTATTAGAGAGTGTAGAACAGATTCCGCGTATTCTCAACATTTCAAAATGTACGACCAATCCACCATGAGCAAACTAATATTAAATCTCAAAATAACGAAAAATTCCTCCAAAGTCTCTTTTCGAACCACATATTTCATCCGGTCTTAATGCCCAAATAACTTAAATATTTATGAAGTAGAAGCAAGCAGAAGCTTCGCCACCGTCTCCCCGTTACTATCCTAAGTTCATGTGAAATTGAACATCATTGTATGTACACATTTTTTGGGGTACCTTCCCCCGTGAATTCGTTTCGTCGATGTAATATAAATAATGCTGCACATTGATTCAAATTTATCGATCCCAGTTAAACATTTCCATGCCGGTGTTTCTCTTCCATACAGGCTGGGGCTGATAGCAATGATTCTGGGCCAGATGACTAACGGCCGGGATGCTGGTTCATGGGGGGGGGGGGAGGTTGTTTTTCCCCCACAAATACCTTAAACTTGTTTAGCTTGTTTTGATGAACTTCGCCGAGATATATAGTAAACATTGCATTGAAAATAGGGCGTAGGCCAGTGGAAGCGGGAATTCGATATTGGGACCGAACAATTCCAATCACCAAACCCGGCTCAATTTAGATGAAACTTTACATAAACATTCCCGGCGAGAAAAGATCAAAATTCGTTCTTCTATTCCGCCCGTTCGTTGACCCAGTCGTTTGTTTTGTTGAGAATGTTTTGGAATGGTTTGAGTTCGAAATTCATCCACGGTTCTCTCGATTGAATACTTAGATTCCAATATTTGAGTTATTTTGTCGATACATTGCAAATTTTGCAAAATACTGAGTCTACATGCATGACTCAGAGTGAAAATCAAAAGCACTAACGTTTGATTTGTTCGATGATACATTGTGGCACTCCCGATCCAGAATTAAATAAAAAATGTCATCAAGTTTTTTAATCTTCGGATTCCTCTATACAGCAAACATTCCTGGATTTGGGACCGTGTCAATACAGCAGTTTGTATTTATGAAGCGTATCCGCCGAGAAAGCGAACATTGGAGACAAAGGAGTCAATTCGTCGGAAAAACGGAATTATCTGTCGTGCATTAATTCTTAAACGTAATCCAGACAGATCAATAAACAATCAAGAAACTTCCCCGAAATTGAGATTTTCTGAACATCCCCTGGGAGTATCCAAGATCGTTCAGCCATCCGCCCCTTCGATATAAGTTTGTGCTTTTATATGCCGTTGTCATGACTTTTCCACCTTATTTCTACCGTACGAATGTTGTTGTTTTTTTTTGGCTGGTCCTCTACAGCAATATCGCGTCTCTCATTCTCCTGTTGCCATCAGCATTTGTCTTCGCTGATTTCTTTGCCTCTGTGCTCGGCATCTCGGTCACCATCGACGCTCTCAATTCCGATAGATGTGAGGAAAATCTCACCGACTTATGCTTTCAAGGAGGGAGCTGAGCTGGGGGGCAAATATTGTTGACGCTTTTTTTTCCGAACGACTCCGCGAAGAAAAACCGAAGATTTCAGCCAGCGGACACAACTTGCGTGTTTGTAGCACAGATGGGATTTGTCTGTGGATGGAAAATAAAAACGGAGAAAAATACATTATATTCAAAGAACGGTTCATATGACAAATGGACGTTGGGAAGCCTCGGCCCCGGAAAAGAAATAAATTAGTGGTAAGAAGATTGTGATGGAATTTCACAAACAAGGTTGCAATCGCTGACGAGTTTTGGCGTAAACTCTAAACAATACATTTGTCTCGGTATAGAAACAAGAGGGAGGCTTATAATGAAGAGGTGACTCCCATGGTCGTCAAAATTTAATTAGGACGATAATCGATTCCCATCAAATGTCATTGTCGTAATTTCACATATGTAAAAATTAAGCTATCTTGAGTACATTTGTCACGGTGTGTCGCAATCTGGTATCAACATAAAATTTTGCGTTGGAAATAGATTACATGGTGAGATAAAGTAGAATATCTAGATCATGTCTCGTCAAAGTCATAAATTGTCGAAAAACTTTAAAAAACGATGTCATTTAAATTTGTTTTAGTATCATATAAGACATTTTTTTCATTTTGCAAGAAAGTTGGTAAGTCTGCCGCCGTATGTTGAGATAATACAGATTTATATACGCGTTACGAATTTATCATAGATTTATCATCTACACCCAAACTAGCGTTGGCAGAAAACATTTCATCTTCGGCAGAAAGAATGCTTTTTCGTGTGCTGATGGGTCAAATGAACAAATAAAAGCATCTGTTTCAAAAGCTTTAAAATGTTTGTATGTATGGGAACAGATGTCTCTCCCTTTTCTTTTTTCAACTCTTTTGGGATTATACCTCAAAAAAAAAGTCCAAACGATGTGAACGGGGATCGAACCAAGACCGCATGGAATACAATGATGCTTCACACGACCACGCTATCCATATAGCTACTGGTGCTGTTGTACAAATGTCTGATTATACTACACCTCATTATGAAATGAAGTTGGAAAGTGTGTTCTAACAGTAAAAAAAGAGCATAAACGGTAATCTCTTTTTTCCTCGGCCTGGGCCGTGTGTTTGGCAAACTATGCGGAATGCTTTAACGCGTGGTTCTTCAATAGTGGTTTTTGGATTTTCGTGAACAGTGGTAATTTTGTTCTTTATCGCAAAACATTAGACCCGCATTTTTTATTATTTTACTAGGGTAACCATTATCGATAATCGATATATCAAATTAAATATAATTAGCTGATCTTTTTTGAAAAAGTACTGCAGTTGTATAGACTGTTAATTTTGTTTTCGTTATTATTGATTGTATTTGTTTTTTTATAGTTTCCATGGTCTAGAGATCAAGAACGCATGATATTTTTTCAATATTTTTTCTTGAATGATAAGGGTTTTTTACATATTCATATTCATATATGAATATACATATAAATATACATATTCGAAAATCGGAGAGGCGTTTTTTTCGACATTTCTACGCGATTAGACTAGATCTATACAACTAGAATTCAGTCTTTTCACGAGTGTGAAGAATAGCTAATCGGCTTCAATTTGATATAACGATCGTATGAATCGGTTCAATAGTTCAAACGTAATAAATTTAAAAAAAGTGATTTTTGGAATAAAGGGAAAAATGATTTTTCGGACCATCGGTTAACTTTGAAAAATCATAACTCGAAAACGAAAAGAAAAACGAAATATCCTTCCTTCTTCGAGGTCCGGTACCACTATGGAATTATCTGATCCTGGTCATAAGTACGATGGATACAGAAATTCTGTCTTCATTAACCAAATATATATTTGTTTTGGACCACATCTACTTGCTTCCAAGATTTTGTGATTGTGGTTGACGTGCTGCCAATATTCAAATAGCTAGATCTTTAAATATTATTTTTGTTCCGTGCCTTGTCTGAATTTAGCATGATATTTATTATATTTTTTCTTGATATAATACTTTTATGTTTTGAATTAGTCGCAATGCAGTTATTTACTATCGGAACTTTTTCGGGAACTTCCAGAAACAAAAGATTTTAGAAGCATTCAAGAAATAGTTTCCCCTTTGAAACATCCAGGAGTCTTCGATTTTCCAATTATCATCAATGGATTTTTAAGAGCATCAGAAAAATTGTAACATGAAAACTATCCGGTTTTTGTCAGCTCTGATTCTTGCGACGCTTTTTTTCCTCCAAATGAGCAAACTTTTGTCTGGTGATAATTTTGAAAAATAACGCAGATTCGTTGCAATTATATATCTGGTCAACTGTCAAATCATAAGTCTTCAAGTAATTGAAAAATTGTTCTTTGAAATTATCTGTCGCAGAAATTTTAAAACTAAGATAAGAATCGCTGAACTCAAACGACGCAAATACTTTCAACCACAACAGCCGTTTCTAGCTTGCTGTATTTTCCCTTAAAGTAAATATAGAATATCTACCATCAATTATATTAAACATTAAAACAATTCTACCTTCAGCAGCATATTTAATTTGTCTTATAGCGCTCGATGATTTCAAACCATACAGTTTCACAAATTGATCCTTTAGCATTCTTGTGATTGTCGTAAGGAAGGTGTCCTCCGAATTGTTGAGCGATTTGTGATTTTGATTTCATTATTTCATTATATTGCCTAGTTGTCACAACACACAAGAATAAATCATTTACAAAAAAGTACTACCGACTATCTCGAAAAGCAATTTCAACAATTGACTAAATAATATACTTTACGAATGTCTCTTCCACGGCTCAAACCAGGAAACCGCATTGGACGTTGCTCCCATTTCACACAATCGAGTCATCAGAATATCAATCTGCAAAACATAACCATTCACACGCTGCATCAACGATCACGCCATCCGGACGGTTCCCGAGAACATAAACATAAACATCAAACCACCCAGAGCGTTCTCACCAAATATGCTTATGTAGGATAAGTTGAAATATTGTAAACTATTTCATCATAACTTCAAATATTGTAAACTATTTCATCCAATATAATGGAGCTTCACTCCGAAATATTTTTTTAAAATAACTTAAGGCCGAAAAGTATTAACTGGCGCCCGAATAGGGACCAGCGCGAGTGTAGTGAGTGATAGTAAGATTCGCCACGGAAGAGTGACGCGAACTAAAACTATCCAAAAAAATCTGAAATTCCGACCGCCATTGAGCAGCCGTGTGGAAAGGCTCCACAAGTAGCAATCAGCAAAAGGGAACTAGCCGCCACACCGGAAAGATTTTGGATATCGCCTGCTCTCGACTCGAGGAGGATACCGACCGACAGAGGTTCCGGTTCCGAAAATCAAAGACGAGGACTTTCACCGAAAGAGGTTTCGAAAACTCGCACTTCCACTGGAAGAAGTCGAAAGTTAGAATGCTAAGAAATTTCATGTAAGTACACTAAAAGAAAAAAAAATTATAGGAGGTTGTGTCCAAGATACGACCGCATTGTTGACGTAGAACTACACTATTATATTATAAAAGTCGTTTGTTTAAACCTTCGGATATTATTCTATAATGCTGTGAAATTTTAGAAACAACTGCTTAATAGAACAATCTCTGAAATGTTTTTTTCATTGTAGAATCAGTTGACGATAATTGACTGATGATTCATTCTTGCCTTCACAGAACAATACACTAGCTGATCGTATGTCGCAATTTATTTCATGTCAATGCATTGAAAATTTACCTCGAACGCTTTTCCGGTGGCCTTTTTCGCAATTGACATCGACTCGGTTACAGTCGATTATATCAATATATCTTTGGCACCGCGAGAAAACAACAACAATGACAACACTTGCAAGTATCAAATATCATGCTACATGTTATTTAGTATTGCCTCAGTGAAATTGCACCTCCAGGCGTCGTTCGTAAAACGTAAACCAAGCGCCAAACAAGCGTTCACCATAGCATGCATACAGAGCCATACATTGGTGGCTTGAAACTACTAGGAATATAAACACTTCTCATCATTTTGCGCTCTTCTCAAAAGAAACACTTCTGTTTATAATACTGGCCTCGTAAAAAGTTGCATTACTTTCTCATACTCGAGATAAGCGCAGCTGTCACCCTTAGTGGAGGAAGTTTTGCTACTGGCAAGCGAAACCTAATCACATACAAAATTCCAGAACGACATTCACTTTCTTGGTGATTAAACAAGCGAAATAAACTCTTTTTTTAATATCAACAACCTCGAAAACAGTAGCATTGCTTCATTATGATCAAGACTAGTGCAAATGCAATCCTAGTTGTAGGCAGTTTTGCGACTGGCACGCGGACCCAAATAACTTGTAACATTCCAGTACAACATTCAAGATGCTTGGTACAATCTTAACGTCTACTTCGCCATAACGTCAGCTTAATACATTCATGCAATGCAAAAACACCATCGAAGCCCTTATGATGACGGAAAACAAACAATGTTCATTGCTTGGAAAAAGACTGAATTATGCCACACAGCTTGTACTCTGCTGTAACACCCATCGATGCGAATTCGTTGATGAGTTTGTCAAAAGCAACGCCTTCACCACCAGCGGGGGAGCTTGTTGCTGCCTGTGTAACGGTGTTTACATTTTCGACCGACACGCCGAAGTCGCCTACTTCGCTGTTGTTCGATGCGAAGGCTCGGTTCAGTGCGAGTGCTTTTCACTGCACCAACATCGCGTGCATCATCTGATGACGCTTGCCTCGAAATGTTATTGCCCCTGGCAATGCGTTCGTTTTTTGCAGGGCTCGAGCCAGCCTTCCTCTTCTTTTTGCTCATCACACACTGTGCGAAGCGTCCAATTTATGACGCGGAAAAAAACACACGATACGAATAACGCGAAAAACGAACAGGAAAAACCACACAACGATATCCAAGTTGAATTACCACTGGTGGGGTCCAATCTTAGATCGAAGCGCAGAAAAAGCAAAGTGAACTGGATTGCTCAATAGTCCGATGCCGAATGAAAGTTTGCCTCAGCGAGATCCACTGTTTATACTCTAGGCAAGTATTCCCCTTCATTCTTCTTCTTTTCCTTTGTTCACGGTGACTTTATATCCTACGATTTCCCCTCCGTTGCTCGTCGATAAGTTGCTCGTTATTGACAGCTCTGTTCGAGAAAGCACACAAATGGACTGAACAAATGCATGGGAAAATAAAAACGCTTAAAGTTTTCATGAAATTTGACCATTTACAAATAAAGGGATTCTAATGCATAGCATATTAAACAAATCTTAGGGAATTTCCGATTCGTTTAGTATGTAAATCGCCAAAATCCGTTCGCGGCAAAAATAGTTATTAACGTTAACTTTATTTCATAAAAACGTGACCTGTTTTCTGATTTGGCACCCTTAATGAAAGACGTAGTTCTACGTCAAAAAAGAATATCACAAAAGTGAGAAATAAAGTGAAATTTGAAAAAGTGATTTTTAATGAAGTGAATAATAACAAATAATTTATTTCAGAAAAAAAATCATGGTAATTAACAAAATATGTTTTGATAAAAAAAATAAATAAAAATAAATAATAACTAAATAATTAATTACAGATAAAAAGCAAGGTAATTTACAAAATAATTTTTGAAAATTATACATATTTGAAATAATAAATTCATATAATAAATTTTATATAATACAATATAATATTAAATATTTTTTTTCAGGTAAGGTTAAATTTTTATTGAACATCATATAAATATTTTTGAACAATAAACAAAATAAACAATTATCTTCAACATTTTTAATATTTTTTATATTCTAAACTATATACATTTTTTTGTAAACAATAATAAATAATATTTCTCAAACATTTATTTCATCAATATTCTTTACATTTTCTATATTTCTGAAAACTGGATAATTAAACAAAACAAAACTCTGTCGATCAAATTCTCAACAGGCTTGCCGCTGCCTCCCCAAAAATTATTCCTGATTATGTTGTATTTCACAAAACCAGGTGGATCAGGAGTTAATCCTGATCCACCTGGTTTTGTGTGGTTTAGAGGATTGGACGGTGACGTATATAAGTTTATAAGAAATTATGAACCGACATCATTGGCAGGAGCTTATAGTTACTGTACTTCTTTTCAAAATATTGAATGCAGAAAATTGTTAACAAATCCAAAGCTTCCAGAATTTCCAGCAGCAGCACGTAACTTAATTCCAATACCACCCAGAATTCCTCCAAGAACAATCCAACAACCAATCCAAAGGAAACCTTTCCCATACAGAGCACCACTACCACAATTTGCATGCAATAATCAAAGACCTGGTGGTGGTGGTGGTGGTGGATATAATAATCAAAGATTTAATCAACCATTCCCACAAAATTCCTTCCAAAAACCACAATTACCTCCCAGAAATCCTTTCAAACAACCTCCACCAGAACCAATGGAAGATCATTCCATTAGAAGCAGAATGGTGAATTATGGAAATAGACCACAAAATTCAAACCAAAATAGACCCCCTAAACGCCAACGTATGTTTAATATTTCTACAAATAATCCCCAAGATTCTTAAAATTCCCAAAATATAGAAAAACAAGAAGAACCAATTGAAGAATATATTGAACAAACAGAAGAAAATTACAATGAACAACTCCAACAGGATCAATACTTTGAGAGATATATGAAACAATTAGAAATTCAAGACGACAATGAAGAAAAAATTCAGAATTCAATTTTTTAGGATGAAATCTTCGTTACCATACTTCTTATATTACGGCAACGAAAGAAAAGCATTAAAAGTTTTAGTGGACACCGGTTCTAATCAAAATTCCGTACATCCAAAATTTACAAAGGTATCACATAATGTAATAAAACCATTTACAGTTTCTTCAGTAGGAGGAAACATAAGCATCAGCATAAATCAGCAAACGAGGAAAATTTTCTAAACCATACTCTGACAAAATAATAAAATTTTACCACATACCCGAATTAAAAACATTCGACGCAGTCGTAGGTCATGATACTTTAAATGAACTCGAAGCAATTATCGACGTTTCTGGAGAAAAAATTATAATGCCTAACAATAATATTATTCCACTTTTACAGCATAATTTTCAGCAAATCAATAAAATCCACATAAGGAACGAACACCTAAACACCGAAGAAAAACAAAAGCTTACATCAATATTAACCTCATTCCAGGATCTTTTTCAACCACCGGATCAAAAATTACCGTTTACCACCAGAGTAGAAGCAAAGATAAGAACAAGTGATGACAGTTCTGTATATTGTAAATCTTATCCCTATCCCCAATCTTTGAAAGCTGAAGTCACTGAACAAATTAACAAACTTCTTCATTTTTTTTTCCAAAATATATATTTTTATCAAGGCTCATATGGCGTTAGCCTGACGGGGCCGGAGTTCAATATTTTGACAGTTTTTCTTATTATCTATGTTAGTAATATGTAACCGATTACTCGCGGTCGGCTCGAGGTTAGTATTACAAGTGTTCTCGTAATTGGGATGTTGCTGACTCCAATGTTCTGTACGTGTGCCCGACACGGGATACTTCCTATTGGGATGCAGCTGACCATTAATCAGCAACGCCCCCCTAGTATGTACCCCATATCTAGCGTGGTGCGTCTTCTCGACTCGAGGAATCCAGGATAGAATGGTCACTAGCCGACGCAATCATCAGCTCGTGTAGAGTTGTCATGAGCGGTAAAACCTTTAGCTCTTGTTGAATCATCAGTGGACTGCACAACCTTTGGCCCGTGTATCTGTAAAGAGTGTGTGTATGTATTGCCGCGACTAACTTCTTCATGATGGTATAATAAAACCTTCGCGTTCTCCATATAACGCACCTGTTTGGATAGTACCAAAAAACTCGATGCATGCAATGAAAAAAATACAGATTAGTAATTGATTATCGTAAACTAAATGCAAAAACTATAAGTGATAGATATCCTATCCCGGATACATCAGCAGTTTTAGCAAACCTTGAAAATAACAAATATTTCACACTTGACTTGACCTTGCGTCAGGATTTCATCAAGTACCCATGTCAAAATCTGACATTGAAAAAAAACAGTTTTTTTCTACAAATGACGGTAAATACGAATTCGTTCGAATGCCGTTCGGATTAAAAAAACGCACCATGCATTTTTCAAAGAGTAATGGATGAACACTCAGAAAAGCGAATTTCAAAATCCAGCCTGACAAATCAGAATTTATGAAAAATTAAGTAGAGTTTTTAGGATTTATTGTTTCAGAACACGGTTTAAAAGCAAACCCAAAAAAGGTTGAAAGCATTGAAAAATACCCAGAACCTACTAATTTGAAAGAATTAAGAGCATTTCTTGGACTATCTGGTTACTACAGACGTTTTATCAAAGATTATGCAGCAACTGCAAACCCTTTGACAAAACTTTTAAGAAAGGAAGATGGCCATCGCCAAATTCCGAAAAATCATTCTAAAGCATTTTTAATCAAATCAGATGCAGAAGCACGAGATGCTTTTCAAACTTTAAAATGTATTTTACGTATTATTAAACGATGTTCTAGCTTTTCCAGATTTTGAAAAACCCTTCATCCTCACCACAGATGCATCATATAAAGCCTTAGGAGCTGTGCTTTCTCAACAATTTCCCAACGTAGAAAGACCGATAACCTTCATTTCCAGAACTCTTTCCAGAACAGAAGAAAACTAGGCAACAAACGAGAAGGAGATGCTTGCAGTTGTCTGGGTATTACAAACTCTACGGAATTTCATTTACGGAGCTAAATTAAAAATTTACACTGATCATGTACCACTAACATTCACACTATCACCAAAAAACAACAACGCTAAACTATAACACTGGAAATAATTTTTGGAAGAGCATGATTATGAAATGCATTACAAACCTGGAAAATCCAACGTAGTAGCAGACGCGTTATCACGCATCCAAATTAACTCACTAACCCCAACCATTCATTCAGCAGAAAATGATGACATTTCATACATTCCATCAACTGAAGAACCTATCAATGTTTACCAGCGTATACGCTCCAAATCCAATAGTAACAAATTTTTCCATGAATACGACTAATAACGATGGGCGAAGACGTGATAAAAGCAAAACATTTTCAGTGATAAATTCGAGAGTGATAAAAACGCCCAGTAATATAATCGAGACGTTACTGTATATGTTTTGATGAGAAAATGATGTCATGTTTATTCACATATTTAATCAGCCGCAAAGTTTTTGAATTGGTAAGTATTTTGTATGAATAAGACAAATATAATTTCTTTAAAGAAATTTGGCTCCAGGGGTCGATGGTATGGATTTATTCCGGAAAAGGGGCCTTTGCCCAGAATAGTTTATGAATTCCTGGTTCAGATGTTTAGACGGAAATCGTGTATCAAATTTTTCGAAAAGGAATAAATAAACGAGATTTGTTCAGAGCAAGTTTTTGTTTCGGTGGATCAGCTTTCCATGGAACTACTGATGGTGTGCGGATAGAAATTGTCCGATTGATGCTTTAGATATCGCTAGCAAGATTATATGCATTCTTTCAATTTGATAAAAATGTTTCATTTTATATAAAACTTTGAAAATACGTTAGTGTTATTCTGTAAAAAAACAAAGTAATTTGGTTGTTCAGCGTATAAACAATATCGAGTTTCGTTCCGAATAAAGAGCATTTGCAGGATTCGCCACTTTTGAAGAAAAAAGTGGTCGAAGCACGTTGTTTGCTTGTGGAAGCATATAATGAATATACTTTAGCAGTGAAAATATGTGAGAGATGGTTGCGACAATTCAAAAGTGGTGATTTTAACTAAAAAACAATGATCATCAAAACCGGTTCGAAGATGTGGAACTACCGATTTTGGTTTCGACTGAATAACGTATGGAACGGTTGGCTTTTGTGGGATCGTTGTCAGCTGAGTTCTGGGCTGATACCAGTCGTTGAATAAAATGGTTCCATGACGCACAAAATAAAATGAATGCCCTGAAAAATGCTTCTTTCTGGATTTTAATTCTATTTTTGTTGCTTTCATGCGGAAGGACAAAAAATGCCTTTGATAAAAATATGAAATTTTAATTCTTTGTTTAAAGAAAAGACAACACTCATAATAACAAAAATGGGGTAAAAAAGATTTTAATTTTTCAAAAATTGATTTCACAAAGATCGATTCTCTGGTACTGATTTTATCAGTGAATCGATAAATCGTTTAGGAAGGATGCAATAAAAACCCTTAACTGGGAAACGTTATCTCACTCGCTGTAAGCAAGAATGTAAGAATGTAAGAATGATTTCAATACCTTTCTGTAAAAAAAAAGTAAAGAGCATAAATTTTTTCTCACCGAGAGCGTCGAAACAACAAGCACTACGCGAGCGCGTTGTATGGTTCTTCAAAACGCGTGAAAATCAAGGAAGAAAGTTTACAGTAGACCACTTTAGGGACGAAAATGTGCCCTGTTTTCCGAATCCTGGCATCCTGGAATGTCAAGCGAAAGACCGGTAGTGGCCGTCCGGAGAAAATCATGACGAAAAAGAAGAAGGAATCTCTGAAAAAGCTGTTCAACAGCAAGGACGGTACGAGTTTGCGTGAAACCGGCCGAAAATATCGCTGCTTTCATTTCTACATCCACAGAACCTTCAAGCAGGAGGGGCATTGTCTGCCGGAAGAAAACTAGGTCTCCAGAGTACAGGGACGAGGATTTTTTCGGTTCCCTCAGTACCCTGGTGTACAAAAATAATTGGCGGGCCACGGACACCAAGCAGCTGACCACGAAGATCCGGAAGATGAATGCCAGTGCCGTCCAGCGCTTGTGAGAGCATCTCCACCAAGTTGTACGGTGCAACTGAGCACGGCCCCTTTGCCAACATTCACTGACTTTTATTTGAAGAACAACCGTTATGTTTTTAATAAAAAATACTGAATTGCTTGAAATAATTTTTGTTTTTTTTTTTACTATATCACTGAAGAAAAATCACTGAAGGAATTGAACACCCGTTAGTGGACGGAACAGTGACGTTGTTTGTGTATCGCTCTGTGTTCATCTTTTTGCTTCAATAGGGCATGCACTTGCAGAGAAGCACTTCGCCAAATATAAAAATGTTGAAAATTGCATCGGCGGATGGTTTTGATCGAAACAAGCAAGGTATTCATTAGTTGTAAAGTAATTGGAATAGAATCCACAACTTGCCTGACGACGTGTTTCGACCGCTTTTTTATTATATATTTTGAGGTTTTCCTGGAACTTATTTTTTTTCATCGTAAAATACCAACAATTTCAACTTGCGCACCTGGTAATGTAAACTTAAAAAGAATTATTTTTAGTGAGTATTTGGTTATACCAACACTGTGTGAGCTGTTCCCATGTTCCCCATATGTTCGGCCGATACCAGATGAGAAGCCACACCACTGATTTTCTTATCTATTAACCAGACAACAGAGTTATTAGTTTCTCTGGAAATAGCTAACCGTAATTCGCTACTTCCACATGAAACGAATTACTCGCAGTTTCAGTCACCTGTGTCACTGCATTTTCCACACGCACTTGTGTTCAGTAATTTTGGGTTGGTATCCATAATAGGCGATATAAGTGCATCAAGGTAAGAAAAATGTCATCATTTATTGGAAATACGTGCATCAATATAGAAATAAAGCACCAATGGACCTTATGCAATCTGTGGAATTTTCAAATCTTCTATCCAGAAAACAAATGAACCTAGTTTAATGGGAATGTTTTGTAACTCCTCAGAAACTTTCACTGGTTGTATTATGCAATTTTGTAGTTTCTAATACATAAAAATCGTTAAATGCAGTTGTGCAGTTGCAGACGATGCATGTTTATGGTTGTGCTCTTCTGGATGTTAAAATCGCTCGATGGAAAATATATTTAAGTACCATTCCAAACACGATTACCACAGTAAGCACAATTGTGCTTAATATGGCGTGTATGTGAACCTTTCTAACCCGCATGGCTCCAACAAGATGTCAAGAGGCTACTGATGCTCAAGGTCGGGACAATCTGAAAACCCTCAACAAAACGAATAGTTGCCATCGTTCTCGCTCCGAACTGCAGTGAAGATGAAGATGAATACCCGTGTGATGTATTCATATGTGCACTCACACCAATGGAAGCTTGTGATGCATCAGGAAAATATCATCCTTCACAGCCAAGGATCCTCTTTATTGCTGAACCTCTAACGTCAGCCTACCCATTCACGAGACATGATAGTAAAAGGATTTTGTTCGCTTATGTAAACGGATTGTAGGGATGGCCATGTTGAAGTGCATTTTTTTGAATATTTGTTTTCCTATAATGTTTGTAAATAACGTGGTTTGCCGACTACACACAAATTCTTTGAGATATTCTGACTAGTTGAATACGATAATTTTCGCTCGAATCTGCTTCCTTGCTCACACGTGGTATATATTACTTGGTTCATTCTAAGCACCACTATTAAGCGCCCAATGGATCAATCCGCATGGGGCGACCTCTCGCAAACATAACCTAAACTTGAAACACAACACGTCATCTTACCTAGGGGTTATTTTCTCGAAGTTTCAAACCGAGAGGAATGGCATCGTCTTCTCCGTTGTCACACTGTTCCTTGCTTCTGCGCCTATATGCTGAACGTATTCATGTATGTTGTATGTAATGTTTCTGTTTTATTGACTGGTACGTAGAACTTCTATTGCTACTGATGGTTAGTTTGTTTGTCCGTGGTGTTTCTAAACATTTTTGAAGATGGATGTTGTTAGGTGGTGTTGATGTTCAGTTCAAAAACGAAAAATCGACGGGCATTTCGAATCGTTCCTTCGTTGGGCCTTATCTGGAAAAAAAGTAAAATAAAAATAAAAATGTAAATTAGACTACCAGATCCTAGGGAAATATAACACCAAATTATTATTGTTAGTAATAAAAGTTCAATTGTCAATGTTTTATAACTTATATCCATCATTGTTCAATTTGGTCCAATTGCGTGTTAGGTTAGGAACTTTTCCACTCCAACTGCTGGTTGGCAATCATGGCCAGTGGGCTCGCCAATGATTAAAAGTTCTATTGCTGCTTCCGCGTTTTGAGTCATGGCTTCACTTTTTCCGTTGCTGTTCTTTGCTTCCAGCTTTAGGTGATTTTTTTTACTGATCTTTGAGTTGGAGTTAATTATCTTTGCTGGCTTTTTTTTCTTTCTCCTGCGCCTTGTTTGTTGCATCATGATAGGAGAAATCAACTTTGTTAATAAAGTTAGTCAGTTACGTAGCTTTACCATTTTGTGCTCTCTTTGTAGAATTGCTTGCTCCTGGAGCCCTATATATAATTAACAAGTTCAACCTGCAGGTCATATTTCAGCCATTCCATGCCAAATTGACACAGTGGTTCTCAGATTTTCGTGAAAATTTGTAGCTTTGTTCTTCATCGCAACATATTAGACCCGCATTGTTTTAATTTTTTCAATAAGGTGCCCATTGGATGGTCTGAAACATCAACCCCTTTCCTCCACAAATGACTTTTTCCAAAAATTCGTAACTTTTGAACTATTGCACCGATTCAGATGATCGATATACCATATTGAAGCCAAGACTAGTCTGTTTTTAAGAAAAATTATACTTGCGAAAAGAGATTTTGTTTTCGTAATTATTGATTACATTTGTTTTTAATAGTTTACATGGTTAAATATAGAGGGTGCTATTTTTTTTATATTTTTCATCGAAAGCTGAGGTTTTTTCTACATAAGATAGGGTAAATGATCTTGGTTTGTCCCCACCATAGAATCATTCATTGCACCCTAAAACCTCCACATGCCAAATTTCGTTTCATTTGCTTGATTAATTCCCGAGTAATGCAGAAATTCGTGTTTCATTTGTATGGCAGCCCCCCCCTTAGAGAGAGGGTGAAGAGTCTAACAACCATAGAATCATTTATTGCACTCTAAAACATGAATATGCCCAATTTGGTTTCATTTGCTTGATTAACTCTCGAGTAATGCAGAAATTTGTGTTTCATTTGTATCTCATTAGCTTCAATTTGATAAACCGATCGTCTGAATCGGTTCATTAGTTCAAAAGTAATGAATTTTTGAAAAAACATAATTTTTAGAAAAAAGGGGAAAAATGTTTTTTTTTGGATTACCATAAAATGAAATGGGCACCATGATGAAAAAATAAAAAAACATAGGGATCTAGTATTTTGTGATAAGGTACAAAACTACCACTTTTCACGAAAATCTGAGAAAACCACTAACCGTTTGGCATGGAATGCTGGTATATCACTCAGTTATGATTCTTAAACGGATGGTAAATGTTGTTGTCCGGGAGCAAACATTAAACATTGCTCGCCCACTGGTCTGAATAAAGCCTCTTAAGAAAAATTACATTTGGATAACAATGCATGAGGGATCACGAACGAATTGTGACATT
Source organism: Toxorhynchites rutilus septentrionalis (assembly GCF_029784135.1). Classification (NCBI taxonomy): domain Eukaryota; kingdom Metazoa; phylum Arthropoda; class Insecta; order Diptera; family Culicidae; genus Toxorhynchites; species Toxorhynchites rutilus. The sequence goes on along the minus strand of NC_073746.1, from coordinate 255,218,660 downwards.
AGCTCCTCAAAATGCATGAAAGAAGCTCTATGCTTGCACTTTTCATAAATCTTCCATAATATTCATTGATTGAGATTTGATTCAGATGCAACTTCAAACAAATGAATACTAAGCAAATGGTAGTCCTACGTCAAACTTGCGGTTGTATCACAAGTATAACCCACCTCCAGTTTTTTTTGGTTTCTAGTTTTTCACTATATAATTTCACTTACTGACAGACCGACGGTTGTAACTAGGCGGAAAGAGCACTTTCAGAGATTGTTGATTGGTGATGAAGAAAACCAAACCAGAAATAGGATAAGAGTTGTAAGTGATGAACAAGCTGTGGAACCACCAACACAGTAGAAGTTTAAGAAGGCAATTAATGAACTGGAAAACAGTAAGGCCGCTGGGAAGGACGATATCCCGGTTGAGCTTCTGAAAGCGGGGAGCGAGCGGCTGTACGACGCGATCTGGGCAGACGAAAAAATGCCGGATGACTGGTAGGATGGTCTTATTTTCCCTATTTACAAAAAGGCCACAGACACTACAATCGAGCCATTACGTCGCTCAATTCAGCATACAAAGTGCTCTCTCGCATCCTATTCCTCAGATTGAAACCGTTGGAGGAGCCTTGCGTCGGCCAATATCAGGCTGGTTTTCGAGAAGGTCGCTCTACGACGGATCAAATCTTTGTCCTGAGGCAGATCCTTGATAAGTCCCGGGAATATAACCTACAGACACACCATCTGTTTATAGATTTTAAGCGGCGTATGATTCAGTGCAGCGAAATGAGCTGTGGAAAATGACAATGATGTGAGCCGTGAGATGAAACGCTGCGAATATGGCTTTCTACGGACTACGTAGTCAGCTGAATTCCCGTAGTCTGCAGACTTGCACAAAACTAGCGCTGATATTCCCGGTTGCCCTCTACGGACACGAAGCGTGGGCGCTAAAGGATGCGGATCGACGAGCGCTCGGTGTCTTCGAGCGTAAAGTGCTGCGCTCAATTCTTGGCGGCAAATTGGAAGATAGAATGTCGCGCAGAAGCGTGAACCACGAACTGTATCAGGCATACAAACACGATGACATAGTTAAGGTGATAAAAGCTTATTTAGCTTATTTGTGATGAATTCAAGCCTATACGATATCATTGACGTAACCAGGTGCCGGATCATGTTTCCATAGGAAGCAACCACTTTATGACCAGAACCAAATCCCATCATGCGCCATATCGAACTTGATGGTTTGTCAATACTAGCTCATTTGTGACCATTTCAAGGGTTTATTGTCACACTAGGATAACCCGGATGTTCTTCGAATGACTTGCAACTCAAAGTTTAGACCAAGATATGAGAAAGGCACGACTAATCAGATGTGGTATCCTCAAACGCTTAAATCATCATTTATATTACTATACGTTCCATAACATTACCGTAACGCTCTGCGACCTTGGCACCAGTAATGGTTTCAAAAATAATTGGGTATAAATTAAACAGAACATTTCGAAAACATTTAAATTTTTCTGAAAGTCGTGATCAATTTGCCCCCAGTTTACGGTACTAAAAAATATAAAACAAATAATGGATCTACGAGATTTTTGCGTCAACCGATTGAAATTCATTACACTGAATAAAATAATATGTCTTATCAGCTAACTATCAAACAATTGAAAAATCTCAACTATTCACTATATATATTTTTTTTTTTTTATCCAAAATATATATTTTTATTAAGGCTCATATGGCGTCAACCTGACGGGGCCGGGAGTTCAATATTTCGACAATGTTTGCCCTATAACTATGTTAGTAATATGTAACCGATTACTCGCGGTTGGCTCGAGGTTAGTATTACAAGTGTTTTCGTAATTGTGATGTTGCTGTCTTCAATGATCTGTACCTGTGCCCGACACGGGATACTTCCTATTGGGATGCAGCTGACCATTAATCAGCAACGCCCCCCTAGTCTGTACCCCATATCTAGCGTGGTGCGTCTTCTCGAGGAATCCAGGATAGAAGGGTATTCACTATATATGTCGCTATATATGTCGCGGACTAAAACATACGTGGGGATCATTTCACTTAATTAGTGTGTTCGGAATCAAAATCCATCAATTAGTTGGAGAGATATTAACGTTAAAAATTTTTCACTTTTTCCATCCGAAACTTTGAAATAGTCCCCTATATTGAAAGGTTAGACGTAGTCCCACGTCAAAATATGAGTTTGTTGTTTGTTTTTCTGTTGATGTGCGTCGCATATGTCACATGTTTCTGAAAATAGAGAATTCAGTTTCAGTTGTTTTTCTGTTGTTTTGTTGTGTTTAATTATAGATTCAAAAACCTGCGTAATTCAAAACATCATCATCTTCGACAGTTCAAGCAAGCTGTGGCGACAATATGTACTCTTAGTGGATGTACACATCCGATTCGACCGCTCCGGAATATCATTACCGATGCATGCATCGAGCGCATATGTGGCACATTTTCTGTACATTTCGTTTACCGAAAAGTCAAATATTTGCATCGCTAGCGAGCGGGTAGCGCTTACATCGCACGTTTGGTTGCTTTAAAAGGAGGTATCATTCGTGGATTTCATTTGGTAGAGGCGAATGAACTGCAAAGTTTAAAGCCTCTTAAAACAAAGTAGCGAAGTGGATTTCATTCACTGTGCTTTGGATATCGAACCGAGAATGTGGTACCTTAGCACTCCGAAAGAGTGTATAGTAATTTTCTGTGTATTACCTCCGCAACTGACGATAACTGAGCAAGTAGAGGAAGAGCCATATATCCATTGGGCTTCAACTGTTGTGGAGGTCTTTGCTTCTGAACAGTTATCGGCGGTATCTGCAGTTCACCGGTGATTACTGCTTTTGGTGGCTTTTGTTGGTTTTGGCGGTATTTGGCGCTTGGCGAATTTTCCAGCTAACCGCTTTAGTGGTGTTTTGCTGTCCATCGACAAAAAAGCGCGCTTTTCCAGCGGCAGCATCGTTGCTTTCTCTCCAGACGAAAGAAAGTTTTTCCCCTGTGCTGAAATGCAGCAGCTGAGGTGAGTGATACGATAAATTCCCGAAAATACAATCTAAATTTGAAACTTTAGTGTACGTAAAATATTAAAAATGGTTGCTTCGCGAAATTTCACTACAATAATAGATCATGCATTGCAAAACGTTAAGCACAAGTGTAAGAGTTAAAGATTCGGGTAGCAGTCTTGTTGAAAATGGCTTCAAAGATGCAAAAAATTATTTCAATCTTCATACATTAACACCAATCGCTACAAATGTTTGTTCGTGTTCGAGAACAGTTCGTCCGATTAGAGCTGTCTATTTTGTTGTGGTATTAGTTCAAATTAAATTCGCGTTGAAGCATTTAGTGGGAAAGAAAAAAAAACTATTCATTTACCCTTCGTGTATATTTTTATTATTTCAGCCATACAGAACGCAGGAGCCGTCTCGTCCTGGGTCACAGAGGACAACACATCTTATTCTACTTCGGAATTTTTGTATCGTGATATGCATCATCCACCAACTAACCAAAACGACCACCAAATTATTATTTTTCCAATATTTAAGGGTTTTCCAACATTAAATTCCGAAAGTAAATTGAAATAAAACACACTAAGAATTCGAATTTCGATGAAACTTTTATTTCAAATTAAAGTTTGGTTTATGCTATTATGTGTGAAATACAACATCATTCAAATGTCCACCTAGGGCTTCTTCGCACACCTTGATCCGGAACAGGTAATTTTCGATGACTTTACGGCACATATGGGGCGGTATCTCGGTCATGACTTCACGAATGTTGTCTTCCAAATATTCAAGAGTTTGCGGAGAGTTGGCATAGACACGGTTTTTCGCATAACCCCACAAAAAAAGTCTAGCGGGTTCAAATCGCATGATTTGAACGGCCAATTGGCATCACCAAAACGCGAAATTATGCGTCCCTCAAATTTCGTTCGCATATTGTTCGCATATTTCGTTCGCAACACGACCGAACATGGCCATATTGGCCATGTTCGGTCGTGTTGTGTGGCACGTGGCACCGTCCTGCTGAAACCACATATCATCCGTATCCATATCTTCAATTTGTGGCAAAAAAATCGGTTAACATGCGGCCATAGCGCTCACCATTCACAGTTACCGTCTCGCCGTCCTCATTTTCAAAGAAATACGGCCTGATGACTCCACCAGACCATAATGCGCACCAAGCAGTGACTTTTGGCGGATGCAATGGCCTCTCAACAATCACGTGTGGATTTTCTGAGCCCCATATATGGAAATTTTGGGTGTTCACATAGCCACCGAGCTCGAAATGTGCCTCATCGCTGCAGAGAATTTGGTGCGAAAATTCAGTATTTTGCTGCTGTTTTTCGTTCACCCGATCGACGTATGCCCGACGCATTCCATGGTCACCACGCTCTAATTTTTGTATCAGTTGGATTTTATATGGATGTAGGTGCAAGTCCAAATGCAAAATTCGCCACAATGATGTATTTGACAAGCCCAATTGCTGAGCACGCTGTGGATTCGAAACATTCGGGTCATCCTCCACACTGGCAGCAACAGCAGCAATATTTTCGGCCGAACGCACATTACGATGATGCACAGGTTTCAAAATATCCGCTACGGATCCAGTTTGTTCGAATTTACGCACTACATTAGCGATTGTGTGCTCTGTAGGCCGTCCATGACGACAAAAATCCGTCCGTAATGCTCGAGAAACATTTGCCGGTTTTTCATCATTTTTATAGTATAATTTAACAAAATTAACACGTTGCGCGATGCTAAAACGATCCATATTGTAAAATGTCAGACATTCAACTAACGATATGACGCTTTGGTTGACAGCTATGTCAAACGGTTGTCAGCGCAGGGCTGTATACTTTCGGAAGCCCGAAATGGAAAACCCTGTTCATCTATATTTCAGAATTAAAAAAAACATGTTTTCGAGAAAAATGAATTTTAATTTCTTAAATATTTTTTCTTCAAAGAATATTTATTTTGAAAAATTAGCTCAATATTTTTAATGAAAACATAAATAATTTTCTACATACCGTTCTCTGGCTAAAATTGTGTACGTTTGATAGATTTTGTGTAATTTTTTTTTCGAAATTTAACTTTTTTTTTCGGAAAATCTTACTATAAAAACTATAAGATCTACAAAATATTGGTAAAAGAATGAAATGCAGGAAATTATTTATGTTTACATCAAAAATATCCAGCAAATTTTTCGAAAAAATAATTCATGGAAAAAAATATTTTGAAAATTAAAACTCATTTTTCTCGAAAATATTTTTTTTCATTTCTAAAAAAAATGATTTTAATAGCCCATATAGCCATACATCGGACTTTTACAGCGAAAAAGCACTATTACATGGAAAAAGTTTTTCAAACAAAAACTTTTTCATGTTTTTCTTTGAAAAATTATTATTAATGTTTAATTCGTAACATTTTTATGTATAAATTATAGCGATTTATATGCTCTGCTAACTTTTTTCTATGTCAAGAACATTCCAAATAAGAAAATTTACACACAAAAATGTTACGAGTAATACATTATTTTTTCAGTGGTTTCTATACGAAAATGTCTTATATTCCAGAAACTACAAAAGATAGAAAGTTGACGTCTTCGAGGAGAGTTCATATTTCAATTCGATCTAAAACTTTGTCGGATACACTATATCGCCATCTTGACTATATTATTTAAATAATTTTGTTTTCAGCGAATTGTTTTTTTTTCAAAAAAATGGCATATTTTTGAAAACTCAAACAATTTACTACATTTCATCCTTTAACCAGAATTTTCTATGTATTATAGTTTTTGAGTTATATTTTTTTTTGTAAAAAATCAAGAAAAATATGTTGGCCCTTTCTAAAAGTTAGTCTAATTCTTTTATGAATATTTCAAGTATGCAAAGTCTCTTAAAAGACCAATGTGTTTACACCCACAACGTTTCACTACTATCTGGAATGGTGCTGCCAACGGCCAGTCGAGTTGGCATGATATTCGTCTATTGCTTTGTAGCAGTCGAACTTCTAATCACTTCTTATCGGTCACTCATGACTTCACCCGAAAATTCGCGTTCTACGCGAACGGTGACATGTCTCATTTACCAGTGAATGCGGTGCGTAAGTGTGTTTTGATTGAATTAGATTGTTTCCAAACGTCCGCCCGGGCGGTAATCGGTAATGCAATTGCAAACTAATCGCTCTGAAAGAACTTACCTATTAGGGAGCACGCTGACCAGCACTTGAAAACATAGCGCTATGACGAACGCGTGAACGATCATCATCTGTAGTACGGATGCCGGTGTGATTCGAGCCGGTGTCGCAGTTTATCCACCGGATATGCATTGGATGGTGAGGAAGCAGACGAGAGAGGAGAAAGCACATGAAAACACAATTAGTCAATCATTCCATCTCCATGACGGTGGGCCTGCTAACGAGATAAATGGTTTACTGCTATCTGGTGTTGATGATTAAGTTATCTGGTGGAGATTGCAGCATTAAATGGTTATTGGATTCGCTAGTGCTCTAGCATGTTTTAACAACTGCAGTGATGCGCAGCGTGTTTGAAATTTTGGTCTGTGCAAAGAGCATGACTGTTGATCGATCACATTCGTGATTTGGATTATTTTAAGGTAAACAGGAACACGAAATAGTACACTATCATAGATTGTGTTTTTTCTTCATTTTTCATCAACGATCTGAGTACGATACATAACTTTCAATGGTCTTGATTTGGGTTCAACTCTTGTAAGAAGATCAAATGTAATATATTTAATAAGTAACCTTGTGTACTAGTCGAGCAATTCACTCTGAGTGGGCACTTGCGCTATGCTATCATTCAAGCTAATCTCTACCAATTATCACTTACGTGTTTAGATGCACATTTGGAGCCGGCGTTGTTAACACCATGTTGCATAGCAGCCGGATGTTCCCCTTTGATAACATGCACAACCACACTGGCAGAATCTGTAATATGATAGGATTGAAAAATGGGCATGAGGAGTCAGCAGTTAGTTTTAGAGATTAAAAATACTGTTTGTTAATCTGAATTTGATTTTCGACAGTGTTCGGTTGGTGAGTAACGCTAATTTCCGATGGACACATTCACGACTTCTCATATATATATATATATATATATATATATATATATATATATATATATATATATATATATATATATATATATATATATATATATATATATATATATATATATATATATATATATATATATATATAAGTAAACCATTTATCTCGTTAGCAGGCCCACCGTCATGGAGATATATATATATATATATATATATATATATATATATATATATATATATATATGACCAAATGTTTTCGAAAGGGAATAGAACGATGCATTCAAGCAGATCGTTTATAACCACACTGACGAGGTATCATGATTGAAAAATGAGAAGATATTTTTCAGCAATGTCTCATAACGTAAGATACTGTGTTTCAATATTGCGTTTTAACCAGAACTTATCACAACCTTGGTTGTACTCCTGCTTGAGCTTCTCATATGTGTGCTGATGATAATCAACTTTTCTTGCATTACCACCTTGGCTCATTCCTTGGCAAGGCTGTAATATATTCAGATTTATTGTCCACTGAGGAATATTGAATATCCTAAAACATCTTAGTAAAATCATTGTGTAATACGTCCAAGTGAGTAACATATGATAATATAACATGATCTTGAAGCTTTTTTTAATACTTTTGACAAATGCGGATACTATGAATATTCTTTTCTGCTTAAATTTTGTTTTGTCAGAAAGACCGATATTATTGAAACACTATTTCCTAAAAGCTGAAAATCTTGCTAAGCCAAGCCTTTTGGTGGTCAGCAAACTCCAGCGTGTAGAAGTAACCGAGTGAAGATTCCGTCGTTTTTCTCATATAGCTGAGCAGAGAGTTCAAAGAATTGCTTCGAAGCTTGTTAATAGCACTTATAACATATTGTGAAGACTGATGCGATTTAGGGCTCAGACGCAATGCTCTTCCATGGAATAGCTTTGTCGGTAAAAAAATCGTTCCATGGCCAGAAAGTTCGATTCTCCTATGATATCTGTCTTCATATATGTAGCAAAAATCATTTCTTGGCACATTTTTTCATCTTTAATGTATCGAACATACCCAAACAACAGAGCTTCATTGCTGGGTAATGTAGACTAGTCCAGCTCGAGAGATAATCTGTTGGTTTATAATAAATTAAACAACATTTTTCCCTCTTCGCGGCCTATCTCAAGTTTCCTAAGATAATTTTAGTTTTCTTTTTTAATTTTTGATAATGACTTTTAAGTTTGATAATGACTTCCTTCGTGTTAAATAGTGTATATGTTTAAAATACAGAGAAAATTAAAACGTGCCTGGAAGATCTGTACGCTCAAACATATTATCTTGTACGAACCTGTTCGCGTTTTTTACTTGCCGAATTTTTCATTTGGTACTTTTTATACTTTTTTCTTTTCATCTTGCGCACGCTCACGCTTGTTGAGTTTCTAAAATGCACAGCAATAATATTTTCTAGTAGAATATTAGTCATTCTAATAACAGGGGGGTTCAAATGTTATTTAATTTGTATTATGTTATTTAACATTAGGTTTACGGACGATTCTTATATACAGCCATTCCATGTCAAACCGCTTTGGTGGTTCTTATAGTTTCGTGAAAAGCGGTAGATTTATTCTTTATCGCCAAATATTAGACCCGTATTTTTTTATTTTTTTTATTAGGGTGACCACTTCCGTTTTAGGGTGTTCCGAAAAATCCATTATTTCGTCTTTTACCTAACAATGTTTTTTTTCGAAAATTTATAACTTTTGAACTACTGGACCGATTCAGACGATCGATATATCAAATTAAATTTAACTACCTAGTCTTTTTGGGAAAAATATTAGACTTGCAAAAAAAAAATTTGTTTCCGTAATGATTGATTGTATTTGTTTTTGTTGTTGTGTTCATGACTTTGGACTAGATGGTGCTATGTTGTTTTATAATTTTTCTTGCAACTGAGGATTTTTGTCATAATATATCCAAAAATCAGAGATGTGATTTTTTTCGTTTTCAAGTTATGATTTTTCAAATTTAACCGATGGTTAAAAAAAATCCTCATTTTCTAAGAAAGCCTTTTTTGAAAAAATCGAAACTTTTGAACAACTGGACCGATTTAGATGATCGACATATCAAATTGAAGCCAATGATCTTGTCTTCTTTGAAAAAATATTATTACATTTGCGATAAATTCGAATGTTCGCTTTAGTAATTATTGATTGTATTAGTTTTTCATATTTTTTTCGGTTAAAGATAGAGGGCGCTGTATTTTTTATATTTTTTCTTGAAAGCTGAGGGTTTTTTACATAACATATCCAGGAATCAAAGATGTATCTTTTTTCGTTTTCGAGTTATGATTTTTCAAATTAAACTTGTATTCAGTCTCCGTTTAATATTCCTATGCAACTAGATTAGATATATGCGACTAAAATCCAATTTTTTCGCAAGTGTAATATTGTAATAGCTCATTGGCTTTAGTTTTATATGTCGATTATCTGAATCGGTCCAGTAATCCAAAAGTTGAATTTTTGAAAAAGTTGAAAGAAAAGGCAAAACATGATTTTTTGGACCATCGGTTGACTTTGAAAATTCATAACTTTAAAACGATAAAAATCACATCTCTGATTTTTGTATATGTTATGTAAAAGAACCTCAGAACCTCAAAAAAATATATAAAAAAATATAACGCCCTCTAATCCAAAGTTATGAAAACATCAATAATCAAATGCAATAAAAAATGACGAAAGCAAAATCACATTTTGCAAATCTAATATTTTTCCAAAAAAGACTAATTGTCTTTAATACATCGATACATCGATCATCCGAATCGGTCCAGTAGTTCAACAGTAAAACCTCTCCGCACTCTGACTTCATATTGATATTCGTTCTTTCTATTGTTGCTTCTCGGCAACAGTTTTTTATTGCTTGTTTCATTTAAACAACTTGATTTGAGTTAACGATATATATACTATTGTTGTGATGTTTGCATATTTACGCAATATTTTCTCTACAATACGATCGCGTCAAATTGACGCATATCCGTAGAGATAGGTGTACCAAATAGATAATTTCAATATGTTAACGCTTTTAAAGAAAATAGAGTATAGATATATATGTTTACCTCGATCAATGCATAAAAGTCATTATAAGAGATGGACGTCGATTTTTGTATTTTTTTTCAGACCTCGTCGACCCCTAAAATCAAACCCCTTGGAAACCGAAATCAACCCCAGGGGGTCGATACCGACCACTTTGAGAAACCTTGCTCTAGACAAATTATAATAGCTTGAAAATCTTTTTCGGTTAAAATGGTTTGGACTACCTCACCTATTGCATAAATGTCAGGTGCCACCAATTCTATTTTAAATAGATAGATTATTTCAAGGTTTAAAAACATTATAAATGTTACAGATAATATCGGGAAAAATTGAATTCGATACTGTTGCGCCCTATTCTAAAAACATTATCATGTTCTGTTCAAGTCGAAAAGCAGCATTGACGCATCAAATGACAGATTCCACAGATAAAATTCCATCACAACCCACAGCAAGCAAACGAAAGATGAATTCCAGCATTGGTGGTATTTTAATTCGATTGCTCGAAACCAATACCTGTCCCTAGGGCTTAACATGATGTTCCACAGCAAACAACGTGATTTCTGTCACCGAGCACACAACTGTGACACACACATACACACTCATAACTCGATCTACCCGCATAGCATGAAAACATGGATCCACTTCCCCCCTCTCTCCGGAATGCTACTCACGTTCGGTCCTTGTTCAAAATAAATTACGGTTCATTTTAAAATTTTATGCACACATTAGATGCAATTTACGCTGCTCAGGGAAGAAATTCAAACCGAGTCTCCCAGCATCCGCACGTAAGGCTTCATTGACGGACCGTATGAGGAATTCTCCACAAATAGAGTCATGTCTCTGAGGGCCACAGTAAAAGAGACCAATTGCTGGTCTTCTGCCGCTCTCGACCTGTGCCCGGAGTAGTGGATTTCTAGGGTCACCTGGACTTGCTCACGTCCTCCGACGGACGGAAGCATAGCCAAAGGTACACCAAATGAACACCGATTTATCGCCTCTTTAGCCATTTTTGGACGTGTTAGCTACGGTCCGTTCCGGCTGGTTTTACCCGCAGCAATGCCAGAAAGCACGTTATGTTCCGACACAGTTGGCACATTCTCTTCTGCCTCCGGTTTTACTCCTCGTCGAATTGGACGAGAAAAGTGAGCATTCGCATGTGGGTCTAGCCCTGTTAAGTAATCAGAGAGTACACTTCGGACGTGGCTGTGTACGTGTATGTAATTGAAACGAACTGGGATGAATTTTAAAATGTGTGGAATGTCGAGAAAATTTTCTTTAAATAATCGAGTATATGAACCAAAATAGGTGATTTGATGAACATGTGTGAACATGTTCTTGTGTTTCAGCGTCATATGAATTAAAGTTATTATTGGAGATCTCGCTGGAAAAATCAATTAATCGGTTTTTGAAATTCCTCAACAATTTAACTTAAAAAAAAACAATAATTTGTTTTTCATCGGCTTTGTCTCGCGATTTCTCCTCGGACCTCGGAAATATGATCCATTTTGCATTTCATTCAATATTGATGAGCATTTCTTATGCCTTCTTTTCCCGACTCCTTATATTATTTTCGCGTTCAGCGACTGACAGACATCCGCCCGAGAAAACAGTTTAGAGCTGCTACTTGACCCGCACCACAAAGCTCGACTGGAGAGAAATTCCAGTCATTTATTCATTTTTATGCATTCTGATTTTTTATTCTCCTTTGCCTCCACGATAAACTATAATGCTTCTCCATAGAGGAAGGTGGTCCAAACCGACCCCCTAAATTGCAACTGCCATTTATGAAGTATTTAAATGTGTTCCCGCCTAGTAAGCGCCGCCCGATGAGTCAAGCTTTTGCCAGCTATTGATGGTAAGCGCCTTAATGAACGTGTTAAATAACTACGAACCAAAAACAGTCGTTTTAGGACCACCTTTTTGGGGTCTGCTCAGGTTCACTTAATCTTTTTTCAAATAACGGCATGCTGTGTATTAAAGGCAACAGGTAGAGTCCATTTCTATTATTTGTTTTAAAGAGCAGACCTTAGGCAATTAATTGCCTAGTTTTGAGAGCTTTCACCATCTAAGAGAACATCTGGCGCATTTTTGTTTTGGCGTGCAGGTTGAAAATCTATACATTATTAATTCCTTCTTTGAAACACGGAAACCACAAATGGCGCCAAAACGCTTATACCTCTCATTTCATATTACTAAAAAATCGGTAGGTTCGAAATACATCGAAATACGTCTCCATGAACAATTGTAACAGTTGGCGCAACTGTTAACCGCATGTGAAGTTTTCAGATTATTTATTCACATATTTATTATTTGTGTGCATATTTATTAAGTTGTGTTTATTAATTTTTGAATTTGTTTATTTACAATATTTTTGTGTACATTGTTTTATATATATATATATATATATATATATATATATATATATATATATATATTCATTTAATTATTCATTTATACCATTATAAATTTATTAATTTATTTGGTTAGAATGAGTAGTGGCCATGACCTCAAATATTCAAATTCGATATTCACACTGAAACTTTTATAGTTTACCTCCAATAAGTCACAACTCAATGATTTCTAAAAGATACTCAGAAAGTATACGCCTAAGAGCTTAGATATCCCATCCCACCTCCCTGGAGCATGGCAAATGCTCAGTCGCAAATGTTCGCTCTTTGTTTGTTTGTTCGGCCAATGAATGTCTGTTCGCGCAGCGCTTACTTTCGTAGCCTTGAGTTTGGGGAGGGGAATGAGAAGGTTGTATTCAAAGATGGTTGGTTGGAGCGAGATGCACACAAGTAGATGCTTTGGGGGAATTATCTTCGGCTGAGCATGAGCTTTGAATCGCGAGATACCCTGCGGTTTTTCTGAGGACTATAATGTTCTTCGACCATTTTGCCTAGAACTGTCTGACGTCGCGGAACCATTGTGTTTTTGTTCGCGCGTTTGAATTGTGAGTTCGTTTTTATAATGTGGAGTCTTTGTGGTGGAGTCTTTGTGGTAGTAAAATTGAATTGTTTCATTGTGATCATTGTTCTAAGTTCAATCAAACGCTCAAACAAATTCAACGAGCAAACAAGCGGTTACAACAGGTACATATACTGTATGATTCAGGGACATTTTTCCAAATGTGGATAAATTACAAAAATATAGACATTCTTCTTGGCGAAATCCGGCGAACCAAACACGTCTGAGAAATGGTTACCATCGCGCCTGCAACGGATCCGCTGGAAGCTACCAACCGGCGGAGAGTCCGCCACACAGAAGCAGGAGTGGGTGAGGAAATTTGTGTCCTCGCCGCACTTCCCAGGTACTCTGTATTGTATAGTATTTTCCATGTACATATGTGATATCCCGTTAGTTCAAGCAAAAGAAAATGTAACAATGAATGTAAATGTAGACCGTAGTCCACACAAAATGATTTGTTGTTTTTAAATGTTCGTTAGGAGTAAAAATCGTCAATAAAGCGTGTGTCACATCAAATTGCATCACGGAAAAAACGCTGTAGAAATTCGCCCAGTAGACCGATCCTTTTGAAAATTTTAGACAGCAAAATAAAAACTACAAAATAAATTAAACAACTTTTGGCATTTTCTTTTTATTCATACTTCGAGCCCAAGCCCGTATGCTCGCACCTTCCTCTTTACCCCGTCCATAAGGTTCTGTACAACGTCAGGTTGTAGTTTTTTTGAACAGAAATCCATTTTCTCTTGAAGTCCGCCTCCGATTTGACAACTTTTGGGTTCTTCCGGAGGGCCTGCTTCATAATCGCCCAATATTTCTTGGGCGATTATGAAGGGCGCGTTGGGCGGGTTCATTTCCTTTGGCACGAAGGTGACCCCGTTGGCTTCGTACCACTCCAACACGTTCTTTGAATAGTGGCACGAAGCGAGATCCGGCCAGAAGATGGTCGGGCCCTCGTGCTGCTTCAATAGTGGTAGTAAGCGCTTCTGTAGGCACTCCTTAAGGTAAACCTGCCCGTTTACCGTGCCGGTCATCACGAAGGGGGCGCTCCGCTTTCCGCAAGAGCAGAGCTTTTGCTTGCCACACCATGTACTTTTTGGCAAACTTGGATAGTTTCTGCTTGCGAATCTCCTCCGGAACGCTGAATTTGTCCTCTGCAGAGAAGAACAACAGGCCCGGCAGCTGACGAAAGTCCGCTTTGACGTAGGTTTCGTCGTCCATTACCAGGCAATGCGGCTTCGTCAGCGTTTCGGTGTACATCTTCCGGGCTCGCGTATTCCCCACCATGTTTTGCCTTTCGTCGCGGTTAGGAGCCTTCTAAACTTTGTATATACGCAGGCCCTCCCGCTGCTTGGTCTGCTGGAACTTGACAAATTCAGCTTATTGGCGACATCCCGGACCGAACTTCTCAGATCACGTCTAAACTGCTTAACTACGCGCTTGTGATCATTTTCACTGACGGAGCATCCATTTTTACCGTTCTTCACCTTCCGGTCGATGGTTAGGTTCTCGAAGTATCGTTTTAGTACTCTGCTGACCGTGGATTGGACGATTCCCAGCATCTTACCGATGTCCCGATGTGACAACTCCGGATTCTCGAAATGAGTGCACAGGATTAATTCACGACGCTCTTTTTCGTTCCACGACATTTTTTCAAATTTACGAAAAATTGACAGTGAAGCATGGCCAACGTGATCTATACACTCTTATCTGATTATAAGCGAAAGCTGAAGATATAATTCCTAAAAATTAAATTTCTACAGCGTTTTTTCCGTGATGCAATTTGATGTGACACACCCTTTACACGTGATCCTGTAGTTGTTCAGTTTATTTTAATGAAGATTCCACCTTATCCGTGTTGCGAATTTAATGTTTGTAGTTTTTTGGTTGTTAGATGGTTTGGTTCCCAGATGGCTGTGCCAGTCTGGTGATTTGTCTCGAAAACGTTGCCTGTGATGAGAAAATCCTGTAGAGGTTTTCCGTCGTTTTCAGAGTAATTCTCACGGTGATTTTCTTGGAGCTTCCTGTGGGTGTCTTCTGTCAGCCTTCGCTGGCTGGACATTGTACAGCTCGACCGTTCTCCGATCCTTATAAAAGGACACAATTTAGGCCTCTAGCTGGGCAATCGAACACGGCGATTGGTCCTCGAAAGAGGTGGCACTTAAGCCAATCGCTTAAGAGAGGACGGGTGGGAAGGCTAGGCCTTTAGCCATCTCCGAGCTGGCCGTTGGTTCCGGGTTGTCCTTTGAATCTGGCTCTAAATGACCAACAACGACGGAAAACTTCTACGATATGGGTATTGAGTGAAATGGCCTTAATAGTCGAAGTCGAATATTGTATTCCGATGCCATTTTGGAAACGAAGATGGCGGCTCCTGGTTCATGAAAAACGGCCCCAAACAACTGGAAATGGAGTTAGCCGAGTGAAGTTAGATAGAAAGAGATACGAAGATCGTGTAAGAGCAAAATATTGATAGTAAAAGAGTTCTTGCACACATGAAAACGGAAACGGAAACGCAAACGAAAACGGAAACGGGAAACGGATTGCTTTCTCGTGTGCTGAAGGGTGAAATGAACAAATAAAAGCACATGTAGGGTCTGTACCGTGTATGTGGGCATGTATTTCAATGTGTCTCTTGTTTCGCTTTCTCATATAGCTTTTATATTGCTATGGTATATATGTTATACAAATGCTGTGCCAGCATTTGTTGGGTCCAAGAACACGGTAGAAATGCTTCTGTGCTGAGGCGATAGCAGCCTCCCACAGACCCCCGAAATTGGAAGCCTTGGGAGGGTTGAAGAACCAGCGTATTCCGTTCTTCACGCTTTCTTGTTGAACTGCCTGTTGATGATGCTCGCTGCGGAATAGGCGACGTAGCTCGTTTGCTGCCCCCACAAAATTTCTCCCGTTGTCGCTGTGGATTTCGGCGCAGAATCCTCGTTGCGAGATTAAACCAGCCTAATTGTTTAGAGTCAATTTCTTCCCGCTCACACACAACACACACGCTCTCATCTTCCATACTATTGGGAACGATTATCAAGATGACGAGTAAATTGATGGACAGACAGCACTTACCTCGTGTCAATACATACAAGTAATTATCACAGGCGTCGTATACTCTGCCGTGCAACAGGTTGAACGGTGCTTATTATTTGTTCCTTATTCCACGTCAAGTTTATACATATAGAAGCCACACACTTGCACACAATCTATTGGTTCTATTAGGTGTATACATGCGTACAAGACGGCTCAACTAATGCCAAGATAATCGGAAAGTGGAACTAAATAAATTGCAACTGTCCAACACAATGAAGAATTCACATCCGGCAGAATCAATACAATTTTGCCTCAATACACAACCATACCACAGATTTATATATCATTGAGTATATAATAATCTACTACTAGAAGATGTGTAACTGTTGATTGTATTATTTTTTTTTGGTGTTTTTTCATTAAATTTAAAATGATAAAAATTACTTTCTATTTTGCTGGCGGGGTAAGAAGGACCATCCTTGGGGTAAAACGGACCATGAAGGGGTAAGACGGAGCGATGCTATTTTCAAACAGTTTAGTTTAGTAAATAATGACTAAATGTTTAGGGTTGTTCATAAACCACACACAAACTTCTGAAAAGGCCATCCATATTCCACGTGCAGAGTTTTGAAAATATTCGTGAAAATTTTGCCAAATTTTCGGAATCTATAAGGACGATTATCTACATGGATCTAAAATTTCTTAAAATCTGTTCACGTGAAGTCTGAATGACCCCGAAGTAGGTATTTCTAGTTCCGATTCGATATGTTGTTTCGTTCAGCCAGCTCGAATGCCAGTTCCTGGACATCTCGCATTGTAATGGCGTAGAATCGATTCTCCAGCTGCAGCAAATGCTCCACCAGTTCTTGTTCCTGAGTAGTGGTAAAAACTGGATCAATGGATTCGAGCTTCATCGTCGGTGATTTATTGCCTTTGATTTATTGGTGGTTCTAGGAGCTCCAAAACTGATCGATGGTGTCCTGATGGACATGCCGTTATCCACTGCCGCTTTAGCCATATTAAGCTTATCCAACGTCCATTGCATCCGCGACGACTTCCTTATGTACTTTCGATGCATTTACACACAAAATTTTTGAGATTTTATTTGATATGAAAATCATTCAATATCACAACGTGTGACGCTTTTACCCCGTCAAAAATGGTCCGTCTTCCCACCAGAGCACCTGTCGACAGCAAAAAAGAGCGGGATCACTGAGTAACCACTTCAGGGTAAGTATGCAGTACATAGGTAAGTTTTCTTCCCGGTAACACTCTCCGAAAAGGCGACGCAGTAGCTAAGAGTTCTTCGATCCAGGTAAGTGTACACACTTTTATTCTATTTATTTTTCATTGCAGGTAAGTCTAACTAATTTATTTCTTCATTGCTTTCCAGGTTCAATTCACTACATTTTCTATTTAATTTTCAGGTAATTCACTACATTTAACTCCTATTCTTTATTCCAGGTAAATTTCTTTTAATAACTATTTCAACAAATAAATATAACTGTGTCACGTCATCTAGCAGGCCGTCTCCATCAAAACACCGAAAGGTAAAAGAGAGTGCTGCATTCGATCTAATGCCTTTTTATAGATGTCCATTGCCGGAAGTCAACTAGTTTTTTATTTTCTTGATTTTGGTTTTATGGTTTCGCTTGACTGTCGGAAATTCCCTTGCAAGCGTTGGGGGCTATTTCTCATAGATGGCTCTGCATTTGTTCATCAAACATACTGGCCCCTTCAGAAATCTCATTTCTGAAATTACAAAAAAAATATTACTAAATGCCAAACAGTCCCTCGTTGATGGCTGGTTGTTTTCATGATGATCGCTTGTCCTTTCAGAGAAAGACATGAGTTTACGGATTCGATTCCGTTTTCTTCGTTGATTCTTCTGATGATGTTGACGGTTGTGTTGTTGCGATAGGAAGCAAACATATCTTCGATACGGGCCGAACGAATTTTCCGCTGGGTGTTTGAAGAGTGACCACTCGAGTGACCCCGTCAAAAAATGTCCGGGAGTGAGTGGTTCGAAATCAGTGTGGTCGTCGCTGAGAGGAACGAGTGGCCTAGAATTCAGGCAGCACTCGATCTGTTTGAGTAGAGTTTGCATGTCTTCGTCAGTTAGTTTGTTGGGTCCAAGAACACGGTAGAAATGCTTCTGTGCTGAGGCGATAGCAGCCTCCCACAGACCCCCGAAATTGGAAGCCTTGGGAGGGTTGAAGAACCAGCGTATTCCGTTCTTCACGCTTTCTTGTTGAACTGCCTGTTGATGATGCTCGCTGCGGAATAGGCGACGTAGCTCGTTTGCTGCCCCCACAAAATTTCTCCCGTTGTCGCTGTGGATTTCGGCGCAGAATCCTCGTTGCGAGATTAACCTGCGCAGTGCCTGGATGAATTTCGCTGTGCTTAAATCAGGAACGAGCTCCAGGTGCACTGCCTTTGTGCTAAAGCAAATAAAAACAGCTACGTAAGCCTTTCGTGGAACGGCTTTTCGACTGGCTTGCTTGAGTAGTATTGGTCCCCAGTAGTCCACGCCTGTGACGGAAAACGGCCGCGACGCAGTGACCCGTGATGCAGGAAGATCGGACATGAATTGCTCCACCTGCTTTGGGCGAGCTCTACAGCAAATAGTACAGTTGTGTACCACTCTTTTCGCAAGCTTTCTGGCCCCTGTGATCCAGAAACGGAGACGAATAATGGTCAGCAACAGTTGTGGAGCTGCGTGAAGATGTATTTGGTGATAGTGTCGAACCAAAAGTAGTGAAAATCGATGTGACGATGGAAGAAGGATTGGATGCTTTACTTCGAAAGGCTGTTGCGATCTTTCCAATCTGCCCCCAATGTGCATCAGACCATCTGGTGCTAGGAATAGATGAAACCAACGTAGAGGTGACTTGGCGGACACGGGTTTTCTCTGCTGAAGCTGATTCCAGTCGCTGTTGAAACATTGTTGTTGAACCAATGAGATCAGTGTTTTCTCTGCCCTGGAGACTTCATCAGTGCTAGGACTAGAAGAATTCCGACGTGTGAATTTTCTGGAGAGACAATTGTAATGGAACCGCTGACAATAGGCGAGTACACGCATCATGCGATCGTAGCAGGAAAATTTCTCGACGAATTGGTCCAAGAATGTGGGCTCGATCATAGTGGGAACAGATACGACTGGAGTTTTTCTGGTTTCTCGTCGAGCTTCAATGGTTTTTAACTCATCACGATGCTGGATTGGCCAACAGCTGAGATGCTGTTTCAACCAAAAGGGTCCGCTCCACCAAAGTTCATTCTGGGATAGAAGTTCTGCTGTCGTCCCACACGAGATGCAGTCTGCAGGATTTAGTTGTCCTACTACATGGTTCCAACGACATCCATCCGTGGCGAGTTGGATTTTAGAAACACGGTTCGCCACGAAAGTTGTCCACGTTGATGGAGTTGAATCCAACCAGCTGAGTACCACCGTTGAGTCGACCCAAAAGAAGGTTTCGGCTGACAGTTGAAGAGAGGCCGTAATTTTTCCGTACAATTGTGACGCAAGCAGTGCGCCGCAGAGTTCAAGTCGTGGTATGCTTTGCTTCTTTATTGGTGCTACTTTCGACTTGGCTGTAAGAAGCGCTACGGTGATGGTTTCGTCAAAGTTCGTCGAGCGGAGATAGGCGCAACTGTAAGTGACCGTTCTCAATTCGTAGGTCTCGAGAGGATCGTCCGGGGAGAATCGCCACACAATTCTCTGAAGTGGAGTGTCCTCTTTGTCCACCAGTATCTGTCGGTACATCTGTTTGATGTCAGCGATCATCATTATAGGACGAATCCGGGATCGTATGATGATTGACCTGATGTCCTCTTGGATGACTGGACCCACCATGAGTGCGTCGTTCAAGGAGGGACCGGACGGCGTTTTACAAGACGCGTCAAAGACAACGCGTACCTTTGTTGTTGATCTGTCCTCGCGAACAACGCAATGGTGAGGGAGATGGTAGGACGGAGATGGTGCATTCTCATGGTCGTACACTCGATACCGTGTCCGAGGGCACGGTATTCTTCCAGGAAGTTGCAGTATTGTTTCCGGAGATTTCCATTACGCAACAGGCGGTGTTACAGAAAACGAAAACGGCGAATAGCTGTACGACGATTGTCTTCTAGATTGAAGAGAGTGTCGTTCCTGACAGGTAGACGAACTATATAGCGACCCTCGGAATTTCTGGAAACGTTGCGTTGGAAGTGTTCTTCACATGCTGCTTCTTCCACCGAGTAGTTTGCAGAGGTACTGTCTTCTTCAACAGTCCAGAATTTTTCCCTTTGCTGCTGGAGATCTACGATGGTGGCGATATTAACCGATGCTGGAGCTGTTGACTGGCCAGTAGAGTTTCTTCTGGAGACGATCCAGCCAAAGACGGAGTTCACGAACAGTGGACCATTGGAATCGAGCTGAATTCTGCCAGCGGCTTTGAACAGATCAAAGAATAGTTCGGCTCCTAATATGATGTCGATAGGAGCACTTTGGTGAAACGATGGGTCTGCGAGTTAGATCCCGGGTGGAATTTTCCAGGATGAAATGTTGAACGAAGTAGCTGGCAGATCGACAGTAACCCGCGGTAGAATGACGAAGTCAACCGGAGCAGAGTATTCAGTCACTAGCGAACGAACCGTAGACACAATCTTGAAGCGAGCATGTGTCGAACGTTGTCCTATTCCGGTGATCGGGAGATTAATTTTCTGACGTTGTACTACGAGCCGTCGTACAAATGACTCAGTTGCAAAGCAGCACTCACTGCCGGAATCCAGAAGAGCTCTGGCGTGGTGTTCAATACCACTATCGTCAACCACCAATACGATCGCTGTTGCTAAAACGACGCTTTTCACTCCACGACCTGAAGAAGCGTTAGCAACTGTTTCTCCGAGGGCTGCTGACATCGACACCGACGATTTATCATCCGTTGTTTGTGTTCGATCTTCTTTTGATTGAAATGTTTCTGGAACCTTGGCGCTGGGAAATGTTGACGATGAGTCGGAGCAGAGCTGAGTGTGGTGGTGACCATGGCACTTGCGACATGTGCTGGAAGAGGGACAATTATCTGCTCGGTGTCCTTTGCGCAAACAGTTCCGGCACAGTTGATGACGACGAACTTCTTTGTCTTTGTCCTCGATGCTTAGCTTGGAGAAGACTGCGCACAAATATAGAGGATGATGATTTGGACACATGATACATTTTCTCGGGCTCATGCTGTTTGCTCCGTGGCTAGAAACAGGACGCGGAAGTGGCCTTTTCGTTGGCTGAGGTTGGGAAACATCGCTGGTTCGTCCAATCGATTGAAGTACTGAGACACGTCGTTGGATGAAAGATGTTAGATCGCTGAATTTCATGGCATCCTTCGTTGAAGTGCACTCCTCCCAGTCTCTCCTTGTTGTGGGATCTAGGCGGATGCTCAAGATTCTGATGAGAATAATGTCCCAGTATTTAGTTTATCGCCGTGTTGTTTGAGAATTTTTACATTAGCTTCGAACCTCTCCACCAGCGAATGCAACTTCGAAGCGGATTCCCGTTTGAGAGTAGGAAATTCGAAAAGCGAGTCAATGTACGACTGCTTTAGTCGTACGGTATTCTGGTAATGCTCCAGCAGCAAATACCAGGCTACGAAGTAGTTGTTGGCGCTGATTGCTATTGTCTGCACTAGCTTTAATGCTTCTCCAGCCAAAGATGAGCGAAGATAATTAAATTTCTGCACGCTAGAGAGTTCGTGCGACGAGTGGACTAGTGAGACGAAGAGATCGTGGAAGTTGAGCCACTGATCGATGTTTCCCGAGAAAACAGGCAGCTTGATGTCCGGTAGACGGATATGTGATGCCGTTGCAGGGAATTGCTGATTTGATTGGTTTGTCGGAGACGGAGGATTAACTGGAGTTGATGGAGCTTTATTCAGCGACAGAAGAAAACCTTTTACACGGAAATAGGCAGTTTCGAAGTCGATGCGGGTTTTCAGATGATGTTCGGTGCCGGCCTCGTCCAGCGTTTCCAAATCGCTCTGTACAGTGTTGAAGTCATTCCAGATCGTAACAAGGTGCTCCAAACGGACAGGTACCTCACAAGCACCGGTTTCTTCGTGGTAGGTGTCGACGAACGTCACGATGAGATTGAATGAGGATAAGAGGCTCTTCTGCCTCGTTTTCAGCGATTTGATTTGCCTATCGCTGGACATGATGAAGCGGGATCTGGAAAGCGAAATACCACGCAGCACAAACGGAATTAATGTGAAAGAATGGAACGCTAATTACCTTCTTAAGGCAATATTCAATGCCTTGTATAAATTAATGCAGCGCAGTAACCAGCAGTGATGAAGATCGTCTTAGAAAGAGATCGAAGATCGTTCCGACCGGAATTGTACCAGGTAGGTAACCTCAACTGCACACAGCCACGTGGTTAGTATTCCAGGAGCAATAGAGATGCCGGATCAACGGAGTTCGACGTTGATCCGGTTCGAAGGACCACTTTGTCGACAGCAAAAAAGAGCGGGATCACTGAGTAACCACTTCAGGGTAAGTATGCAGTACATAGGTAAGTTTTCTTCCCGGTAACACTCTCCGAAAAGGCGACGCAGTAGATAAGAGTTCTTCGATCCAGGTAAGTGTACACACTATTATTCTATTTATTTTTCATTGCAGGTAAGTCTAACTAATTTATTTCTTCATTGCTTTCCAGGTTCAATTCACTACATTTTCTATTTAATTATCAGGTAATTTACTACATTTAACTCCTATTCTTTATTCCAGGTAAATTTCTTTTAATAACTATTTCAACAAATAAATATAACTGTGTCACGTCATCTAGCAGGCCGTCTCCATCAAAACACCGAAAGTAAAAGAGAGCGCTGCATTCGATCTAATGTCTTTTTATAGATGTCCATTGCCGGAAATCAACTAGTTTTTTATTTTCTTGATTTTGGTTTTATGGTTTCGCTTGACTGTCGGAAATTCCCTTGCAAGCGTTGGGGGCTATTTCTCATAGATGGCTCTGAATTTGTTCATCAAACAGCACCTTTTGCATTATTTTGCACTTTACACGCATTTTATATTATATTTTACACACCTTTTCACGCAGGCAGAACCGGAACAATCTACTGAAGGACTGGGATACTAGAAACTAACGGAATATAAGTTTTTGCTGGAGAAATCTTTATTTTGGTTACCTTTAAAATTAAAAACAAAGTTTTCGTCCATTGCGGTTGCAAATGGACGAAAACTTTGTTTTGTTTACAATTTTGATATAGGGTTGAAAAGAAATGTCGTATTTCTGATCGAAATTTGACGCTTTATTTAACATACTTAAAATTATCCAATTTATGTCAAATATGCGCCGTTTTGTTTGCAAACTTGTTGCCATTTAGAAGGCAACTTCATTATACCCCCCTTATAAAACCCCCCTACTTATTTGCAAAAAGCCAATTTTCGCAAGCCTCTTTTGAGGCCAACTTAGTATCACCAAGAGCGTTTTGCATGGACTGGAAGAGATGATAATCACTTGGAGCTAGGTCCGGACTATACGGTGGGTGCAATAGGCCATCCCATCCGAGCTCTCGTAGCTTCTGGCGGGTCATCAAGGATGTGTGAGGCGGAGCGTTGTCCTGGTGGAACACAACATCATTCCTATTGATCATTTATGCCCGCTTCTGGTCAATCGCCTGCTTTAAACGGTCAAGCTGCTCACAGTAGAGAACCGAGTTGAGGGTCTGGCCATAGTTGAGCAGCTCATAGTGGATGATTCCCTTCTAATCCCACCAAACACACAGCAAAACCTTCCTGGCCGTCAATTCGGGCTTGGCGATGGTTTGGGCGGCTCACCGCGCTTCGACCAAGACTTTTTTCGCTTTAGGTTGTCGTACGTGATCAACTTTTCATCACCAGTCACCATCTTCTTCAAAAATGGGTCAATTCGTTCCGTTTCAGCAGTGCATCACAGGCGTTGATTCGGTCTAAAAGATTTTTTTTGCGTCAACTCGTGTGGCACCCCTACATCCAGTTTTTTTTTGGAATCCAATCTTCTGCAAATGGTTCCAAACGGTTTTATGGTCTATATCCAGTTCCTGGCCAATCGAGCGAGTGCTCACGTGCCGGTCTACTTGGATGATTTCAACGATTTTATCGGTTTCCACGACGATTGGCCTATCAGTACGGGGTGTATCTTCGACAGCCACTACACTAGAACGAAATCGATCAAACCAACGATGTGCTGTGCGAATCGTTACAGTATCGGATCCATAAACTACACAAATTTTTTCGGTCGCCTTCGTTGCAGTTTTACCTCGCAGATAGCAAAAACGTAAAATATGGCGAATTTCTTGCTTGGTGGACTCCATCTTTGACGCGCTATAACTTGTGACTGAAAAGGACAATCACAACACTGTCAAAACCACACTTGTAGCACAGATTGTCGTCTTTAAATAGTCGTATTAGTATGAGCCGATTCGATAAGTACAACACAAGATATGTTTAAGTGTTGCCATATATTGACAATATACGACATTTCTTTTTCCCCAACCCAATATTTCGTGCGCTCATGTGTTGCAAGGTGTTTCAAAAATAACAAAAATATACTATTAATGCTTCTTGCGTAGCATATTTGCCAAAATGTTGAGGATTTCTTATAAAACTAGAAGTGGTCGTCTTACCCCGCCGGGCGGTTTTACCCCGTCTTCCCCTAAGATATAGGTATTATAAGAAAGCAACCGATGTTTTCGAAGTTGAACTTCCATGGAAGTTATATTTTCGACTGGTATCGATCAGTAAGTCCAAAAACTCTAGACACTAGCATGTTAAGAGCGGAAGTGGAAGTAAACTCGTGTCAGACAATTGAGGAGTTGTAAAACACTCCTCACAAAAAACGATATCATTTCTCGGTCCTCCTAATACTAACTGTTAGATTGGGTTCTTCGGATTGATGTTGAAGCTGAGGAGAGTATTCAATTGGATATCTGTCTTGTTGACAAACAGTGATAAGTTCAAAAATAGGCGTGCATCGGTGCAATTCGAAATATATTTTTCACCGGAAAGATAAAATATCTCGGACTGAGCAAATAATTCAATAATGAATTCCTGCTAAGCCAACAACTAGTGTGAGTTCGATGTCCGCTATTCTCAGCTATCTCAGCAGCGTATAATCTGGAAGCATGTACTTACCGGAATTACTCGGGGAACAAGTGTAGTTTCCGGAGTCCGAAGGGGAGGCACGTGAAATCAGTAACCGACTGGTTCGAGTTTGTTGCTCGGTCAGGACACTGATGCCGCCCCGCTGTGAATAATTGATCACCCGGCCTCCCTTGTACCAATAGATGAAGGATGGCGGCTGGGGCGATTGCAGGGCAACACAGGTCAAATTTATGTCGCTCCCACTCTTCACAAATATTTCAGCATTTCCTAGTATTTTGGCTTTCGAGACTGTGAAAATAAAGCAGATTAGGAAAGAGTTACAGTTTCTCCTGTTGGGTGTGATAACATTACACAATTCGCTTATTAGTTATAGTCACAAATTTAACCACATACCAACTACGTTCAAATGAAAAGCCTGGCTAATTTTAGGCTCTGTCGAAACCTGGCACTCGTAGACGCCAGAGTCTCGTTGCTGGGGTGATGTTATTCTCAGTGTCCACTCGTCACCCCCATCGCTGTGCAGGGACTGGAAACGCTGATCGTTGGTATACGTCAGTATCCCAACTGTGAGGATATGTAAATCTCGTTTTCGTATCCAGGATACCTGCCGTATTGGGGTTTGGAGAAAAAAGAGGATACTTTATTATCTTTTAATTGTGGAAATGTGAAGGAAAGTTACCGCCCGGTCACCTAAGCTTTTGACCCGACAGTGCAGCTGGCTGGTTTGTCCTGATATTGCCGTTATGTCGCGTTTGGTTGTATTGTCAAAGTATGGTTGCATCATGTTGTTTTCCCAGTACATTTGGAGATCGGGGTTGAGTGTGTCTGCCGAGAAGAAAAGGTACAGGACAAATTTGAAATAATGGGTGAAGCTCTGGTTTTCATATGCGGCTTGCAATTTTCTACTGCTGACAACTAATTGTAGTTTATTTTTCTGTGCTTGGTGTTTCAATCCTAACAGATGAGGTAAAATGCACAGAAGTGATTTTAATTAACCACATATTTCAATTGTAAATTTAGCTGTATTTCAGGAAAATGAGGTCGTGCAAAACATGTAATCAAAGCTTGGTTTGTCAGTGCAAGGTGTGGTCGGGCACACTAATTTATACTAATGTAGATGAGTCCTACGTAATATCGTAAGCATAATCTAGCAACTAGAAGAAATATTTTAATGGACGTTGATTCATCACTAAACAATCGCAGATCGGACGTTTGCTTCTCCATTCGGCACCTCTTTTTTACATTGAGAACTAAACTGTGACATTTGCGATGGGTTATGTGCCTTGAAGTCACGTGTCGCCCATTAAAGTTATCACGATGCTTGCGAAACACGTGTGCTCGGCCATCAA
Source organism: Toxorhynchites rutilus septentrionalis (assembly GCF_029784135.1). Lineage (NCBI taxonomy): Eukaryota > Metazoa > Arthropoda > Insecta > Diptera > Culicidae > Toxorhynchites > Toxorhynchites rutilus. The sequence continues at coordinate 255,192,039 of NC_073746.1, read as the reverse complement.
TGAACCTGCACATAAATGGGAGATCAAAGGGTACGAAAATCAGAGACCAAAACTTCGCTATAATCTTAAAAAGTCGGTTATCCCGGGGATCAAATGATAGCGACGAAGCGAAACACAATATTAACGTCTCAGTTCCTGGCAGTTGATGGTCACACATTCATCTGATGGCGAACAGTTTAATGGTCGCATTAGCACAGCATGCGCCTGTGATATTGAGCATGTTGTGTTTATGTTTACGACATATTTTTATGTCACACAGGCGCCCCAGAACAGATAAAAATTGGACAAAGGTGGATGCTTTGCTATGCAGGGTGAAAATGAAGTTTTACATTATAACGAACGTAAGCCGCTACTCTCTGTTCGCCTCGATTGTTGAAAAAAAGTATGATTTTTTTTTATAGCCACCATGTGAATAGATTATCTTCTCTCAATATTGCTAATTAAGAATTAACTGTTTCGTTCCAAAAAATATTTACCCTTTAAATTAAGTTATTAATTTTGATGGATTATAACGTTCGTGTAAAAATTTGACAGCGAATGGTGAAAATGCGGAAACACTTACTATCTTCTGAGCTCCTAAAATTTAAGTTATACCTTCATACACACTCTTTTGTTTTGTGGAACCAAATATGATGAATTAATTACCTGTTTATTTAATTCATTTTGTCAATCATCTTTCAAAACAAATCTATATAACAGCAGGTGATAAAAGATGCTATATCAAATTTATGGTTGTGACTTGAACGATGTGAGGTGTTTATTAGCCAGCAATTCTTTTCCATACCCTGCATGAACTTTAGCGATTCATCTGCTGCTACACAAATCCACAACTTCAGTTCTTTGTTTTCTTCCCCGTATTTTTCAGACTCGAATTTGGTGTCTCGTAACGACAAAATTGAGTTATTTTATTCGCGTTACAAATGCATATCAGATTTGGTTTTGCGGTAAATAACTGTCCCGGTGTCTTGCAATCTTGTCCAAGTGGGCCTTCCTCAACTCCGGCCATAGATTCTGCAAAATATACAAATCAAGATACACAGACGGCCACAAAAATTAAACATAAACATACGTGTTACCATGAAAAGTATGAAAAATACGCTACCGATAACTAATTGTACGTTCTTCATGTTTATACCAAGCATGTACTGGAAAGCTGGATCGTTTGTCCAATCTAATATACTGCCGTCTAATAAGCTCGACTAATGTACCATCTAATCGGGATATCCAATCGATTTTCACAGTAGTTTTTCTCCTTCCGTTTCAGTTTGCGATAAGAGTTTACTAAAACTTTCAAGATAAAGTTGAATTTTAACCGTGATTTTACAGTTTTCTATTTGTACAGTATATGAATCAGCCTATGGCTGTAGTTTTTTTTTACAAAAATGAAAAAATGTTTTTGATGAACACTATGTTTGATAACTTATTCAACATTACTCCATGAAACATATTGATCCATTTGTGTTTGCTGTGTTTCTCGAACCCGCCCCTGTTCTGGTCAATTGCGGATACTTTTAATAATCTGACTTAATAAACATGCAATTTGAGGCAATTATAGTTATGGTGACACTGATTTTAAATGCTTGTACCCAAGTGATATGAAGAAAATAGTGATTTAACGTCTAAGATCAGCATAGCGATGTAAACAAGAGTATTTTCGAAGATATAGAATGGAAGACATTAATTGAACAAGTCTTAAGAAAACCCTGAAACTGAATCAACTGAACAATCGATGATTCGTTCTATCATGAAGTATCGAGTATTCCACTTTTTGCGACAATATCAGTGAAGACGAGACGAATGATGTGTTTTCAATCGTCAATCATCTGCGGCTCTTCAGCAAATAGTCCAACATTGTTGAATCACATAGAATTGAGTTACGCAAGGTGTGGCATGCTGCACCATCTTGTTCAAACCACAGCTCATCCACATCGATTGTGGTCATTGTTAACTGTTACATTCTGGCCGTCATATTTTTTTGAAAAGCGGACCAATTATTTCACCGGCCCACGAAGCGTTCCGATCGTTGTCACCCATTGTACGACGTCTCTGACGATGCGTGTTATTATAGGGAGTATAAGTGGTGATCAAACGATCCATGGTAGCTCGAAATAGTTGCCCTTGTTGACGATTATGTCGACTGTAAAATGACAAATGTCAGAAAGAATCTTTTTGATTTTCGATTGTGTTGGGATTACATCAAGTTATTGCCTTATTTGCCTTGGATGCCTAGATTTGTAAAAATAAACTCTTTAGGAGTTTCCGCAATTCCATCGAATCGACTTGATGCATGCTAAATTGTTGTTGCTTGTTGGAGTGCATCATTTTTCGGCATAATCGACATAATCATATTCAATAGTCAGCGGATCGGTGCGGTGTGTGTAGCATGTATGACAATATTGGCGGGACTACGTCATTGTTTGACGATTACAATAGTTCACCAGAGTCCTTACGTGACGAACAAACCACTAGGTCGAATATCCTATTAATTCCCCTTCATCGATTTTGGGAGTTTTCGGACTCAATATGTTCTGCATTGACGGGACATTTATCGATCGCTAAGTTGTTTCACACATTAGCTAATGATACCCCTGCATATTCTTCAAAATGTTTCATTTTCAGTTCCGGGTCCATTGTTTTGAGATTTTCATTCTAGAGGGATCATGAGGAAGTATTGAATCTGCTAACTCCCGGGAAAGAGGAGTCATACGACGTTCAACTCGGTTAAAAGCGCTGCGTTCTGGAATATTTGTAAAAACGAATATTGCATTGAAATTTTATCGAAAACATCTAGGATCTTTTTGTAACGAAGGTACTCGTATCCATCCACATGAATTATGAATTATGAACTGGCACGATTATTTCTTGATGCCGAATAGTTTTGAATTCAAACAGATCGCACATTCTTTTAAAACCTAGCCCATGGGAAGATCCGATCGAAGAACAGTGCCTTCCTGAACGAACTGCAACGTACATTGGACTGTATCCAACTTCTTCAGCATGACCAAGGAGCCCTAGCTTCATCTTGCATCCAGCGATAACAAACGGATTGAGCTTATGTCTGGCAGCCATGACAAAATCATGATCCGGTAGATTAATACTACATTCGGGATGCATTAATCGTTGCCTGCTCACTGGCTGCTGTTAAGCCGATTACAACACGTGCCTTATCATCATGGCTTAGGAAACACAGCTCATTCGGTCCCAGAATCGAAGCTAGCTGCTCAAGTATATAGGGGCTCGTGAATTTACTTAGGAATAAAAATGTAATTTTGATAAACGATTCACACCCCATAACAATAACACACCATTACGGAATGCCTCCATACACGCCATATTTCAGGCATTCTGTTAGGTTATGCCTTTTTTTGCATGCAACGGGATCTGGAGCAAATAAATACATTACATACACACATCTATTCCTTTATTTCAACTCATATTATTTTTCTGAAATATGGACATACCAGTAATAATAGGTAGTATACCTATTATTACTGGAAGCTTCCATAAAATCCAATAAAGCAATATTAATTACGCATCTTTTCTTGCTCTGGAAATAAAGCACTTTCTCAAAAATCCGTCGAACTACCAACTGGTCTGGTAGTTCAGTGACGAACCGGAGAAAGTTACTATTAGTAAAATCTATAGAGCTACTTGATATCGGTATTCAAGCTACTTGACATCGCTATTCAAGAAATGGGGCATTTATCAGATTACTGTGTAGCCGCTACAAAAGAGCATCTCACATGTTCCAAGTTTACCAGAAAGAACCGTGAACAAAGGAATCGAGGAATTTCTCAATTCGAAACGAGAGATAGTTTGAGAGGACGAAAAGCGATGAAAGAATTTTGATATTCCTCAAGGAACCAGCATCACGGCAGAAGACATCGTCGAAGGCAGAATTAATTTTAAAATTTAATCGCTTTCATCGCACTTCTAGCATTAATCAGCAGCCAGTTAAATTTATTAATTACATTTTTTACATAACCAAGCAACATGCTCGATATAATGACATCCTGGACCACAATTTCATAAGTTGTTAGTATCAAGATCTACACGATGAAACGTTAACTGAGCACGAATTGACTGGAAAACAATCTGAACTTCAATCTAATGAAATCTCTATCAACGTTTAACATTTTGAGCCAGGCTCTCGTCAAATTTTTGAGAAGTATAGAGTGCAATCATCCAATATCATCTTCGAGATCATCTTCCTTTGATTCTGACAATTGATAAATGCCTTTTATCGGCAATAATACGTAATAATTCAAAATACGCATCTAATCACATTGTGAGCTAACGCCGAATTGTGGGCAAAAAGATTGCTTGTTGCGTTGTGGGGGAAAACGAGTGGCTAGTAGAATCGAAAAAAACCCATTTTAATTGTCAAATTGTTTTCATTATATTCACTGTTCATGTCTTAAGCAAAAAAAATGCTGGATAAATTTCCTGTCTACTGGTATACAACATAATATATGTCGCAATAACGATTTTGAGCAATCTGCGTTTGAAAACTCTTAATGAATCGTTACATTTTTCGTAGAGGTGCCCCCCTATATAGAAATGAAAGACATAGTCCTATGTCGAAATCGAAAATTTCCAGTTCTGACCCATTCTTACCCCCGATGACGGTGTCTATTAAAATGGCAAGAAAAAGGTGCATATTTGACCTAAATCAGACATTCGGAAACATCTTAAATAAAGTTTTGAACTTCACGTAAAAATAATGGATTTCTTTTTTTTTGCAACCTAATATTAATATTTGTAATCAAGGATCCAACATTTTTGGACTTTGTAAGACAAGATGTTCTAGATTTAACACTCTGCAGCTCTAAACCGCCAGAAGTGATCAAGAATTGACATGTTTCAAATGCATTATCTGATCAGAAACATCGATTGGACAATTCAGAGATCTAATAAAAGCAAATTTGGATATTATCATTTAAAACTTCAGAACAAAACATTGATTTCATTGAAAAGTATTACTTTCACTGAACAGTTTGAAATAGTTTATTCAGAATTTGAAACCAAAATAAACTCTACTTTTGAAGAGAACTGTTCACCGTAGCGGGAAACTTCAAGAAAGAATGCATCTTGGGGAAACAAATAACTCAAAAAGCTTAGAAAACTATCTAGAAATCTTTTCAACACAGAAAAAAACTACTACTGATTGGACAGATTACAAAATTGGTCTAACAGAATGTAGCAAAGGAATTAATAAATCTAAGTTCAATAGTGAGCAGGTAGATAGTTTACCCTTTCCAATGGACTTGTCAGTCTGAAAAAAGAAAACGGACAGATTACAAACGATTCTCAGGAAACACTTAGTAGCATGATCAGAGATGCCAACCTTCCTGATTTTTCAGGATTTCTCAGACTTTTTAGCACGCTCCCAGATATCCTGACGAACACTCAATTTATCTTGATTTTTCTGAAATGATCCTGATTTTTCCTGATTTTTGTACTCTTTAAATTATTCGTAATAAATATACTGGTTTCCATGCCAAAGTTTTCTGTCATGATAGTTCTCCGGTTCGCACTTGTATATATCATACATTAAGGTAAATTCTCTAGACGCAAATCTGTACTTAACTTTTTTATCTCTACCCTCAATTGTTTCGTGGTTCTCAAGAAAAAATTTCTGAATCCTCAATTGTTCCAAAATAACTCAAGAAAAAATTTCTGAATCCACAGTCAACATAAAAAGATTTTATACATAATTTGTTCATCTGATTCAAAGTAGAATCAACTTTAAACTATTGTAAATATATCTATAGCAGTATTAAATATCATAAAAATTAGGAAAAATTCAACAAGTCTTCCACTGCTGATATGCTTTCCTCATTTGTCGAGTAAAGATTCATTCCAAAGCATGGATGATTTTTTTTTATCCCATTTATTTATTTAAGGCTCATTAGCATTTTAGCTGTAACAGAGCCGAATTTTAATCGTGTACATGTCACATGGTTATCATATCTATAATTAGCACATTACACAGTTGCCGTTCGCCAGTATTCCTTCTATACCATTACATATGGTACATTCACACAGTAGCCATTTAGGCGTAAGAGTATTCTTTCTGTTCTTCCATTATCCAGTTGGACCACCGGACAGCGGAGACAGTTGATTGATCATTGTTGAGTTATTTTTAGAACAGCAGCCCGATGTGTCTTGCAGAGCAGAGCAGTTGTATGGATGAATCGATCTTATTTCGACCGTGGATCGATTCTCCATCGCTGATGATTGTTGCGTGGACGTAGCTATTCTGTAACAACACAAAGATGGTCCTGAGTTTTGAACTCACAATCGATCGCTTACTAAGCGAACGCGCAACCAATGTGGCTACGGAGACCCCCAAAGCATGGATGATGAATTCAATGAAATTTTTTATATTGATTTCTCTGCAACTCTGCACTGTAGTGATGCTGTAGGTTTTTCGGAAAAAAATATAAACGATCAAAAAGTCAGGTGAAACACTAGCATTTCCGCTTATGCGCGGATTTATACCATGCATATTAATTCTTTTACATATCCGGTCTCCACCCAAAGGAAGATATACTCTGTTTCTGGTGAGTTATGGAATGAATTCTGTCTTATGAGCTACTGCCAAGCAACCTGTTTCTCATATATATGGCTTGCAGCAGTCTTCGACGAGGAAGCAAACATGTTCTGGGAGGATAGAATACTTAAGCAGTGTGCTTAAATATAATATACTATCTACTTGGATGGCACTAACGTACCAGTGGAACTTTTGCCTTCTCAACGTAGCATTACTTGCGTCATTTTTATTAGTAGTACTTGGTTTAGATTTCTATGCCGAATGGCACACCTTGAATGTACTCTGGAGTGGCAGGCTCTAGAACACGCGTGACCACAGTGCAAGCCGGAAGAATTTTCTTCGCTGAAAATCCCCCGGTCAGGACGGGAATCGAACCCGAACACTCGAGCCCGGCATGATAGTGTGTGATGCTAACCACTCGACCACGGAAGCACTGAAAAATATACTATAACACTACTGTAAATAATTAAAAAGCCAATTTTATTTATACACCCAAACAAGCGTTGGCTGAAAACATTTCATCTTTGGCAGAAATAATGCTTTTTCTTGTGCTGGAGGGTCAAATGCGCGAATAATGAGCTGTTTTAAAAAGCTCAGAAAAGGTTTGTATGTATGGAAACAGACATCTCTTTCTTCTTTCTTTTTTCATTGTATTTGAGATTGTGCCAAAAAAAAAATAATATTATCATAAAATTGGAAATGTTTTATAAGAGGAAAAAGAAGAGCATAAACGAGAATAGATATCTTTCTCTGTCTGGGCCGTGTATTCGACAAACTACACGATAAACTTTCATATGCCTTCATTTCAATGTGTCTCCTGTTTCGCTCGCTCATATTGGCTCATATTGGCTCTAGCATATATATTATACAAATGATATACACGTATTGGGGAGTAGAACATTTTTCTGTTATTTTTCGGCTCATTTAAGGTGAAGGTGGATGCTAGCCATTGTAGTAGTATAGGTAAACTCACGTGTAAAAAAGAGGTGATAGTGTTTGTGAGAGAAGAGCAAAGCACACGTAAATAGATCAATTAACTTATCAGACTGTGTGGCGCTTCAGGGTTTTCCATTTCGGGCTTCCGAAAGTATACAGCTCTGCGCTGACAACCGTTTGACATAGCTGTCAACCAAAGCGTCATATCGTTAGTTGAATGTTTGTCATTTTACAATATGGATCGTTTTAGTATCGCACAACGTGTTAATTTTGTTAAGTTATACTATAAAAATGATGAAAAACCGGCAAATGTTTTTCGAGCATTACGGACGGATTTTGGTCGTCATGGACGGCCTACAGAGCACACAATCGCTAATGTAGTGCGTAAATTCGAACAAACTCCGTAGTGGATATTTTGAAACCTGTGCATCATCGTAATGTGCGTTCGGCCGAAAATATTGATGCTGTTGCTGCCAGTGTGGAGGATGACCCGAATGTTTCGATTCCACGGCGTGCTCAGCAATTGGGCTTGTCAAACACATCATTGTGGCGAATTTTGCATTTGGACTTGCACCTACATCCTTATAAAGTCCAACTGGTACAAAAATTAGAGCGTGGTGACCATGGAATGCGTCAGGTATTCGTCGATTGGGTGAACGAACAACAGCAACAAAATGCTGAATTTTCGCATCAAATCTTCTTCAGCGATGAGGCACATTTCGAGCTCGGTGTCTATGTGAACACCGAGTCACTGTTTGGTGCGCATCATGGTCTGGTGGAGTCATCGGGCCGTATTTCTTTGAAAATGAGGACGGCGAGACGGTAACTGTGAATGGTGAGCGCTATGGCCGCATGTTAACCGATTTTTTTGCCACAAATTGAAGATATGGATACGGATGACATGTGGTTTCAGCAGGACGGCGCCACGTGCCACACAACACTACCGAACATGGCTATATTGCGAACGAAATTTGAGGGACGCATAATTTCGCGTTTTGGTGATGCCAATTGGCCGTCCAGATCATGCGATTTGAACCCGCTAGACTTTTTTTTGTGGGGTTATGCGGAAGACCGTGTCTATGCCAACTCTCCGCAAACTCTTGAACATTTGAAAGACAACATTCGTGAAGTTATGACCGAGATACCGCCCCATATGTGCCGAAAAGTCATCGAAAATTAACTGTTCCGGATTAAGGTGTGCGAGGAAGCCCTAGGTGGACATTTGAATGATGTTGTATTTCACACATAATGGCATACACCAAACTTTAATTTGAAATAAAAGTTTCATCGAAATTCGAATTCTAGGTGTGTTTTATTTCAATTTACTTTCGGAATTTAATGTTGGAAAACCCTATATATATATATTAGGCTGTCAAAAAAGTCCTGCGGTATTTTTTTTTGAATTTTCATTTGTTCATAAAATTAGTTACAATCATCTGTTTTGAGTTTAATATGCACCGTTTTGTTCGATGACTTGTTCCCAACGAGATGCCAACTTCATAATACCCCTGTTATAGAAGCTCGCTTCCTTATTGGCAAAAAACTCGGATAGCCAATTTTTACAGGCCTCTTTTGTGGCTAACTTCTGACTACCTAGCTCGTTCGCCATGGACAAAAACAGGTGGTAGTCACTTTGTGCAAGGTCCGGACTATACGGCGGATGCAAAAGAACCTCCCATCCGAGCTCCCGGAGCTTCTGGCGCGTCACCAAAGAAGTGTGTGGCCTGGCGTTGTCCTGATGGAAGACAATGCGGCCTCTGTTTATCAAAGATGGCCTCTTCTTCATGAGTGCTACCTTCAAGCGGTCCAGTTGTTGGCAGTACAGGTCCGAATTGAGCGTTTGTCCATAGGGAAGCAGCTCATAATAGATTATTCCTTGACAATCCCACCAAACACACAGCCGAACCTTCCTGGCCGTTAATGAGGGCTTGGCCACCGTCTGAGCCGCTTCAGCGGGCTTCGACCACGACTGTTTGCGCTCCACGTTGTCGTAAGTGACCCACTTTTCATCGCCAGTCACCATCCGCTTCAGAAACGGGTCGATTTTGTTGCGATTCAGCAGCGATTCACATGCGTCGATACGGTCAAAGATGTTTTTTGCGTCAACGTGTGTGGCACCCATACATCGAGCTTCTTTGTGAATCCAAGCTTCTTCAAATGGTTAATAACGGTTTGATGACTTATCCCCAGCTCTTGGCCGATGCTACGGCTGCTACTATGCCGGTCTTTCTCGGCTAATTCAGCGATTTTGTCGCAATTTTCGACGACAGGCCTTCCGGAGCGTGGCGCATCTTCGACGACCTCTACAACAGAACGAAAACGTTGAAACCATCGTTATGCGGTGGAAATGGAAACTGTATGGGGTCCATAAACTGCACAAATTTGATTGGCAGCTTGAGATGCATTTTTGCCTTTGTCATAGTAGTACTGTAAAATATGTCGGATTTTCTCTTTATTTTGCTCCATATTTGCGACACTATAACTCACGAACGACTTAACCAAACAAAACACTGTTAAGGACTTTATTATATACCTTTCCAACAAGCTATAGTATGACTCGATACAATGAATACAACTAGAACTACGCGCTTACAACGACACCTCGCGGAATTACCGCAGGACTTTTTTGACAGCCTAATATATATATATATATATATATATATGTATATATATATATATATATATATATATATATATATATATATATATATATATATATATATATATATATATATATATATATAGAAGGTGCACTTGCATATGAAGTGAAATTCTGATTATTCGCGAGCGTAACATGAGCAAATTTATAACACACGCGAATTCGGGCTCTTTTGGTATTAACAAGTTCTTCCGCATAGTACCTCGATGTTGATAATTCCTTAATATTTTCCTTCGGTGATTGTATTGTTATCGCATATTCACGTTGGGGAGCCTTAACCCTTCTCTTCATTGGTCGAGGCATTTTGATTGAATGTAATACTTTCCCGTTTCCTTTTTTTTGAAAGGATATGCAGCCGTGGCAGTGTTCCGTGCTCTGCAACACAATTTTCTTACCCAATGTTAAAGTTGCTAAAACTCACATTATAGGCCCATATAACGTAAAAATAATAATTGTATTGATATCAACACAATTTGATTCTATTGATTCCCATGACATGAAACGCTATGACTCAGGAATAACATTTTATTGAGTGGTTTTTATAGCTGTTTCGATGATGTTGTCTGGCATCAGTGTCGAAAAAATAACGATGCTTTCACCACTACAAACAAAACCATTGCCGAAAATTGAAAAATGAAAATTTTAACTTTTGAAGCACTAGCTCGAGTTTATCTTGAGTATATCTTGTGAGTAATCGATTAGTCTTTGGTTGATATTACTTGATGGGAAGTGTGCGAAAACGGACATGGTCTTAACACTGTTTCGCAAAATTATTGATTTTTGGGCGAGGGGTGAGGGAGGAAGATGAAAGAAAGGAGCGCCATTGTGGCAGCCATTTGTGGCTAGCTTCCACCTTCACTTTAATGTAATAAATCGGGATGTCATAACATGTGCTAAAAATTAACTTTGGGTGTATGTTTTGAAACATTCGAATACCTGATTTGACACATGTGCGCTGAATTAGAGCATTCAAAAAAGTGTACAAACCATGAACATATTTTTAACAGGACAAACCAAAATCATTAACTTTTTTAATTTTGGACTCGATTATATACAGTTTAAAAAAATATTTTTTCATCAAATATAATCGTAAGACATAATTGTAATATGATCTACAATGTTACTCAAAACGGAGCGTGTAAAAATGGATTTTATCCTATAAAGTTTTGGCAATAGTAAATTTAGTTGAAGATGAAGAAGACATCGGTCAAAAATGAAAGTAGGTAACGAACACCTACAGAAACTAGCGTCGCATTAACTTCGAAATAACGTTGATTTATTCGTTCTATATTCTTCTCCGATAACACGTATTGCCGCATATATTCAAATCAATAAAATATTCCTAATTCATTGAATCGTGAACGAAATAGATACATTTGAAAAATGTTTCATTCCTAAATAATCTAATTGGCGTTTTTTTAAGGCTAGGTTCAAATTAATGTTTAAGCAAAACAAAGTTTAAAGTAAAATAGATAAAAACAGAGCGAATAAGAAGCAGAAGGCACATTTTTTGCACTGTTACTGTGCGGAATTTTCGTATTATAATCGAACAGCTTGACCAAAAACCAAAAATCTACCGAGGAGAAGCAAATTTTCCGTGTCGAGTACTGTGACATTTGGAGAGATTTACGTAATTATGATAAACATTACCGACCTCATTCAGCAAAAACCGCATAATGTGATATCTCTGGTTTGCACCGAAAATGAGTTTATATTGTCTGCAGCTGAAAGCTTAATTTGTGTTTCTTTCTATCAGCGCAAATATATGTGGAAATATCCACTAGCGAAGACTCCACTTACCTGCCACTGCGATGACGAAGAAGTTAATCAACAATGCAATTAGTCTGAGCCTCGTGTTCATAGTGAAGTAGCACTGCATAGTTCCATTTAGATTGCACGCCGGGTTTCGCTGACAATTTTGCGCCGAGACAACATTTCGCATGCGAGAAGGGTCGATGTGTTTTAATCTCTCCGCCGCTTTTTTTTTAACTTTCAATTTAATTCACAAGTTTCTTTTCATTAATTTCACTCACGTACTTGCGCAGCTGGATTTTTTTTCCAGTCGGCTTTATTCCCAATTAATTGTACATGCACTAATAAGCGTAAACAACACTGCAAAATCCCGCCATTCAATTCATCCAGTGCCATGAGTACTCCCAGGACACCCTCGACATTGGTGTCTCGGCAACCGTACAGAGAGTTTCATAATTCAAATGACTGCGAACGTTATGCATGGATTTCATTTTTTTTTGCTTCGCTTTTCACAATCGTTTTATGTAAGCTCTTCTTTGCGCATTTCACTACAATTTTTTGTTTTGAATCTTTCTAGCGCGGTTCCTTATTCGTTTTCACATTGGGCACCACCACGGACCGGTTTTCCTGTGGGTAGATATATTTCACTTTTATCACACAATGCCAGCTGCCGGAGGTTGACTTTGAAATGAAAGTTAAATGCACATGTGGATATAGCTATTTGGTGCCACTGAACTGAGGAGACCTATATATTCTGTTGCACAGTCTGACCAGCTGACCAAAAGTGTTCCTTGCAGTCCGGGAGCTGTACATCGGCCGGACATCGTTCGGATACTCCTGATATCACGAGGCTCCCAGACAGCATGGCATAGCTTAACAACCGAAACGGTCAGCAGAGACAAGTCGAGAGGATAATAATACACTGTTTGCCACCCTTTGTGTGCGGAAGATTATGGCTGAGAATGGTAAAAATCAAGAATTAACCAGCGAGCGGAATTTTCCTAGCTGGATTTCAGAACTGATGGATGAGTGTGTGTGAGCATAAATCAGCATGCGTCTCCTCGGGAAAAATCGTGACTCACGCGAAAATTAGCTCACCAATCATGCTTATCATTTGTTTCCGTCCGAGCAATATTAACATATGGTTTAGTTTTTTTAATTTGCTAATGTGTGAATACTAGTGAATAATTCATGTACAGTTCACTTGCGGGCTTTTGGTTAAGAATAATGACCAACTGACGTGAGTTGTAAACCTTTTTTCTTCATATCAATCTTGCAATCTTTTTTCTTCTTCAATCTTGCATTTCTGGCAGTTATAAACTAAAACTCTCAACTTTTTTCTAACTAAATTAAGCCTAAAACAAATGTGAACAGATTTGACTCAAATTCGACATTTTTCACAAGTCAATTCAGGAATGGCCTTCTCAGAATTTATGGTACACGGTTTAATCGTCCCGGTTATCGACCCCCCGCCGACCCTTGTCTTAAAAACGTCAAATCAAATCAAGAAAAAAAGTGGAAGCGATCGGAAACTTGACGTAATATTTTGAGGACAATAACTTTTGAATGGAGTTTTTGTAACTGCTCTGTTCGAAACTTTGAGAATAATGTTGAATAATTCTTTATATGCATCGACTCTCCTTGTCCGTTTTGAAAAAAAAAACGTGTAAGAACGAAAAAGGAAACCAGACCATGGAATAGAAATGGAATAGATGATGGACGGTTGACCAATGCTTTGTCGTAAATCGAATTTGATTGCAATTAAAAATCATAATTTTAAATTCGGAATTGAGCATACATCGACTCTCTGGAACTTTCGGAATACGAGGCAAAACATATATATTAGAGCGCCAAAGAAAGCTGTCATCTCGATTTTTCATATGGGATCTCCTGCGAAATGTTGATTTGCATGATAAACTACCCTATGCAGAATATTAGCTCGATCGGATTTCATTTACTAGTGTTGCAAACGTCAAATTAACTTAAGTTTTTTAATTTAATTTAAAATTTAAAATTTGAGTAATTTGATTTAAGTTTTTTGAAAACCGAAAATCATCCAAGGGGGGATATGAAGAAGTTTTCAAAGAAAAAAAAATGTGACAAATGTCTTAAAATTGCTGAAACGTCGAAATTTACTGTTGTCGAAATGTTTTATTTGTCAATAATTAATTTTTTGGCACTCAGTCGTTTTTCCTTTCTGAAAAGTCAATTTTTAACAAATTTTTTTTCGAGATAATCCATTTGACCTTGTGGCTCCCGAGATGTTGACATCCAAAATATGGATGCTTGTCAGACGACTGCGTTGAACACTTACAGAAAGCAGTGCACCCAGTGGAAACAAATTTCTTTTTACGAGCTGTAGCGTGAAGATACATTGTTCATTGCTGAAAAAAAATGAAATAAATGGAAGAAACTCAAGAAATGATAAGGTGTATACTTTATTTCGCCTATCAGTGTATGAACTTGACTGTTGACTGTGAAAAAAAACTTGGAGCATCCAGTAAAACTACTTGTATCTGCTTGGTTTTTTCTAAGGTGTGCTTTTCGTCCCGTCCCGTAAATGCTGTCGAGAATACGAGAAATGCAAAAAATCAGAGGAGGTTGTGTCCAAGACACGACCGCATTGTTGACGTAGAACTACACTGTAGTTTAATGTAGTCGCTTGTTTATAACTGCGAATATTATTCTATAATGCTACGAAATTTTGGAAATAACCATTCTACCAGTTTGGTCGCTCTGAAATTTCTTGTGGAATCATTTGAAGATTATTGTTTGATGATTCATTTTTGTCCTCGCAGAACAATACATGCTCGATATTAGCGCACTTATCATCCTTAGTGGAGAGAGTTTTGCTACTGGCAAGTGAAACCAAATCACATACAACATTCCAGAACGACATTTACTTTAATATACATTTACCCAAATATTTTTTTGGTGCACAACCTTAACACCTGCTTCACCATAGCGTCAGTTCGATGCATTGATGCAATGTCAAAGGCACCAACGAAGCCTTCATGATGACGGAAAACAAACAATGTCTACTGCTTGGAAAAAGGCTGAATATTTGCCTCAGCAGAGATTCATTACTAATAACCTAGCGCAAATATTTCCCTCCCGCTATCTCCCCTCCTTGTCGACATGTTCGGATTGACATGTTCACCCGCAACAGCGCAATACGTTAAAACGCACGCACGTACGCACACAAATATCTATATATTGATGGCTCGAAGCAATTAAATATACACACACTTATCTTCGTTTTGCGCTCTTCTCAACAGAAGCCCTTTTTGTGGAGAGAGTTTTGCTACCCTCATGTGAAACCAAATCACAGACAAAATTCCAGAACATTTATTTTCTTGGTGAGCTGACGATAGCCTAGCTTGATGATTCCCCACACAATTGTGTAGCTCAGAACCTTAATGCAATGGCGTCAGTTTGATACAATGATTGCAATGCTACAGACATCTGTGAGTCAGTAATTTGGTCACGTCCACAGCTCAATGCGAAACTAAGACATGTGAGACTTTAAACTTCTTCAGTTCATTCGTCTCTAACCTACAAAAAGGCCCTTGGAAAAGAAAACTTTACTTTTTTCTCGTATTACTCCTCCACGAATGCCTTGAGAAAGGCATTCGATCCCCCACCATCCAGCTCGCCCAGCAACGATGTTGTTCAGTCGATGTCCTCATGAAGAATGAAAGTTTGCCTCAGCGAGATCCACTGTTTATACTCTAGGCAAATGTTCCCCATTCGTTTTTCTTCTTTTCCTTTGTTCGCGGAGACTTTATATCTTATGATTTCCCCTTCGTTGCTCGTCGATAAGTTGCGCGTTATAGACAGCTCTGTTTGGGAAAGCACACAAATGGACAGAACAAATGTATTGGAAAATGGAAACGCTTAAAGTTTTCATGAATTTTAACCATTTACACACCATGGAATTGTACTGTATAGCATGTCAAACAAATCTTAGGGAATTTCCGATTCGTTTGGTATGTAAATCGCCAAAATCCGTTCGCGGCTAAAATAGTTATTATCTTTAACGTTTCATAAAAACGTGACCTGTTTTCTGATTTGACACCCTTAATGAAAGACGTAGTTCTACGTCAAAAGGTGTTCTCGCTAACACGAAAGCCTTCCAAATGGGCTATGAATCATTTGTCGACACCCGTCTGCTAAGTTGAGCTCAAATATTCCGAAATAAATGGATTCTCCGAAATTGAGGCCCTTCTGGGAGGCGATCGTTCTCCAGCTCAATCCTTTCTAGGAATAGCTGAATAAATTCCTATATTTTCATATTTTTCAGCCCCACTGAGCGCGCAAGCTTTGATGTTCATCCATACGAGATGATTAAGAAGAATTTCAGCGAAATCTGGAAGCTCGAATTTATCCTTTCCGAACGCGATTTGGAGAAACGAATCGCAGCAAAAGCGAGTTTTTTGAGAGATATTGAACATACATAAACAATGCTGGATGGGCAAATGTCACGTTCAAGGTAAACTATTGAGCGTGAGAATTCCAGGAACCATTTTTCATTGAATGGTTTCGAAACGTTCGAACAAACCCACCGTTATCGCGCCCACTTAAAGGCAATGAAAAACCACTAAAGACCAAACAAGTCACCCTAAAATGACCCCAAGGCAACGCTTTCCGGCTCAAATGCATCTGATTTATTTGATTACGGGTTTGCCCTTAGTTTCGCTTCCGTTGCGCGTTATCGATGGGGAGCAGAACAGAGGGTCGTGGATACGCTTCGATTTTACCATGCTGAAAAAGGCAATCAACCGCGGCATTGCTTTCGCAGTGTCACAGCATCGATCCGTCTTTCAATTCAGTTTCCGATAAATGTCGTATCATTTTTATTCACCCTGTTGGTGCGGTCTGTAATTGAGTCACGTTTGTTTGCAATTTTTCTCCCGTTCAGTCGAATCCAACTCAGGTGAGAGGTATTTCACTTCCAATTTTCTTCTCCTTAACTTGCTCTTTCTGAGTGAGAGTGATTGAGCTGTCTTGAGGGGTCACACTTGGATCCAATCACCTGAAGGTCGACTCAAATGGAATCGTTGCATTTCTCTTCGTTTGCGAGGATTCTGTTGGTGCTGCTGAGAGGCCACTCATCTCGCCGATGAATTGCTATTTAGCTTATTCGTGTCTTTTCTGAAACGAAAAAATTAAATGAAAGGTTTGCGTTAGAAGTGTTTAATTCAAAGGAATCTCGAACGAAAACTGTGTCTGTCAACGATTTTATATTCTGTTAATGAGAGGTTAGTTGATACACTGAAAAAAATTCTTTCAATTATTGTTGAATAGGGTCAACAATTTCAAAATTAAAAACAGGAAGTGGGTTATATCTTTGGTATAACCGCAAGGGTGACGTAGGACTATCGTTGATTTAGAGATCATTTGTTTGAAGTCCATTCTGAATGAATGAATAAATGAATATTTGGGGGACTTCGAAAACGAGAGCGTTACGTTGGAGGCTCAAGGTTTTATGCATCCAACATTGGTACAAAAAACCTTGTTCTGAAGAATAATCTTCAGAAGCTTTCCTGCTAACTGCACTTGATTTTCAAATCACAAAACTAAATGTATGTGGTCGCAGTATTATATGGATAGAAAACATTAAAATAAACTCGCTTGAGTGTAATTTCCAATTCCAAGGGGAACTGGCAGATTATTTTTCAGCAACGATCACTTCTTTTCAGGTTTCTTCTCGATAACCAGCAAACGAAAAAGTTGCGCGCGTGTATGTGTGTGTGTGTGTGTGGCGACTGCTTCGATGTCTTCCCGGGGAACCGTTTTTCGATGCTGATAATCTCTTGGTCACCTTCTCTTCTCCTTCTGATCGATCGGCTTTTCTGCGCTCCCTCAAAGTCAAAACAAACTGATTGCATTTCAGGTCAGGTCAAGCCAGGTAATGAATCCCTCGATCCCTCGCCGTCCAGCTCGTCCAGCACGTTCAACTCGTTCAGTAACGATGTTGTCTTTCCGATGTCCTCACGAAAAATGAATTGGTTTCACCACCAGAATATCGCTTGAGTATGCTTTTCGTGCATGATTGAATCGAGAGATGGTGTGGTTTACGATGGCAATTTGGAAGGCAAACTCGAGGGGAATGAACACTCTGAGTATGAAAATTTCGGCGACTGAGCAATAATCGATTGAAAATTATATAATTTTCGCGATACGAAACATTTTCCGTTGCACGCGCATACAATATTGGATACGAAAATATCCTACTGATGGGGAAAAATAATCTTCAGAAGCTTTCCAGCTAATTACACTTGATTGAAAAATCACAAAACCAAATGTATTTGGTTGCAGTGTTGTATGGATAGAAAACATTAAAATAAACTCTTTCGCATGAATGTATTTTTCAATTCCCAGGGGAACTTGTAGATTATTTTTCAGCAACGATGATAGCAACGAGGGTTCCGCGCGTGTATGTGTGTGTGGCGGCTGCTCCGATGTTTCAAGCGGAACCGTGGCATCACTCTCCTCCTGATGGATTCCCTTCTGGCCTAAGGTGCACAAACAGGCTCTTGATGACACCGTTCATCAGCGCTTTCATGATAAACGAAATTAGCTTCACAACAACAGCGACAACATGCTCCAATCGCTGTTCAATCATAACGGAGTGGGTTTACGAGCGGCGCTCGCTTATATACCGATTGGTGATTTCAATAGCCTGTTTTGAAAGCAATTTTAAGACTATTGAAACAAGTTTTTGGATGAAAAAGTAACAAGTATATGACGCGTAGACATTTTATCTTTCGAATTAAGTGTTTATCATACCATTTTGTTCAGTTGTTTAGGAGCTATTAACGCTCAGAATCTCGGTCTCCGGCGTAACGCTTTCGTTTTCGAATCTTTGATTTTACACCCCGGTATAGAAATGAAAGACGTAGTCCTACGTCAAAAAATGCCATAAGGCGTGCTAAAGGGTGTGTCACATCAAATTGCATCACGGAAAAAACGCTGTAGAAATTCGCCCAGTATTTTTTTTATATATAAATCGTTTATTTTTACAGGCTCAGTTACATTAGTTTAAAGGAGCCGAATTCTTAAATATATGTTTTAAAACTATACATATATAATTTTCCTAATACTATGGTTAGTAAGGTGGAAAACCGATTACTCGCGGTTTAGTCGAGTTTAGAGGGTGACATATTCTTTCAGGAAAGGGATGGGATATAAGGGAATTGTTACAATGTTGATGATCACACTAGATTCTTAAATCTATTCGTATATCTATTGTATATTTACATTTCAACTTATTTTACTGTTTATACCAAGGGGGCCAATCGCTCGCAATGGATGAAAAGGAGGGTATAAGGACATAGGTACAATCACACACGAAGATCGATAGCTTTAAGGAAAACATATATTTGGGTCATGTAATCAAGGTCTAACCGAGCCAACACATCTCTCACCGGCACATTGGGCTGTCTTCCTCGGGCCCGAAGGAGGTTTCTAAATTCGATCTAGCGACAAGATACACCTCGCACGACCAAACAACATGCTTGATGTCATGATAACCTTGACCACAGACGCAGAGATTGTTGCTGGCAAGATTGAAACGAAAGATTAGCGCATCTAACGAACAGTGATTGGACATGAGTCGGGAGAAGGTGCGAATAAAGTTCCGACTCAAGTCCAGACTTTTGAACCACGGTTTGAGGCTAACCTTAGGGATAATCGAGTGAAACCTCCGGCCCAATTCATCTTCGTTCCATTTGCGTTGTCAGTTAGCGATGGTATTTTTACGGACTAAAGAAAAAAATTCATTGAAGGCGATTTGACGCTGGTAAATGTCGCCTTCAATCGCACCTACCTTTGCTAATGAGTCAGCCCTCTCATTACCCGGAATTGAGCAATGAGAAGGAACCCAGATAAAGGTAATGACATAACAGCGTCTGGATAAAGCTGGATAAATTTCACGTATTCTCTCAAGGAAGTACGGCGAGTGCTTTTCCGGCCTCACTGAACGGATAGCTTCGACAGAGCTAAGACTATCCGTTACAATGTAATAGTGTTCAACAGGTCGTGAGGCGACGCTGTCCAGCGCCCAATGAATTGCTGCCAATTCAGCAATATACACTGAGCAAGGATTCTGAAGACTGGGAGGTGCTAAAAATTTCGTTGAACACTCCAAATCCTGTGGACTCATTCATAGAGGACCCATCAGTAAAGTACATATTATCACAATTGATACACCCATACTTTGAATCGAAGATCGTTGGAGCGATCCTCGATCGTTGATAATCTGAATATCCATGGATATCCTGCTTCATGGACAGATCAAAATGCACAGAGGAATTGATGTAGTCAGGAAAACAAACACGGTTGGGAATATACGAAGAAGGATCAACCTGCATGGAGATGAATTCATGATATGAACTCATGAATCCGGAGTGAAAATTTAGCTCGATCAGCTGCTCAAAATTTCCGATCACCAATGGGTTCATAACCTTACACCGGATGAAGAACCGAAGAGATAATAATTTGAAGCGATCTTTTAGTGGGAGTACGCCTGCCAAAACCTCGAGACTCATGATATCCGTTGAGGGCATACATCCCAACGCAATACGGAGACAAAGATACTGAATTCGTTCGAGTTTAATGAGGTGTGTTTTGGCAGCTGATTGAAAACAGAAACTGCCATACTCCATCACTGAGAGAATAGTTGTTCGATACAACATTATAAGATCTTCGGGATGGGCTCCCCACCAGGTGCCGGTAATTGTACGGAGAAAGTTTATTCTTTGTTGACATTTTTTACTCAGATACCTAATATGGGCCCCCCCAAGTACATTTGGAGTCGAACCAGACCCCAAGATACTTGAATGACATAGCATGAGTGATCGGTTTACCCAAAAGTTGAAGCTTTGGTTTTGCTGGCTTATGCTTCCTAGAAAAACCACCATCTCTGTTTTCTCCGTGGAGAATTCGATCCCTATCCCAATGGCCCAGGTTGAAAAATTGTTCAACGTATCTTGTAAGGGTTCTTGCAGGTCGGATTCGTTTGATCCTACGACAGACACCACTCCATCATCTGCAGGTTGTCTTAGGCTGCAATTTTGTGTAAGGCAATTGTCAATGTCGCTTACGTAGAAGTTGTACAAAAGGGGGCTTAAACATGAGCCCCGACTTACTGCCGAATCTCCGTGAGAAAAGTTCAAATGTTTCTCACAAAGCAAGTTATATAACATATTATTCAATAGAGGCGGCAGACCCCGAGAGTGTAATTTGTCTGACAAAACCTCTATTGAAACAGAATCAAAGGCCCCCTTTATGTCCAAGAATACTGAAGCCATTTGTTTTTTTCCGGCGTAAGCCATTTGAATTTCTGAAGAAAGCAACGCAAGACAATCATTCGTCCCCTTGCCCCTGCGGAACCCATATTGTGTATCTGAGAGTAAGGCATTCGTTTCAACCCAACGATCAAGGCGAAACAAGATCATTTTCTCCAACAATTTCCGTATACAAGACAGCATTGCTATTGGGCGGTACGAACTGAAGTCGGACGCGGGTTTTCCGGGTTTTTGAATAGCTATAACTCGTACTTGTCTCCAATCATCCGGAACAACATTATGCTCCAGAAACTCATTGAATAAATTCAACAAGCGATGTTTCGCCACATCGGGGAGGTTTTTCAACAAGTTGAACTTAATTCTATCCGATCCTGCAGCCGAATTGTTACTTGAAAGGAGAGCAAGAGAGAATTCTACCATCGAAAACTCGGAATCAAGATCGCACCTATCTTGTGGTATATCTCGAACAATTCTTTGCACGGGAGCGAAATCGGGACAAACCTTTCGTGCAAAATTAAAAATCCATCGATGTGAATGTTCCTCGCTTTCATTCGATGAAGAGCGATTTCTCATGTTTCGAGCCACTTTCCATAATTTTTTCATTGACGTTTCTCGTGACAAACATCCCACGAAATTTCGCCAATAAGCACGTTTTTTACCTTTGATCAAGTTTTTAATTTGATTTTCAAAGTCTAAATACGTTTGAAAATTGTCAATGGTTCCTCGTTTTCGAAAAGTTTTAAATGCATTCGATTTTTCTACATAAAGCTTTGAACATTGGCTATCCCACCATGGATTGGGAGGCCTTCGACGAATGGTGGAACCTGTGATGGGTTTCGTTTGAGCGCGAACCGCGCTGTCATGGAACAAACGAGAAAGGAAGTTATACTCCTCCAACGGAGGTAAACCATCTCTGGAATTGATGGCTAGAGTAATCGCGTCCGCATATTTTTTCCAGTCAATGTGTCTTGTGAGGTCATATGCCATGTTTATAGATTCAGAAGAATTCGACCCAATGGTGATGGAAATTTTGATTGGCAAGTGATCACTACCGTTGGGATCCTGGATTACATTCCACTTGCAATCTAACAATAGTGAATTCGAGCAAAGCGAGAGGTCAAGAGCACTTGGGTTAGCAGGAGGTTTAGGCACAGGTGTTGTTTCCCCAGTGTTCAAAACGGTCATATTGAAGCTGTTACAAAGGTCATATATCAACAATGAACGATTGTCATCGTACGGTTCCTCCCAGGCAGTTCCATGAAAGTTGAAGTCTCCCAAGATCAATCGTGGCTCAGGAAGGAGTGAGCACATGTCAATAAGTTGTTTGCGGCTAACTGTAGCTCTCGGAGGCAAATACAAGCTGACAATACAGAGGTCTTTGCCTCTGATGTTTGCATGACAAGCAACAGCTTCGATCCCTCCAATAGGTGGAAGGTCAATTCGAAAAAATGAGTGGCACTTATTGATCCCCAATAGCACCCCTCCGTATCTGTCATCACGGTCCAAGCGTATAATATTAAAATCGTGGAAAGAGAGATCATCTCACGAAGAAAGCCAAGTTTCGGACAGAGCAAAAACATCACAATTGAAGTTATGAATTAAAAATTTGAATGTATCCAATTTAGGGATAAGACTACGACAATTCCACTGTAAAACAGTGATATCTCCGACCTCTCTATTTGAATTAGACATCAAGAGAGATGATCATTGCAAGGAGGGGCCATGTTTGCATCAATTGCTGCAAAATTGTCTTTAGTACTGGAAGCATTGAGATGACAATGGTTCTGATGGAATCGGAAACATTAAAACACGTGAAGATTTGATCCGCAAGGTCAGTCAACTTTATAAATCCCGATTGGGAAGTTGAGCTGGACGCAAAAAAAGGGACAGTTGGGGTTTTTGATGTCCCCTCGAGTGCTGGGTCGTTCGAAGGTGAACTATTCCCACGGAAGCCAGGAGGAACCTGAATTTGCTTGTCCGCTGCACTCGATATTTTAGACACATTTTTGCGCCGGGAATTCCCTTTGAAAATAAACGGTGTGCCCTCGTTAGCTGTGTCCGCTTCCAATTCGTCAACTGGCAGTGAAGCAAAGACATTGTTTGTTGGTAATGGTTGTTGTTGAGCCAGTGGGGAAGCGCCCTTTAAAAATATCCGCGAAAGTGCGTTTCGAGCGTTCCTTCATAGAGCGCTTTTGTTTATCCCAGCGACTCTTGTAAGTTTCACAAGCTGAGAGCACGTGTGGGGATCCCCCGCAATATGGACACTTATGCTCAGTCGCACTGCAGGATTTCCCCTCATGTTGCTCTCCGCAAGTGGCACAGCGCTCTTTGTTGGCGCAATAAGCTGCTGTATGACCAACTGACTTGCATTTGTTGCAAGTCATGGGCTTTGGCATGAAGAGTCGCACCGGCAGCCTCAATTTTTCCACCATAACGTAGTCAGGGAGGGTGGCACCAGCAAAAGTGACTCGAAACGAGTCGTACGGCGTAAATTTCTTTTCTTCTCCTTCCTGGGTAACTTTTCCAAGTTGGCGACATTCCAAGATTTTGACTTCCATCGAAGGAAGCCTCTTGAACCTGCCAACTCCCATACTTTGTATAGTTTTGAACGTCAGACCCGTTTCAGATATAACGCCCCCAATTTCTACGTTTTTTTTTTTTTTTATAAATTCGTATATTTTTACAGGCTCAGTTACATAAGTTTAAAGGAGCCGAAATCTTAAATATATTTTTAAAACTATATATATGAACAATTTTCTTAAATCTATGGTTAGTAATGTGGGAAACCGATTACTCGTGGTGGACTCGAGATTAAAAGGGTGACATTTTCTCAGGAAAAGGATGGGGTATAAGGAAATTATTACAATGTTGATAATCACACACACTCAATTCTTAAATCTATTCGTACATCAGTTGTGAATTTACATTTCATTCTTCTGTTTATAGCAAGCGGACCAATTACTCACAAAGGAAGAAATGGAGGGTATAAGGATATAAGGATAATCACACACGAACATCGATAGATTTAAGGAAAACATATATTTGGGACATGTAATCAAGGTCTAACCGAGCCAACACATCTCTCACCGGCACATTGGGCTGCCTTCCTCTAGCCCGAAGGGAGTTCTCTAAATTCGATCTGGCAACAAGATACATCTCACACGACCAAACAACGTGTTCGATGTCGTGGTAACCTCGGCCACAAACGCAGATATTGCTGCCGGCCAGATTGAAACGAAAGAGTAGCGCGTCTAACAAACAGTGATTGGACATGAGTCGGGAGAAGGTGCGAATAAAGTCCCGACTCAAGTCCATACTTTTGAACCATGGTTTGAGGCTAACCTTAGGGATAATCGAGTGAAGCCACCGGCCCAATTCATCTTCGTTCCATTTGCGTTGCCAGTTAGCGATGGTATTTTTACGGACTAAAGAGTAAAATTCATTGAAGGCGATTTGACGCTGATAAATATCGCCTTCAATCGCACCTACCTTTGCTAATGAGTCAGCCCTCTCATTACCCGGAATTGAGCAATGAGAAGGGACCCACACAAAGGTAATGACATAACAGCGTCTGGATAAAGCACTCAAAATTTTTCGTATTCTCTCAAGGAAGTACGGCGAGTGCTTTTCCGGCCTCACTGAACGGATAGCTTCGACAGAGCTAAGACTATCCGTTACAATGTAATAGTGTTCAACAGGTCGTGAGGCGACGCTGTCCAGCGCCCAATGAATTGCTGCCAATTCAGCAATATACACTGAGCAAGGATTCTGAAGACTGTGTGAGGTGCTAAAAAATTCGTTGAACACTCCAAATCCTGTGGACTCATTTATAGTGGACCCATCAGTAAAGTACATATTATCACAATTGATACCCCTATATTTTTCATCGAAGATCGTTGGAGCGATCCTCGATCGTTGGTAATCTGAATATCCATGGATATCTTGCTTCATGGACAGATCAAAATGCACAGAGGAATTGATGTAGTCAGGGAAACAAACACGGTTGGGAATATACGAAGAAGAATCAACCTGCATGGAGATGAATTCATGATATGAACTCATGAATCCGGAGTGAAAATTTAGCTCGATTAGCCGCTCAAAATTTCCGATCACCAATAGGTTCATGACCTTACACCGGATGAAGAACCGAAGAGATAATAAATTGAAGCGATCTTTTAGTGGGAGTAGGCCTGCCAAAACCTCGAGACTCATGGTATGCGTTGAGGGCATACATCCCAACGCAATACGGAGACAAAGATACTGAATTCGCTCGAGTTTAATTAAGTGTGTTTTGGCAGCTGATTGAAAACAGAAACTGCCATACTCCATCACTGAGAGAATAGTTGTTCTATACAACATTATAAGATCTTCGGGATGGGCTCCCCACCAGGTGCCGGTAATTGTACGGAGAAAATTTATTCTTTGTTGGCATTTTTTACTCAGATACCTAATATGGGCCCCCCATGTACATTTGGAGTCGAACCAGACCCCAAGATACTTGAATGACATAGCATGAGTGATCGGTTTACCCAAAAGTTGAAGCTTTGGTTTTGCTGGTCTATGCTTCCTAGAAAAAACCACCATCTCTGTTTTCTCCGTGGAGAATTCGATCCCTAGCCCAATGGCCCAGGTTGAAAAATTGTTCAAAGTATCTTGTAAGGGTTCTTGTAGGTCGGATTCTGTTGATCCTACGACAGAGACCACTCCATCATCTGCAAGTTGTCTTAGGCTGCAATTTTGTGTAAGGCAATTGTCGATGTCGCTTACATAGAAGTTGTACAAAAGGGGGCTTAAACATGAGCCCTGGGGGAGGCCCATGTAAGAGACCCGACTTACTGCCGAATCTCCGTGAGAAAAGTTCAAATGCTTCTCACAAAGCAAGTTATATAACATATTATTCAATAGAGGCGGCAGACCCCGAGAGTGTAATTTGTCTGTCAAAACCTCTATTGAAACAGAATCAAAGGCCCCCTTTATGTCCAAGAATACTGAAGCCATTTGTTTTTTTCCGGCGTAAGCCATTTGAATTTCTGAAGAAAGCAACGCAAGACAATCATTCGTCCCCTTGCCCCTGCGGAACCCATATTGTGTATCTGAGAGTAGGCCATTCGTTTCAACCCATCGATCAAGGCGAAACAAGATCATTTTCTCCAACAATTTCCGTATACAAGACAGCATTGCTATTGGGCGGTACGAATTGAAGTCGGACGCGGGTTTTCCGGGTTTTTGAATAGCTATAACTCGTACTTGTCTCCAATCATCTGGAACAATATTATTCTCCAGAAACCGATTGAATAAATTCAACAAGCGATGTTTCGCCACATCAGGGAGGTTTTTCAGCAAGTTGAACTTAATTCTATCCGATCCCGGAGCAGAATTGTTACATGAAAGCAGAGCAAGAGAGAATTCTACCATCGAAAACTCGGAATCAAGATCGCACCTATCTTGTGGTATATCTCGAACAATTTTTTGCACAGGATCGGAATCAGGACAAACCTTCTGTGCAAAATTAAAAATCCATCGATGTGAATATTCCTCGCTTTCATTGGATGAAGAGCGATTTCTCATGTTTCGAGCCACTTTCCATAATTTTTTCATTGACGTTTCTCGTGACAAACCTCCCACGAAATTTCGCCAATAAGCACGTTTTTTCCCTTTGATCAAGTTTTTAAATTGATTTTCAAGGTCCAAATAAGTCTGAAAATTTTCAGGGGTTCCACGTTTCCGAAAAGCTTTAAATGCGTTCGATTTATCCTGATAAAGCTTGGAACATTGGCTATCCCACCATGGATTGGGAGGCCTTCGACGAATAGTGGAGCCTGGGATGGGTTTCGTTTGAGCGCGAACCGCGCTGTCATAGATCAAACGAGAGAGGAAGTTATACTCCTCCAATGGAGGTAAACCATCTCTGGAATTGATGGCTAGAGCAATCGCGTCCGCATATTTTTTCCAGTCAATGTGTCTTGTGAGGTCATATGCCATGTTTATAGATTCAGAAAAATTCGACCCAATGGTGATGGAAATTTTGATTGGCAAGTGATCACTACCGTTGGGATCCTGGATTACATTCCACTTGCAATCTAACGATAGTGAATTCGAGCAAAGCGAGAGGTCAAGAGCACTTGGGTTAGCAGGAGGTTTAGGTACACGTGTTGTTTCCCCAGTGTTCAAAAGTGTCATATTGAAGCTGTTACAAAGATCATATATCAACAGTGAACGATTGTCGTCGTACTGTTCCCCCCAGGCACTTCCGTGAGAATTGAAGTCTCCCAAGATCAATCGTGGCTCAGGAAGGAGTGAGCACATGTCAACAAGTTGCTTGCGGCTAACCGCAGCTCTCGGAGGCCAATACAAGCTGACAGAGGCGCTGCTTCCTCGGTTCTGGCTGCTTTGGGCACTTTGGGCACTAATTCACCACAGAACACACGAGAAAAAAAACCAACTCGTTGGGGAGAAGAGAAAAAAAAACTTCGAGAACAATGCTTGAGGAGTGATGAATATCACATCCAGCTCCATCAAGTTGTTAGCGAGGAAATTCGCCCAGTAGACCGATCCTTTTGAAAATTTTAGACAGTAAAATAAAAACTATTAAACAACTTTTGGCATTTTCTTTTTATTCAAACTTCGAGCCCAAGCCCGTATGCTCGCACCTTCCTCTTTACCCCGTCCATAAGGTTCTGTACAACGTCAGGTTGTAGTTTTTTTTGAACAGAAATCCATTTTCTCTTGAAGTCCGCCTCCGATTTGACAACTGTTGGGTTCTTCCGGAGGGCCTGCTTCATAATCGCCCAATATTTCTCTATTGGGCGAAGCTCAGGCGCGTTGAGCGGGTTCATTTCCTTTGGCACGAAGGTGACCCCGTTGGCTTCGTACCACTCCAACACGTCCTTTGAATAGTGGCACGAAGCGAGATCCGGCCAGAAGATGGTCGGGCTGCTTCAATAGTGGAAGTAAGCGCTTCTGTAGGCACTCCTTAAGGTAAACCTGCCAGTTTACCGTGCCGGTCATCACGAAGGGGGCGCTCCGCTTTCCGCAAGAGCAGATCGCTTGCCACACCATGTACTTTTTGGCAAACTTGGATAGTTTCTGCTTGCGAATCTCCTCCGGAACGCTGAATTTGTCCTCTGCGGAGAAGAACAACAGGCCCGGCAGCTGATGAAAGTCCGCTTTGACGTAGGTTTCGTCGTCCATTACCAGGCGATGCGGCTTCGTCAGCATTTCGGTGTACAGCTTCCGGGCTCGCGTCTTCCCCACCATGTTTTGCCTTTCGTCGCGGTTAGGAGCCTTCTGAACCTTGTATGTACGCAAGCCCTCCCGCTGCTTGGTCCGCTGGACGAATAAACTTGACAAATTCAGCTTATTGGCGACATCCCGGACCGAACTTCTCGGATCACGTCTAAACTGCTTAACTACGCGCTTGTGATCTTTTTCACTGACGGAGCATCCATTTTTGCCGTTCTTCACCTTCCGGTCGATGGTTAGGTTCTCGAAGTATCGTTTTAGTACTCTGCTGACCGTGGATTGGACGATTCCCAGCATCTTACCGATGTCCCGATGTGACAACTCCGGTTTCTCGAAATGAGTGCGCAGGATTAATTCACGACGCTCTTTTTCGTTCGACGACATTTTTCCAAATTTACGAAAAATTGACAGTGAAGCATGGCCAACGTGATCTATACACTCTTATCTGATTATAAGCGAAAGCTGAAGATATAATTCTTAAAAATTAAATTTCTACAGCGTTTTTTCCGTGATGCAATTTGATGTGACACACCCTTTAATCAGAAATTCATTGCAAATCACAACGGTTGTAGGTAGCGACACTATATCTTCAAAAATGTGATTTGACAATTATGGCCTTCATCAACGACAGCTACCTCGTTGCTGGAAGTGAAACGCAATGTGTCTCTGGCAGTCGATGGTCTAGCTCCCAACAATGTCAACAGACAGATTCATTCAGAAACGAAAGATTAACGCAATTAAATATACCCACTGAGCGTCCATTCTCGCTACCTGTTGTATATTTTAATCATTAACACAAACACTCACAGTTGATAAAACACTAATTTTAGAACAATAAACCGCCACTATGTCCTTTTCCACGCTTCCCACGCCAACTGGCAGCAAACGGTATTCAAACATGACAATTCGTAATAACGTTCGGTGGCCAAATTTGACGTCGCTTGTCGGCCCGTGTCAGCCCCGTTCCAATTTTCCGGGCAGGGTTTAGTTACGTGTCGGGGCGCTATTGCTGCCAGAACACAACAATCGAAACACGGCCTGGTACCTATGTGGGAACCGATTTTCACCATAGCAAATTTTTTAACACCCAGGAAAAATACATTTTGATGAATTGCATTGTTTGGCTGTTGAGCTGAGCTGGAGCTTGTAGTAGTAAAATAATTCAATCTAGCTGGAGGATGCGCGCTGTATATCTTTTCCCTTCCAGCTGGACGTATCTTGTTAATGTGTTTTATCCCCGGAACCTGTCAGGTGCCATGTATGCAGGGATTACTTGGGTGGATTGCGCTTTTTTTTCGCTCTCTCCCGCTGAATGTGCATTTATTTCACTTTTTATGATCGATGCTCGTAACGGCGCCATTGCACGCGAGGATAACGTTTGCTCTGACGGGGTGGCGCATTCATTCTCTCGCTTCACTTCTTTCCATGGGCTTTGTATTTGTTGAATTTTGTTATGTCGTGTATGTGAGGTGAACAACGAAGTCACTCCCCGTGACGATCAGACATAACAAGAAAAACAAAAAATCGAAATAGTATCGCAGAGAGTGAGGGGCGTGATATTTGGGGCGAAAATTGCTTGCGGCAGAAACAGGTGTTGCGAATACATTTTTTTAATTGGACGAACATATAATAAAAAACAGACGTGAATGGAGAACAATAATTGCCAAGTGTTGTTATTTTATAGATACCGAGTAGAGTCGGTAGCATCGACCGAACAAAAGCTATCGGTGCAATCATAAGCAGTCATAATTTTTCGAGCAATTTGGTTTGAATTGCATTACTGATATTTTGCTTCGGGAAACACTTCAGAAGCACTTCAAAATATGCCATTTACAACACATGAAGTTCGAGCAAGAATTCGACTCAATAATGTTATTTCGATTTTCAAAATACGAAAATTTGCTCGGTGTGATGATGTGGATCATATCGACCACTCGATTCGATTTACATGGTATGGCCGATTGTTGAATAGAATGCTTATTTTTCTTTTTATTACGAGTAACATAAATACTATACAAAAATAACTAATCAACTATGTTTTATATCTACACAAATCATTGAAGAAATATTTTGTAAAACTCCTCGTTCAATATTCTGTAGCATGCCCTTTGATTTGTAGTCAATGTTCATGGAATGTTTTGTAGAAAAATTTGTGGACAGATTTGAATTTGTGGGTTTACAAAAACTAGTGCAAAAATCCAAGCCATTCACAGTGCATTTGTCCTCAACATTCAAGAAAAAATATTTAAAAATATAGCGGCCTCTAGTTCAAAGCCTTGAAAACAATAAAAAAAATTACTACAATCAATAATTACGAAAATAAAATGCTAGCTCATTGGCTTCAATGTGATATGTCGATCATCAAAAACGGTTCAGTGGTTCAAAAGTTATGAATTTAAAAAAAAGTCATTTTGGGAAAAAGTGGCAATAATTGATTTTTCGGACCACCCTGAAATGGAAGTGGGCACCCTAATAAAAAAAGGGTCTAATGTTTCGCCAAATTACCACTTTTAACGAAAATCTGAGAACCACTACATTGGTTTGGCATGGAATGGATGTATGAAGATCAGTGCCACAAATTATCAAAATTTATTCACGAATGAAAGAATTAGCTTTTTCCCAGTGTCGCATGAATTCTCTTCTGTTGAAACTCAACACCAGAGTTGCAAAATCTCACACTCACTTTACTGACAGCGCAAGATATTGAGACAACATCAAAATCAACCACCAATTCCCCTGCAGTTCATGACAAATGAACCAAACTTAATTCCATGCAACCGACACTCCGTCACGTGGAACATTTGGTTTTTGCATTATTCCCCACACTCATTCGTTCCACTGTCTCACTGAGAATTTACGCCCGAAATTTTCATACGCATCTTCGATCAGCTGACAGTGGAAGGGAACAAAATTCCATACAAGGAAATATCATCTCACTGACACCGCGTCAGACGTTTAAACGCGTGTTCGTGTGTGTTTTCCTAGTATGTTTCTAGCCCCGGTCCCATTTTTGTGCCGCTTTGAGTTGCTGAGTTTATGGGTGTATGACCAACGAAAATTTCACCAGGACGCAATGAAAGGTGATATTTTCGGCTTGGGCATTCACTGACATCGAGAATGCACTGATATTTCTGTTGATGGAACGAAAACTATATCAAAACAAACGAGATGGTGAGCCAGCGGTCATAGGCACAGCGGCACCGCGATAGAAAGAAGTGAAGAATGTCGGTGGAGATATTTTGCGCTGATAAAAATTGCTTTTCGATTTCAACATGTTCTTTCGAAATTTTGCATCCTTGCTCAACACCATATCATAATGAGTATAACACATGAGTCGAGACGCTTGAACTTTGTCTGGTATATTGAACGAAAACAGCATGAACGAATTTCGGAAAGCCTGCATTCAGGCACTTTCATTACTGTCAATAATTTACAGTAGAACCACCATTATCCTCGAGCGGATGATCCGCGGTGCGGTGTATCCGCGAAAGCGAGTTCCATAGTAATTCTATGAACTCACCCTGAATTTGACAATGAGTGGTAGGTTTTTGTTCTCTTGTTTTGGTCATGACTTTCACATTATTTGACAACTGGTGTACACGACCTTACAGATGGATAGTTCAATGATTACTGTATTGATAAAACATTGTTTTCATACTAAAATACAGGAAAACTTCGATATATCGAAGCATAATAAAGTACTCACAAACGTAGTCTATAATACATTATTGTGTTGCAGTTTTGGTAAAGTTAATGAATAACTTCAATCAGAAGACGAGGCCAGCCTTTCTCATGAAGTTTCCCTTCGTACTGTTGATTAAAGCTTGATTCATTTAGAATCCGGAATCACAAAACCAGCTGTATTTCGGGATTGATTGAAGGTACAAAACTTGTTTTAGCATCACAATACAGATAATTCATTGTTCTATCAGAAAAAAAATATTGAAAAAAAAATTTCCTTTACACTTTGGAAATGTGTACGTTATATCGAGTGACGTTATATCGAGGGTACGTTATAACGAGGGTACGTTTTATCGAAGTTTCCCTGTATCTGTTTTTTT
This sequence comes from Toxorhynchites rutilus septentrionalis, assembly GCF_029784135.1. Lineage (NCBI taxonomy): Eukaryota > Metazoa > Arthropoda > Insecta > Diptera > Culicidae > Toxorhynchites > Toxorhynchites rutilus. The sequence goes on along the minus strand of NC_073746.1, from coordinate 255,159,522 downwards.
GTGTTTGCATCTCATTTTTAGTCATTTGTTGTGTTATCCGCGATTTTCGTGATCCGCGGTGAGCTAGCCCCACTATTCCGCGGATAATCGGGGTTCTACTGTATTGTGATTATCACGAAAGTTAAGTTGATCCTCATCGCTTGCAGTGAATTTTTATTGAAAAGGTGCTTGATTTCCATATTTAGAACAAAAGAGAGGACCAGGAATCCGGAAAAGGCAACATTAGTTTTCGTTGAGCGTTGAGCGTTGACTGTTGTTCGGTGTTGAGCGTATCATTAAATCGGAAATAAAATCAAGATTATGTTCGTTTTTCCCCATTGTCCATTGTTTTTGTCACCCATTGCCCATATAATAGGGGGTGTATGCAATTTCCGGCCAATCGGGAGTAAATTCATAAAACATAGCAAGAGTTATCTATACATTCTATTGCCGAAGTCACTAAAAACAAGAATTTTGAAGGTATTAATGGCCATGCTTTACCATTAATCGATTTCACTCTCAATTGGTTGACGTTGAATGTTATGCTTTGATTTTCACTAACACGCAATGATCTTCAATTTCTACGTTACGAATACCATGACGAATATGAAGATGCAAATGAAAAATGAACTTCATGGCAAGCTGATGTTAACGTTCATTCCACTGTTGTTCATTGATAGTGTTGTTTCATATTTATCGACTCTCGCTTGAGCAATAGGTTATCGATACAAGGCGGGCTGAAATTCGCCGTATTTGAGTGCCGTGACGGTGAATATATTCGGCATTGATAAAGATAGTACAGAATATGTCGTCGGAGTCAATTTTGTTCTTTTATTGTTCAGTTGTGAAGAAAAAAAAAATCTGTGGTTTTCTGTGGTACAGATTTTTCGTTATTTTTGGTACAGATTCTGTTCAGAACAGAATACAGATTTTTTGTCAAAAAGTACAGATTGGTACAGGATTGATGGCTCGATCGAATTTTCGGCATTTCGGTGCCTTAACAACTGTCGAGCGATTTTTTTTCTAAATATATTCAGAACAAAACTAAGCTTCAAAAACTATTATGGAGATCAAAAGATTTGAATCAACATCGTGGCGGCAGAATTTAGACTCAGAAAAACTATGTATAAGCATCATCAAACACACGAATGTCTTGAAAATGTAATTGTAGTATTTGTAGTAAATAAATGAGTAGTTTTTCATGCTAATAAAATATATTTTTCTCTACAGCGAATATTTTCGATGGTACAGCTCTTTGGTACAGATTTTTGGAAGAAAAAGTACAGATGAGAAAGATTTTTAACCCCTCTGGTACACATAACAATGTGGCAACACTGGCTGCTACATGTGAACAAACACTGTTAAGAGAGGAAATATTCCAATGTAAGCTCCACCCGATCGCAACTTGCTCATAATGGCCAGAGTGCAAAAGCAGAATAATCGTGATAACTATTCACGAGTATTGCTCCTGCCAATACATCCCATTCCAATATATTTCAAAATGGAGAAAGTTAGATCGATCTGATGCTGGTACATTATCGTGGTGCAAAATTCAAGTATTATCCATCCACAAAACTGGCCAAAATATGACGAATGGACTCGTGGGAGATATTTAATTATGGGCTAACTCTCAAACTTGAGGGGGTAGTACACTATGAACATCATAAAAAGTATGTGATTTTCGCCATTTGTTTCAACGAGAAAATAAATTACTATGATTAATTTGATGTCACAGTTTTCTTACGTATATATTACTTAACAAAAAAAACTTGTTTTAAATGGACTGTCCCCTGAAAAGCCGAAACCGGTTTGCCAAACCTTCTAAATTGGTGGGAATTCTACAAGCTTTTCTAGTGGACCGATTTCAACCAATTATTTTTTTACGTAATCTTGGATATATTTACTGTCCTGTTTTCGTACGCAGGATTTTTTCAAAACATTGATTTTTGACGAAATGGCGACTTTTTTTTAAATAGCGTTTTTGCCTCAAAAATCAAGACGAAGACATTCACCAAAATGTTATCTTTAAAAATATCAAACAAAATCCTTCGTACAATGACAAGAAATTTAGTGGAGAATCTGGGAAAAACTATTTCATCAAAAACGGATGGACCGTTCCGGAGGTAGAACTCCCACCAGTTTGCAAAACTTAGTTTCGAAAAAATACGTTATAAATTTTGGATTCACGCTCCTTATGCAAACACATAGGTCCACCAATTGGAACGGAACATCGGACGAACCTGGGATAAAAACTACAGTAATGTAGACATCCTAGAGAACATTTTAGGCTAGAAGCTAGTGTTTCGTCGTAAGAATGTCGAACGACAACTCGGTAAGGTTGGATTGAGACGATTTTCATGAAAATTATATTAATAGCAAAGGTTTTACTGAATCGAATTGAGCGAGTAGGATTTTTGATAACCCTGATGCTTAATTTTGGTATAATTTTCTCGTACCCTTTAAACAGAAGATGTGACAGATTTGATATATAGGCTCAGCCTCATCAGCGAAAGTAAAAGTGAAATCACATAGGAAATTATTTGTGACTTTAGCCCAGTGTCATGTGACTAATGTAGTGGGTTCAATCCTCACTTCAGCAGAACACCGAACAAAAACATATATTTCATGGCACAGCCTCTTATTCTAATTTCTATAGAGAAAAATTACCATGCAAATGAAATTAATGCTAAAAGCCAAAACCATAAAGCAAAAAATAAATGCTAAAAGAGCGCAGCAGCTAAAAGCCAATTTGAGTATGTTCAAATTAACTCTCAGCTCTCGCACATGCACATGTCAAATGTTCGCTGCCTAGAGCGAGCCTGCAAAGAAACCACTAATATTATTGTTTATAGAGGAAGAGGTGATAAAATGAACACCCTAAGTAAAATGGGCTTTTACTGCGTCTACATACCGTTTTTCGAAGAATATTCTAGCCTTAATAAGTATTGTTTAAGATGTCGAACGATTTTTACTATAATCATAAAAATAGTATAATTTGTTACCAAAGAAAAAAAAGTCGTCGAATCGAACATATTTTCAGTGTGCGGTTAAAATTATCACATGGTGGTGGTAAAATGAACAATTATACATATCAAACTAAATCAGATATATTTATGCGTTGATTCTTATCTAAATTTGATTAGATCGTTATTGGAATGGTAGGTACATTGATATTTTCTAATCCAAAGACGTAGTAAGAAACACAAGAGGCTGGGTTTGGTTGGGGTGAAATATTTCCTCATGGTTAAATCTAGAAATGGAACCTCTTGAACCTAAAACAAAAAAATTATTTCGAATGCAAATTAATCAGTGGAAACAAAAAAAATATCCATTTTCCTCTTCTAGAATTTGTGAACAATAGTTCGAACTGATGATTTGTCTAATATATATCAGGTCGGTTAAAATAAATTTCAAGAGGAAATTCTTCAAATGCAAATGCAATAACATCCGAATAGTTGCCGAGAGAGCAATTTCTATTTTTCTTTACTATTTTCAACATTAGGCAGATTCAAGTATAACATGGTGTCTAGAATAGCTTCATATGTTCTAAGGATAGGGTGGTCAAGAAGTATCAATTAGCTTTTGGATAAATTATTGAAATTTAAGCACTGGTTCATTTTACCACCCCTGTTCATTATACCTGAATTTCACCTACCCTCGTCTGGTGAAATGTGTCTTGTTACTACATTACTTGCTCGTTTTTGACGGTACAACTGGAGGAGCACAAATTGGGCCAATAAAAACGAGGAATTTTTTGTTTGGATAATATAACAACAACTTAACAACTTTCTTTCCAACAACTTTCAATAGTTTGTTTTAAAAAAATGTATAATTTTCTTTATTGTAATGTGTGAAGAAAAAAAATAAGAATATTTCCAAACGATTGATGCAAACATCTCTGCGATCCATCGAGAAATTGTCGAGTTGTAACCATTCCAAATCTTCGTTTTTTAACTACATGCTCACTTTCATAGTTTTTTTTTGTAATCCTATACCTTCCTACATTTACATAATATTTACATTCACGCTTAAGTTGAAACGTGAAACGTCTTTCCTTTTTTCTTTACTATATTTTACATATGTTCACATCAGTGTAGAAATATGCAAGTAGATGAAATATAGCAACTCGTAGTTTTAAAATATTTTAAAGATTTGGTCGGTGTTAAGTCAGATTGGACCAAGTGGCAACAGTAAAACATTCGAGTTATCTATTGCATTAGGTTAAACATTTCGTGAGCTACATACCACATTAATCAGATTTTGAAAATCACGCGTGCAGTAGGAATAACGTATTGAGAGTGTTTCGAATGCTTTATGGAAACTCCTTATAGCAGCAAACTTCAAGCTCGTTTTTCTCGAAATCATAGAAATGTCACATGGTCCGGTCTGACTTAATACCGATCATTTTATCTCCAGTAATTTATTTATCACGAAATTACAGCCTATCGGAAACCGCTCAAAATTATCCTCCATTTTTTACTGAGTGTCTAAGAAGTACCGTTTTGTCTAAATTCCGAACACTTCATTTTTAATGTAAATTTATTAAACTTTTATGTTATACATAATTGAATAATGAAAACCCTGAAATTCTTTGGGTATAGGCTTCATTTTAACACGCCTATAATTTAATAATGTTTTATTTATTAAACATTTGCAAAAAAGTGACAGTCAAATCAGTGTACAATGAATTTAAGCGGAAATTAGCATCCAGGGCTCGACAGTTATTCTGTAGACAAAAACTGTCTTTGACAAAGTTGTTACATATGATAGAGCGCTCATTGTAATGTTGTCAAAAATAGGGTGACCAAAATCATCGATGAAATAAAAAATCTAACTTTCTTATCTTTATAGATAGAGTCAAACATGATTCGACAATGTTTTAGCCTCAGTTATTTGAAGCAACTTTGTAGAACAAAGATTTTTTTTCCATCACTTGGTATAACCGATATAGCGCTTTTTCTAAGTAGCGTTAGAGTCACCATGACAAAAAAGTTTTTTTGACCTAACTTTTATATTTTAAATTCTACATGCAAACTGTCTTCAGAAGACTTTTAGAGCTTACTAAGACAAATACTTAGCGATACAGAACTTGTCAATAACTCAACTCTACTCAAAGTTATTGATATTTCTTCACCAAAAACACTCTCTTCATTTATTTGTCGTTTTTTCAGGGGCATACATAAAAAAATATTGATTTGCAGAATTTGAAAGAGCATATTCGACTCTATATAATATGATATTTCAAAAACTATAGTATTTGAATAAATTAAATTTAAAATCATGAGTTTTTAGGTGAAAAACATCAATAACTTTGAGTAGGATTAAGATATTGACGAGTCCTGCATCGCTAAATGTTTGTCTTAGTGAGCTCTAAAAGTCGTTTGAAGACAATTTTGATGTAGAGGTTGAAATATAAAAATAAGAGTAAAAAATCCGTTTTTTTCATGGTGACCATAACGCATCTTAAATAGAAAGCATTAAAAACAACTTTATGGGCGACATTTATTCTCTAGACAAGAACTATCTTCGACAAAGTTATTATACATGATAGAGCGCTAATTACAATGTTGTCAAAAATAGGGTGACCAACGTTTTAGGTGAAATACGAGGGTCACTATTTATATTTCGGGAATTAGCAACACTGATGTCATGTGAGTCCATCTGACGGTTCCATCGTAAAGTTTGACATTTTTGACGATATACGTACTCAGAACATTTTGTCGTACGGACGCTATTTGTTTATTTTATATTTAGTTGAAAGTTTGGTCTCGGCAAAAAAAATAATGGAACTGAATCGTGAACATTTTCGTGCGATGATTTTTTACGACTTTTGACGTGGATTATCACAACAAGAGTGCGTCAATCAACTTAATTTGACTTTTGGCGATGAAGCTCCATCAAAAACCACTGTGTATCGCTGGTATAGTGAATTCAATCGTGGTCGTAGTTCGCTGTCCAACGAGTTTCGTGAAGGTCGTCCAAAATCGACTGTAGTGCCAGAAAACATCGATGCTGTGCACGAAATGATTAAGCAAGATCGTCATGTAACCTATTGTGAGATTGAGGCATCCCTAAGCATTAGTTCCACCAGCATATATGCAATTTTACATGAACACTTAGTTGTGCGAAAATCATGTTCACGTTGGATCCCACATAATTTGACAATCGCTCAAAAAAAAAATGGCTCGTGTCGATTGGAATAAATGCTTTGAAAATTGGTTTAAGCGCATGCAAAAGTGTATCGATCATCGTGGCGAGTACTTTGAAAAACAATAAAAATATATTCGCAGCTTAACTATTTGTTTTTGTTCCTATTCCCGAAATATAAATAGTGACCCTCGTAGAAAATCTAACTTAATTATCTCTATAGATAGAGATAAACATAGTTCAACAATGTTGTAGCTCCAGTTTTTTTAATCAACATTGTAGAACAGAGGTTTTTATTCTATCTTTTCATAAAATTTTATTTTAAGTTGCATTAGGCTGACCATGAAAGAACGGGTTTTTTTACTCTAATTTTTATATTTCAAATCCTACATCAAAGTTGTCTTCGAACGACTTTTAAAGCATTTAAAGATAAATATTTTGCGAGAACTTTTCAATATTATCCTCCTACTCAAAGTTATTAATGGGTTTTCACCTAAAAAATCATTATTTCAATTTTAGTTTGCTCAAACACAAAAAAAACACAGTTTTGAAAATGCCACATAACATAGAGTCAAATATGCTCTTTCAAATGCTGCCAGAAAACATTTTTTGTGTTTGTCCCAAAAAGGATAAAATATAAATGAAGAAAGCAAAAAAAAACCGTTTTTGTCATGGTGACCATAACGCAACTTTGAAAAAAGCGCTATATCGCTTATTTCAAGAGATATTAAAATATCTTATGTCAAAAAATTTCAGCTTTCAATAAAATATATAAGAAAGCTGTTCGGAATTTGAGACAAGAGTGTTCGGATTATGAATCAGCGACAAAAATGGTGTTCGGAGTAATGTAAGTGTTTTGTCTTAAGTGCTCGGAATTTAAGACAAAACGGTACCTCTGACTGCTAGCGATGGAAAGAATCAGTCTCAGAAATCAAACACTTTTGAGATTCGATGGTCGATGGCTTCGAAAGTTAAGGAGTTTCCCAAAGGAGTGCTTAGGGTGTTTTCTCAACGCGTTACAATATAAAGCGATTGTCAATAATTGAGTCGGTCGGATGTGGGGAGATGAAACACACAACTTTGAACTCCCAAAAGGTGCTACGGAGAGCAAGAGTGATTTAATCATATTTTATATTGTGTAGACCAAGTAACAATCGGTTGTCTGATGGGACATGAATACTGAAATCAGTTTTACTCGGGGTATGTGATTTTTTCCTGGATCGATTTTGGGTACGATGTTGGTTTAGTTGGTTTAGTTTCGTGCAGGTGTGTATGTGTGTTCTTTGAATGAGTAACCTCAAATTGACATCCTCCAAAATTCCGCTTCTGCATCTCATTCGAAATCGATTCTGTTTTATTGATATGCAATGTTGCATTGGTAAGCCGACCGTTTCAGTGTAACGAGCCCAATCTTGCTATTTACTATGGTTCATTAGCCAAATCAATGGGCGTTACGCGCCTTACTGAAAGATTATTTTCTGAACGATCTTCTCTATACTCGGCTCATTACCAATCATCAACCCAAGTAGAACCGTCTCGATAATTTCTCTCGGAGACTGTAACCATTATCGTTTTCAATGATTTTGCACATCTTCCCCATTGTGTCCTTCAAACAAGGAACAAGGCATGTTTGAATGAAAATTTATCATCATCTTCCGAAGGACCCGCATCTTTGCCAGCTTGAATTCCCACTTCAATATTTTCAGTTCGAATCATAAACCTAGCAATAATTGACAGGACGGGAGGATTCTGGTGAAAATTAGAATTTTTTCATCTGCGTGTTATCCTGGAATGGAAAACACAAGTTGGCATCATATAACCGAGTCCCGGAAGGATGAATGAAAACGAAGAAATTAAAGTAAATGTTGCTCGGACGATAACCGTTAGGGCGAAACTTCGAGATGCGTTCTGGGCTATTTTGAGCTTAATTTATTATTATACATCCAGCGAAGCTTACTGGATGGGAGGCTCCTTCGTGTTGAGATAGTAGAAAAGTGGAAGAAACAATAGGCTGAGTTGCTCCAGCGGTGGATCATTTAAAACAATTTGAGCCAAGCAGATGTTTCTTGCTAACTGGTGATTACAGGATTTTGGCTCCAGAGATGACTGCTGGGTGTTGTGTGTTCGTGGGGGAAAAATTCGGCAGAACCATTAGTCTATCGCCTGTATTTGCTGGCCGAATCGCTGTGAGGAGAAAAAAATTGCGGGAAGATTTAATATGCTTGGGGTGCACTCGGAACAAAATTCTGAGAAAGCTTAGTAAAGGTGTTAAGTTTAATTTCCCATATTTATTCTAATATGGAATACAAACTAGGTTCGTTTTGTTTTCAGATACTATACATAAACTCTGATATTGATTAACTTCCCATGGAACTGGAACTCCAAAGTGTGGGTCAAATCCATTTGATGGGTACATCCTCGGCAAAATTGCGCCGTCACCAGCTGGGACATATCACACTTTGCTGGAAAATTTCAATTCCATTCCACTGATGTCTGCAATACATTATATTCTAATATATCATCGCTTTGTTTCTCGCCGCATGCTGCTGCCTTGTTTTGTCATCTAGCAGATCGTCGCGCTTTTTCATTTATTTCTACGCTGTAGAAAAATAAGAATGAAAAAAAAAAACACTTTCGCATTCACGCCTCATCTTGACGCAGAAAATACTTTTCAACAGTTGACAGCTTTGCCCTCGGTTACTTATCACGATCCCCGGCGGGGTGTTGAGAGTTATACTCATCTTGCTCTACTAGAAGTGAAGCAGAGATCACAGCCCACAAAAGGCGATGTACAGAGCGGCTTGATGTCGTGCATATTAATTTAATGAGAGCTCTCGTTGAATTGCGAAATTTTCATACTATTTATGTTGTCGGAATAGTGTGAATCTGTTGGACGGCAACACCAACGAGGGTACTAGACAAAACTATCTTTAATTATTATTACAAAGGCTGATGACATCGGTGAATTCCGTGATTAAGTAGCGGCATCCTTGTAAATCGTAAAACTTCTACATCGTTTTCAATTGTTTGTGGGATATTGCAGGAAGTATTTTTCATGGTGTTGTGTAGAAAAAATACTACAGAACATTCAATTCTGTATCTTTTTTACCTCAGCATTTACACATCACTCAATAAGTTTCCGGTCTGGCGACTCAATGAAGTGTGTGAGGTAAAGGTGGGACCAGAATGCCGCGCTATGCGTCGCGTTGCGACAATTGTGCTTTGGCACTTCATTTTAAATATTTGTGTTTCCATTTAGTTGAACACAATAATGCGTTGCGTCATTAGCATCGATGTACTAAACGCTAACATTTGTTCTAAACTGCTTGCGCCGAATTCGCGATGACAGTGGCATGGTGTCGACGTCTGGTGGCAACTTCAAATTAGGGCCATAATTTGGGTCCCAAACTCGTTAGTGTAATCTTTATCATATAAGAAGACACGAAGGCGATTTTTAAATTCTGAAATTTGAATGAAAATTCTCACATCATGTTATTTGATTACTCGAAACACGTGTTTCTGACTTTCATTCAACCATTATGGCTAAACAATTCCAACATTGTTGTTGAATTTTTTCATATTATAGAGTTGTCTTCATAAACCATTTTCGTAAGGGACTTTTTCACCACCTGCAAGCGAAAATATTTTTCATTTAAATAGAATACTAGTTTGATATGGAGAAGCTAATTCATTCATATTTTTAATTTTGAAAACGTGTTCATTTCGACTGAAAATCAGGAATTCTTTCACGCTCCCCTAAACTAGTAAACGAAGCTCAATGCCGCCAGCGTGGATATGTCAATGTGTTGTTTTTAAAAACATTCAACTGATCCGTGGACACAACAAGAACAAGATTATCATACAAATTTAATTTTGTTTTTGTTTACATGAAAAGTGGAGACGCGAATGCTAGATTGTGACTGCAAATCAACAGATTGCGTCGGGCGAATGTTTTAGTACAAAACGCAAGTAATAACAGCTGATAGAAAGCAACGCACAACGCGGCATTCTGTTTCCCCCTTAACACTGTTGATTAGAGCGCTAATGAAAATGGTCATCTCGAGTTTCCAAAGGGAACTTGATTGATTTTTCGGGATACGAAGCAAAACGTATGGTTTCGGGTGCCAATAAAAATAGTTGTCTCGATTTTTTATTCGGAACATGCTGCGAAATGTTTATTTGCCCGATAATATACCCAATGCAAAATATTAGCTAAATCGAACTTCATTAAACTCTTTGTGGTCTTCTGTCTGCTCTCAGCCACCACAGCAAGAAAACAAGCTAATCTTATATTTTACTCAAACAAATATCAGTTTATGCTTTTCCTAAACGAAGCTTGATGTCTAGTGAACCTGTTCACGAATCAATACGATGCTCCTATGAGTAACAGATAACGGTACTCAGTATCACCAGTAGTCACCCACACAAGACAACGCACAGTGCGTTGAATACATAGGAATGTGGGACAAAAATCATAACAGTAGAATTTAGCCATTGTAACACTTTGGTGTGATGGAAAAGATAGCTCATAAGTATCAGAACTACTTTTTGCAAAAAAAGTCTCACGTTATTTGAATAATCGCATGAGTGTCTCAAGTTACAAAATCTTCTTTATATAAAAACATCACATTAAAATACATTGTTAAGTTAATACAGTGGAACCCCGATGATCCGCGGTGCGGATTATGCGCGACAGCGAGTTCCATAGTAAATCCATAGCCCTTCCCGGAATTTGTCAGTGAGTGATAGGCTCATGCAATTTTATTTCGACCATGGCTTTCACATTATCTGACTACTGGTGTACACGACTTTCTAGATGGATAGTTTAATGATTTATGTATTGATAAAACGTAGTTTTCATACTGAAATATTTTTTTTCGTGTTTGGAAATCATTTTTAGTCCTTTATTGCGTTATTCGCGGTGAGCTAGCCAGACTATTTCGGGGATAATCGGGGTTCTACTGTATGCGCAAAAAAAATAAAAAAAAGTTTATTTTTCATAATCTTGCATGTATCACTGCTTTTTCAAGGAAAAATAATTCCGACCAGTTCGACACCCATGTCCAAACTTAATACAACCGCAAAGGGTTAATAATGTCGCAGATGTTAAAATTTGAGTGTTTTTGAAAACCGTAAAATCACCCATGGAGGGAGTGAAGGAACTCGGGGAAATTTTTAGTTCCCCTTGAAATGCGAAGGTCACTTTTTTCCCATACATCCATTGATACTCTACTGTTGATCAGTGTTGCCACATTTAAGTCTGTACCAGAGGGTTTAAAAATTTTTCTCATCTGTACTTTTTTTCCAATAATTTGTACCAAAAATCTTTACCATCGAAAATATTCGTTGCAGAGAAAAAACTAATTTATTAGCATGAAAAAAATACTCATTTCTTTACTATAAATACTACATGTACATTGGCAAGTCATTCGTGTGTTTGATGAAGCTTATACAAAAACTATGTATAAGCTTCATCAAACACACGAATGACTTGCAAATGTACATGTAGTATTTGTACATGTACGCTTGTAGATCACAGCTGTTCAGAATGGAAATGATTTTTCTAAATATTTTGAAGTCATCAACGCACATCGTATCGTTGCTGTGCCGATTTCGAAGCTTATTCTTTGTTCTGATCATATTCAGAAAATAAATCGCTCGACAGTTGCGGAGGAGTGAGGCATAGTGATATCGTTACAAACAAGACATCGAAGCGCGGAAATGCGAGCAAACCTTCAATTCTTTTTAGACATCCAATTTTTGTCTACCAATCCTGAACATGCTCATTTTCTGAAACTGTGATTTCCTTACGGAGTAATTTTATCATTAGGGTACACAATAAATTCTCCACATCTTGTACATTCCCATTGTAGAGTCCTGGAAACGCTTCTAACACAACGTTGATGTTTGTCAAATTGGAAAAGCTTCTGGGAATCAACATTATCGAAGACTTGAGCGTCAAATCATCAAAATAGAATCTTTTTTTAAACGGTTTTATTTAGCTTGCTCTGTAATCTGTTTGTATGTTTGTAACATGTTTGTCTGTAGCGCTGACTCTCATTAATTGAAATTTGACCCCCTTTTTGTTGACCGATTGATCTGAAATTTGGAACACACCTTTATCTCGGTAGGCATTACAAAATTTCGTATTTCGTGATCTTGAAAATCCAAGAGGGCGGCCGCTACAAAATGGCGGATCACATATTTTCTCAAAACCTTATCGATATGGGCTTCCCAAAACCCCATTAATATGGGTATCAAATGAAGGGACTTGACTAGTAGAACACAGTTATTTATGAAAACAAAATGGCGGACTATATATTTTCTCAAAACCTCATTATTATGAGTATCAAATGGAAGGGCTTGACTAGTAGAATATGGTTATTTATGAAAAATGCAAATCCAAGATGGCTGCCACTACCAAATGGCGGACTACATATTATGTCAAAACCCCGTGAATATGGGTATCAAATGAAAGGGCTTCACTAGTAGAACACAGTTATTTATGAAAAATACAAACCCAAGATGGCTGTCACTACAAAATGGCGGACTATATATTTTCTCAAAACTTCATTAATATGGGTATCAAATGAAAGGGCTAGTAGAATAGGGTTATTTATGAAAAATGTAAATCCATGATGGCTGCCACTACTAAATGGCGGACTACGTATTTTCTCAAAACCTCATTAATATGGGTATCAAATGAAAGGGCTTGACTAGTAGAGCACGGTTATTTATGAAAAAATAAATCCATCAAAATCCTACCAAATGGCGGACTACATATTATGTCAAAACCCCATTAATATGGGTATCAAATGAAAGGGCTTGACTATTAGAACACTGTTGTTTATGAAAAATGCAAATCTACTCCAACTGATTCCTCAGTCAAGTTTTATGTCTTTATACCATGAGTACCTTACCCACGACGTGCACCCTTCACCAGGTATCTCCAACCAAGTTTGCTTCCCATACTTTTGCAATTCCTCTGTCATTTTTGATCTGTCCATGCGACAAAAAATCCATGGAATCTCAGATCATCTACGCTCAGATTCTATTCCGCCGATATTTTCGGCAGAATATGGGGGCATAGTTAGATCTGATAAAATGTTCTTAACTGACGGTTCATTTATAAACGGGTCCACTGGCTTTGGCATCTTCAATGAAAATTCCCGTGCCTCTTTCAAACTCAAAGATCCTTGTTCCGTGTATGTTGCTGAACTGGGTGCGATATACTACGCACTGGGGATCATTGAAACATTGCCCATCGACCACTATTTTATTTTTTCAGACAGTCTCAGCTCATTAGAGGCAATCCGCTCAATGAAGGTTGATAAACGCTCATCTTATTTCCTAACAAGAATAAGACAACTATTGAGTATTTTGGTCGAAAAATTATTCAAGATTACCTTATCATGGGTTCCCTCTCATTGCTCGATTCCGGGGAATGAGAAAGCGGACTCGCTAGCTAAGGTGGGCGCTTTAGAAGGCACTCTTTTTGAAAGGCAAATTGCTTATAATGAATTTTTCCACATTCCTCGTCAGTACACGCTCGTAAGTTGGCAGCGCATGTGGAGTGGAGATGAGTTCGGTCGTTGGTTACACACGGGCATGGTTCAAGGGATTGAATGTAGGTCGTGATTTCATTCGCGTGATATCTCGGCTTATGTCCAATCACTACAACCTAAACGCGCATCTCTATCGCATTGGGCTCGCAGCAAACAATCTTTGTGATTGTGACGATGGCTACCACGACATCGGGCATGTTGTCTGGTCGTGTATCCGGTTCCATGCTGCTCGCTCTCAGCTCTCTAGAGCACTAAGAGCACAAGGCAGACAATCGGATATCCCCGTCCGGGATATCTTAGGTAGCCGTGATCCTGATCTTCTGCTTCATCTATACCTGTTCCTCAGAAACGCCGATGTCAACGTTTAATGATGTTTCCTTCGTTGTGTCCCCGTTTCATATCCCTCCTATCCGATCGATAAACTTTTACTTAGTCGCGGCAATACATACACACACTCTTTACAGACATACGGGCCAAAGGTTGTGCAGTCCACTGATCATTCAACAAGAGCCAAAGGTTGTACCGCTCATGACAACTCTACACGAACTGATGATTGCGCCATTGACCATTCTATCCTGGATTCCTCGAGTCGAGAAGACGCACCACGCTAGATATGAGGTACAGACTAGGGGGGCGTTGCTGATTAATGGTCAGCTGCATCCCAATAGGAAGTATCCCGTGTCGGGCACACGTACAGAGCATTGGAGACAGCAACATCCCAATTACGAAAACACTTGTAATACTAACCTCGAGCCAACCGCGAGTAATCGGTTACATATTACTAACATAGATAATAGGAAAAATTGTATTGAACTACCGGCCCCGTGAGGCTAACGCCATATGAGCCTTTATAAAAACATATATTTTGGAAAAAAAAATGCAAATCCAAGATAGATGACACTACCAAATGGAGGGGTACATATTTTCTCAAAACCCGATAAATTCCAATCCAAGATGGCCGCAATCGCAAAATAGCAAATTACTTTATTGAACCGTTTTATTTAGCTTGAACTGTTTGTTTGTCTGTAGGATAGTCCTACATTAATAGAAATTTCACCAATAGTAACTGACCGAATTTATGAAACACCAAAATCCCATTTGGCAGCCGCTACAAAATAGCTGATTCCATATCATCTCAGAAAAAAGTTTGACTGAGATATGTGTATCAAACGAACGAACTGGACTTGGATAACACACTATGTATTTTTTTCAATCCACTCAATATCGGTATCAAATGAAATTATTTGACTAATAGAATACAGCAGAATGGTTTTATTGTAGAGAAATATTCTAATGAAACAGATCGTGGGGCACGTTGGATTTCCATTATCCACAATTAGCGACTTCATCATATGTCCCACGATTTTATTTTAGTCTTATCAATGCTCTAGACTAATGAAGGAGAGGTGTGATAACTGCTAACTGCTACTTGCCTAATTATTTTCTAGCTCTTAGTACATTATTATGTTTAATCACAATTAAACCGTTTAACTTAAAAAGTTTTTTTTTTCCTTTTTTTATTTGTTCGCTTGATCAGCTCTACGAAAAACTGCGAAAATATCCTTCGAAATAATCTGCCTTTTGCTGTCCATTATTATAATTTCTGATAATTTCTTTTGCTGTTATTCCAACCTTAAAATTCTTGTTGCTTTCCAAATAATCTTCATATTTTATAGCATTGGACATTGAAACAACGTAAGATTCCTCGCAGATATTAGTGAGAATGTTCAAATAAAAATCTTTCAGCTCTTCATGTAGCCTCGTGAATTCAGATTTTTCGGCCTGACACAAACGTTTAAATCTGTTTATCTGGGGCAAAACATACGTCGCACCGTCCGACGCGAATCCTTTCAGACGATTCTTGTAAGGAAATTCGTCCTTATGAAACTGATCAATCATTGCATTGTAAATGCTTTTCAAGATCAGCAGCACCAAGCGATACTGCGGCGTAAGAGTCGTCATGTACCTCTATGTTGCTTTGCTCAAAAGTAAGCAATTTCACACGTGGAAAAAATCTGTACCAATCTGCATTTTTAACGAAAATCTGTACTCTGTACCGAAAATAACGAAAAATTCAGTACCATTCCGGATAAATCTGCACGTGTGGCAACATTGCTGTTGATATATTCACATGATCTTCAATTAGTCGAATTTCATGCCAACTTGTCTTAGGAGTTGGCCGCACAATCTCGGATTGTAGTGAAAGTTGCGGGTGGAAAGATATTGGTCATTGAACAACTTGAAATATTAAAAAAATTAGACTACCTTTTGTAAAGTGCCGAACTTTTTATTTCTTAAATTTTTACAAAAAAACTAACTCAAAAACAATGAGACGTACAAAATATTGGCCAAAAAGATGAAATGTATGAAATTTGTGAAATTTTTATGAAATAATACTAACTTTTTTTTCAAAAACTTACATTAAAAAAACATTTCAAAATTGAAATTAACTTTGGTAAACTTAAATTTTTTTGCTCCATATTTTCAGTATTAAAAGCATTTAAAAGCATTGTCGTTGAACTTCAGAGAGAGAGAGAGAGAGAGAGAGAGATTTTCCCACATCTCTTTCTCTCTGAAAAAGAATTTTAGGTGAAAAGAAAGAGACGAAAATTTCAACATTGCACAACTCATCGAAAACTAGATTGATTAACTGAATACTTATCTCACAGTTAAGCGAGAATTTCGTTTTCTGGTTTAAAGATTTTGAGTTAGAAATTTTTGTAAAAATTAAAGAAAAAAATTTCGGCTCTTTCCAAAAAATTTTTTTTTTTAAATTTTAAGTTTGACAAGATATTTAAATGACCAATGTCCTTACACCCACAACGATTCATTGCATTCCGAGGTGGCGCTACCAATGGCCAGTCGAGTTGGGATGCTATTTGTCTATATATAAAACAAATTCGGGTGTGTAGGGGAAATGCGGGTAATATGGACAGTGGGGGTAATATGGACAGTGGGGGTAATATGGACAGGTGGCTGATTTGTATAGTTACATTTTGAATTTTGAAACAAATTTCTGTCAATGAGAACACCTTCTACATGTTATTCTATAATACAGGGTCTTTCAGATTAAACACTCACGTAACAAATTTTAATAAAACTTCTACAAAAGTGAACCGATTTTTATGTTTAAAACACGAAAATAAATCTTATTTTAGGACATTTTCGATGTGATCACCCCTTTTTTCGATAACGAAACGGCTAATAAAATTCTTCATGCACAACTCCAACATTATGACTTCGATGCTGTTGAAAATCCGAGTTATTTCTCCCAAATTTTGTGGCTTATTAACATGGCAACGGTCCTTCACGTATCCCCAGAGGAAGTGATCAACGATGAGAAATGTTGAAATTCGTACCATAAGAGGACAAAGTTTCATTAAGGTTTCGGTTACTCGAGTAATACGATTTCACTAAAAATACACGTTCTTGTGAATTGTTCATCTTGACACTGAAAACCATCCGATCAGACTGAACCAGTAACCGAATATTATCGTCTCGAAGTGGGGAATGCAGTGTAACCATCGACGTAGCGAAAAAAATTTCAAGGAGCTATTCGATTTTTTTTGCGTGAGCGTTTAATCTGAAGGACCCTGTATTTAAACCACCCTATGGCAATGAATACTAATCAAAACTGGAAAAGGAAAAAAAACGAAATTCATAAATGATTCCGCGTGTGTGTGTAATTTTAGCGGCTTCGATTGTAAGCATTTTGAATGGTTCAATATTAAAATTCAATTCGCTGATGGTTCTATTTCGGTTTGTGGGTTAACAAAGAAGCGATATGTACGGGAAACTTAAACTTCATTTATGAGTGGAAAATTTAAATTATCAAAATGATTGTACTGGTGGGGTGAAACGGACAGTTGCCAGTGGGAGTGAGATGGAATGCGAAAAGTCTGTTAAATTTATTCCTACAGAATGCCCTGCGTCTATAAACGGAAATCAAATCGCCAAAGATGGACTGTTTAGAAGCTGACTGGAACCAAAAGCAAAATGGTTGTTTTTAGTGGATTAATCCGATTCTTTCATCATTTAACAGACATTCGTGGTGAGTTTAGACCTTAGTTAAATAAAATTATTCTTCTCACAAACGTGAACCTCTACGCTTCGTATATTACAAATCTGTCCATATTTCCCCTACTATATATGCATATTACCCGCATCGAAAACATTTTTTGTAAAAAAATTGTCCGATTGAGTTAAAAAACATTATATAAAATTGCAATAAACTGCATTTAAGTTTTAGGGAACATGATTTTCCAAAAATATAATTGTTTTTATAAAAGTTTTTCTGTTACCCCCACCTCCCATATCACCGCGCATAACTCGAGAACGGATCGTCCGATTTAAGCTGTGTTTATTTTGTTGTGTTCGTCTTCGATAAGGAAAATAATGGCGTAAAGAGAAAATGGTAATGGATTTCCAAGTAAAATAAATACACACAATGAATATTAACTTTTCGGTATCAACATATATTGTATGTAATAGAATAACAAGGTTATTCGTTGCAAATGATTCTAGTCGAAGAATGTGTCTGATTGTGATTCTATATGATAAAGTATTAGTTTTGATCTGCTTCGAGAGAATTTGTCGTCAATTCATCCAGGACGAACACAGAAGGAACATGCAGCAACTGAAGACACCAACGCAATCGCAATTTGCAGAGTCTAACTGTGGTATACGCTAATTGTTCAGTGAGAAGAAGTGTAGTGATTGTCCAATTATATCGTACCGCTTTCCAATACGACTGCACGATTAACTATAGCGAACAGTTTCTGTTCTGTTTGTTGTGATATGTCAATATTGCAATACGCTAAAGTTTCATAAGACAGAAGGATTACGTTGTGCCGGTGGCAAAGTCAAATTATCGGTTGTTTCCTAACCACGTTATTCGGTGCAAATATTATTGGAGAAAGTGATTTGAATCCGACATTTAAGGTAATTTTTTCTTGAATGATATTTAGTGAACAATTTTGAAATTGCAAGCTCATATATACATTTAGAGGGCAAATTAACCATCGAATTGTTGTTATCGACAGTGATAGAATAGCACAATTTTTTACAAATTTGTTTCGTTGTTAATTTTAAAACCGTCGAAAAATTCTAAAAAAACCTTTGCAAAAAGCTTTGTTGAACTCAGCTGAAGATGGTCGATTTACGATTCTGGCCCTCGCGAGAACGATATACAAGCTAGTGTCAATGCACTGTACTGAGTATTTTCTGCAAACGTTCTTCTTCGCAGGCAATACACACTCAGCCACGAGCAAGGATGGAAACTCAGCGATCATGATTCGATTCATGATAAATCCCAAACTGCGTGCCCTAACGATGAACCATGAATCGTATGAGCAAAGCTTTGGGAGTGCAGACAGTAGTGATCAGCGTTGCCAATGTTCCAGTTTAAAATCTTCCAGTTTTTTGGAATATCGTCCAGTTTTATCCAGTTTTTTATATGTATGCTCTGTGGTCCCCATGGCCTAGTGGTAAGCGTTGCGCTTGCCAAGAAGGGGGCTTCGGGTTCGATTCCCGTTCGGGTCAGAAATTCTATCGTCATAGATCGTTTTTCTGGCTTGCACTTGTAAAGGAGAACTGTCTAGGGTGTGGTGAGATGAGCATTGGGCATTACCAGTCCCCAAGAAAAGCCACAGAAACCCGGAAACAGCTCCTCTAAGCGAATTGACGCCGCTATAAGCGTCTTCGCCCAGTCCTTGTGGTACTCGGGACGTAAAGCAGCAGTATATCACGATGGTCCTCCTGCGAACCACTAAAACACCAAGCAACGAACGATACACAAGAAAAAATTGTGAATCAGGCCATGTTGTGAAGACGTTAAGCCAAAATGAATAAAATATGTATGCTCTAGTTTTACCCATTTTATGTATAATAAATTTACAATGATAAATATTACCTCTCCCTCCACCTTCCTATCCATTGAGCAATTTTATTTTTTGCCATTTATCGTTCAACCTTGGATCGATCACTCTTTTCTTACATAGTCAACTCAGTGTTGCATACACTTCCGAATTTATTACGGTCAGCGCGGAGTGCATTTGGTGAAAATATATTGTTTTTCAGTCGTGTTTTATCTACCTTATGAACTTTTGCGACAGGCGAGGTTGTAATTTAGTTGAACGAAATAATTCGTTGGTGTTTTGACGAAAATACCAATACGAAGAGTTTTTTCGAATGCTGGAAACATAAATCATATATATCAACATATATCAAAGAGGAATTGGATCCTAATCCGACGGGTGGTCCTAAACCGGCCCCTGTCATTGATTCATAGTTATTTTACACGTTCACTCAGACGCTTGCCATCAATGGCTCGCACAAGCCTGGCTCATAGAACCAGGCTCACTTACGGCGGAACGCATTTGGTTCTTTTGTCGTCTTGTCGTCTTTGATCAACTCCCGTATGTGTGAGCTTGTTCAAACCGTAGCGTTGCGTTGCATTGAGACGGAGAAAATTCTTTGAGGGGGGATCCTTGTCTAGAAGGTCGAGAAGTAATGAATTTTCGTGTTTTTTTCGGATGTTAGGAATAAAGTAAAATGTTCGGGAATTTTGGTTATTGTTTAAAGTATATTTGAAGCTGTATTTTCCATTTTTAGAGTACACGAATAATGATTATTACACTGTTGACAGCTGGATGTGTAGATACTGTCTGAAAATCGATACCTTGTTAGTGGTATCGACACTGACGCAACGGGGTGTCGCAGAACGAATTCCAATGAATATTTTGAAACTTCAGGACAATACCTAAAGCGTTACATAGAGGTTTTTGAAGCTTCGAAAAATTACTAAAATGGTGGTCATTTTTGTTCAAATGAGTTAATTTTCATGATAATACCGCATGATAATAATGAGCTTCTACATAAAAAATCGAAAAAATGAGATATCAGAAAACGGATATGTAACGTTCCAGTTAATTCATTTTTAATAGCTGATAAAAAATTTCAGCCGAATCGGTTGAGTAGACCTTGAGATATCGATACCACCAGCTGAAAAAACATTGTTGTGAAAAAAACAAAACGAGTTTAAAAATTCGTACAGCAATACTATATCCCTTGAGGTGACTTCATACTTCATACAAAATCCTTTTAAGACAAGAGGACAAGAGCTTTCCAAAAATGCGACATAAAAGTTTCTATTTTTTCGACCTTTCAGACCGGGTTCCCCCTTAACACTTTCGTCGTTCCGTCACCCTGATATAGGTGTCACTTTCATCGTTCAAATTGAATAGGATTTTTAGAAGGAATTGGATAGAAAAGAAACCTAAGTGTCTTTAAATTTTAACTAAATGTAAAAATAATAAAATCATAATAATATTATTATAATGTTTATACTATACTTTTTGATAATTTATAGTATGGATGGTTTGTACTGCAGTTTTTCGCGAAACCCATATAATATGACTTTGGCATGTGTTATTGTTGTTAATTTGTCTTCAAATTAAAAAAAAATATTGTTAAATCATGTAAAAGTTGTCTACAAACTAAGTTTGAGCTTCATTTAATAACTTATTCCCAAGTTGTGCCGAGCAAGAAACTCAAAAAATGTCGCGTCAGTAGCAGGCACGTGTTAAGAATGTTTGTGCCATTAAAGAAGAAGTGATTGTGGTTGTTCCCAATGCATTTGACAGCAGGCAGGCGACGCATACAAAAACGATGTTTAAGATTTTTCGCAATTCAACGTTAGTCGAATATACCTAAGAAGCAGATTCTTCTATCATTCATGCTTGAAACCTCAGTGGTTGAAAATACGTACCTATAAATATGGAACGTTTGAAACCGCAATATCATCATTGTGTACACACTGATTTGATTCGGAGTGAATGCGAGCGTGAATTCATCACAAAGGCAAATTTCTTTCTGGCTGCGTTTAATTTAAAAAGTTCTGAATACTTGAAAAGTTTTCAGGGTGCGTCTCTTGAACGGAATTATTTTCGACTGAGGGATACAACTTTTCTACTTCTTGTCTAGTCCCTGTTGAAGGGGATTTTGCGTGCGAGATTGTGTGTACGAGTATATGAGTATCTTCATTATATTTCAGCGTAAGGTACTGTCATTTTGATTTAACATAAAAATACTTCAGTAATAATGATACAATCCAAAAAGGAGAGAGTGATAAAATCACTTACGCTTAACTCGTGATAGACAGATCAAAACCTTCAATTTCCAATGGTAACGACAATGATTCATATTTTTTATTTCGATTCCGCTAGAAGGATACGAGTTTTCGAGCTGAAATAAAAATTTAGACTCCGAATTTAGATATCCCGATTCCAAATCCAATTTTTGAGATTTTTCTTGAACTGAACACTTTATGCTCCATACGTTACAGAATTTTTATATATATTATTGGCAGATCAAACCGTGTACGAAAGAATAAAATAAATATGTAGGTGAATGGTATTAAAGACGGACACATTAAGTAAAAGTTGATTTTTTTGTGAATTCCACAAAAAATATATAACTATCTCACCACGAATAGACTTTCTTCTTATAATAAAAATTGATTTTGAGGCAGAAATTTTGCAAAATTAACGTGTCCGGCATAATTGAAAAAATAAGAAAGAGTCGGGAAACGAACTGAAAAATCAAGTTCATGTACTTGATAAGTGGTCTTGAAATCTTGGTCTTCAAATAAGTTTTAAAAATAATCGAACAAAAAGACTTGATTTGTAATTTCTCTCATTTGCTCATGCCTAAAATAGCTTCCGGCATTCGGATGTTTTTATTTACAACTAGCTGACCCGGCAAACTTCGTTCCGCTCAAAATGGTTTTTTTTTGTTATCAATACCTTCATACATTCGCGTTTTCTTGCTAAGCGAACGTTCATTGGTCCAAACGCAGAACTTTTGATTGATTGATCTTCTAATTGACTCTTTACAATTTCCATTTACTATAAATTTCCTAGACCTTCTACTAAAACTCATCATTATGATATAAAATTATTTTCAGACACAATTTTCGTTCAAGATTATTCAATCGCTTGCAAATAACATGTTTCTCCCTCACATGGAATACATATTTGATACAGAAAATATACTAAAATTATGACATCTCAAATATGACGGTTGCTTCTTCGAGTTTTGTGCTCGGATTAGTTCTCGGGATATGCAAAAATTTGTGTTTCATTTGTATGACAGCCTCCCCTTAAAGAGAGGAAAGGAGTGTCGCACCACAGTAAAAACATTTCTTACCCAGAAAATTGTGTTTCTTTTGTATGGCAGCCCCCCTTTAAAGAGAGGAAGGTGCTGTCATACACTCATTCAAAAATATACACTCTGTTCAACTTCTATAAGACCACCCTGATTCTACTTCGTTGCAACACAAACAGTTAGAAATTCAACAAGATGCATTCATACATTGTTGAATGCTTAGAAACGCTTAGAATAATGTATATTTAACGACAATTTCGTTCAAAAGATTTTTTTGTTTATTTATTGTGCTTAAATATGATAATTTCAGCTGTCCAGTTTCTATAAGACCAATTCAAAATTCATAAGAATTATCAATGAAAATTCAAAACGACCGGCTGATTTACATGTCAATAATTGGTAACCTTGCCATTTCAGCTTATAACTTGCTGCTGAACGAATTTCTCGATATTTTTCCATGTTTCCGAAATTGTGACCTCGAGCTGTTCATTCGTGGTGTACCGTTTTCCCTCAGTGTAGATTCTGCTTACAAGGTTCCCCCTAAGATGTTCAACAGGATTCAAAACTGTGCCGACCAGTCCAAAATATTACGTTTTTGGTCCTTAATCCATTGCTTAGTTTCCTTGCTGATATGAATAGAAGCATTGTTTTGCTGTGATGTGATTTTTTTGTGACGACATCCACGCAAAAACGGTAGGAGAGAGGATTCCAGAACATGTATGTAATCCTTAATGATATGAAAGCTGTTTTGAACTTTTCGGTTGCACAGAATCCCGCCCAAACCATGCACGAGCC
Source organism: Toxorhynchites rutilus septentrionalis (assembly GCF_029784135.1). Lineage (NCBI taxonomy): Eukaryota > Metazoa > Arthropoda > Insecta > Diptera > Culicidae > Toxorhynchites > Toxorhynchites rutilus. The sequence goes on along the minus strand of NC_073746.1, from coordinate 255,135,871 downwards.
TCCACCAAAGTTCCTGGTTGAAAAATACTTTTCCTCCTTCCTTTTTCTCCGTAAATCACGCTAGTACCTATTGAAACCATCAATACCATCATTTTTGAACTTTTTCTTGTCAGTGAAGATAACCTATACATTGAAGAACTTTTTGTTATGGTATATAGCGTAATGTATTCTTTTGGAAACATTCTTTGTCACAACATACCATGTCCAATTGTCGGTTCATGTGAGCTTTGGCAAAACTCAGACATTTTTCGATGTGAGATGGTGTAAGATGAGGAGCTTTAACCTTTTAAACTCTCTCTATGTGTGGGTTTTTTACCAAAACTTGACGAATTGTCACCCGAGTAACATTTAAATTGAAATATTGCTTTATTTGCATAAGTGATTTTGAGGTATTGGAATCTATTCTAGCTATGTCCCGCTTATCCCGGTCAGAGAGCTTCGATTTACGTTGAGCATTCTCCTTCTTACCGTATCCTTGAGGATTCGCTAAATAATTGAGCACTACTTGATGCGATCGTCCAATCCGACGAGAAATTTCTTTGATATCAACATTTTCTTGGTGAAATGCATCGATTTGTCTTCCTTTTCTGTCCGTGAGCACTTTTGACTTCGGCATTTTCCAGATTTATTGATCAAAACAACTAAAACAACGGAAAAATGTAACTGGTTATATAGAAACGTGACACTTGGAAAATTCAAAACCTTTGGTTTACGCTCAGCGCTTGCACAAACACATATGAAAATCATGCAGTCCAATACCAACACACTAGAATATAAGTTGAAGCATTGTTTATTTATAATGGCACAAAGCAGCAAGATCATCACCTGGTCTTTTAAAAGTAGCTAGAGTTAACCACCATAAATTGTTATGTATCGCCTGATTTAACGCGGAAGAAAATCCAGGTGGTGGAACATAAATATGTATTATTACTGAGATAAGTTCGATCAAGCTTACTTTCGTCTAGTTTGCGAATATAGTTAGTTGGCGCTCCGAAGCGCTCCGAAGCACATAAACAATAAATGTGGAATAAAGCTCACTTTTCATTTTTCCATAACAGCATAATACTGTGCACTGGGAAAAACCCATGCTCTAGTAGAGCGAATGAATTCACTGAGCATTTCGCCGGTACTTAGAATTCGTATCAATATTATGCACGAAATGTTTTTCTTGCACATTTTCTCCGCCAACAGTTTCCAACATGTTATTATTTTTCTCATCAACATAGTTTTCCATGAGGTACCGTTAGAGCTACTAAGAACACTAAATGCGCTTCATGAATCAACTCGCTTTCGTTCGGGGTAATGCAGAGTAATGATAATATACAGATAAAAACCATTTCATTGAATGAATACGTCTACCTCGTCTGCTGTTCTCAATGATGTCCTCCTTCAGAATTTGGATGCTTCACTGGCAGACATTAATCGGGAAGTATCATACCCGTTAGGGAATCCAAATTAAGATTAATGGCTCTCACAACCCACTGTTAACATTTCAATTCCAAGATTTGCGCTGAAATCCACCCAATTGTTAGACTGAAGCTCTTCATACACATTATCCGCTAGAGATTAAAGAACGATACATTCATATCCAGACTGTTCACATAACTCTTACTTCAACGCAGCGTCAGTCATCCACCCACGACCAGGAGGGATTCGGGAGTGCGATACTAACATTGGGAAAAGAGAGAGTCAGACACAATTCGGTGCCATTGAATAGTGCAAGAAAAGTAACGTTCCTTCATGAAAAATAATGATAACTGCGATCATGATCGTTATAAATTCTTTTCATGTCGCTGGTGAAGTGTAACGAGATGGTGTCGTGTGCATCACCAGCTGAGCACGGAAAAATAAAGAAAAAAGACAGGAAAATGCCGACGAAGCGCCCTCATCAAAGCTTTTTCTTCTGCTTATTTTTATGACACTTCGCATATTTTGTCTCACTTCGCCGACATTGGCTCATAAATTATGTATGCAAAGTACACGTTCCACGGCTCATCTTCGCATAGGTTTATTGTTGGGGGAAAATGAGTTTCCCTGGATGGTTGTGCTAAAAGCATGGGCTGTGAGGCTTTTTGGCTGATTGCGTTCACATTGTGTCGGTGTGGCAAGGTGTGCCTAATACAGTCAATAGTTGAGCCATGTTGGGAGGAAATCATCAAGTGCAAAACATGTTGCAGTACGGTTCTGCGTCATGAATAAATTGTGTCCCGACCAATACACCTTTTGCTCCCACAGGATAACGCCATTGCAGACCCGGGACTGAGATTGCGACTGCTTGGTTCCAGTGAATTAGACAAGTCCATTATGCACCTGTAAACATTCCAATAAAGTCGGTGGAGTGAACGTGGTTCCCCTTCTCGATACTCGCTGAGCACAATCGATTGAATGTAAATGATATTGAAGGGATAATCGTGAATATCAATTATTTACTGATAGTACTGAAACAGTAGAAACTTCTATGCATGAGTATCGGGACGGGACCTTAGTCTGGATTATCTAGCTTGTGTTCGTGTAAGACAGGGTTTTGCATTTCGTAGGTCGGATCATAAAACCGTGTATTCTGATAGTTCTCAAACAAGAATATGACCCAAATTTTTTATTGAATTCCAGGTTTCTGGATCGATTCAGATGATTGACATATCAAAGCCAATAAGCTAGTATTCTTTGAAAAAATATTACACTTTCGGAAAAATTGGATTTTGTTTTTGTTATTATTGATTGTATTTGTTTTTTTTAAATAATTTACATAGCTAGGGATAGAGGGCGCTCGGTTAACTTAGAAAAATCATTACTCCAAAAACGAAAAAACACCTCTCTGATTTTTGGATATGTTATGCAAAAAGATCTCAGCCTTCAAGAAAAAATATGAAAAAATATAGCGTCCTCTATCCTTAACCATGTAAACTATAAAAAACAAATACAATCAATAATAACGAAAATAAAATCCAATTTTCTCGCCAGTATAATATTTTTTTCAAAGAAGACAATTGGCTTTTACTTGATATGTTGATCATCTGAATCAAGTAGATCAAAAATTATGAATTTTCAAAAAAATACGAACCACTCTAAAATGGAAATGAGCACTCTAAATAATGAAAAAAATAAAAAATACGGGTCTAATATTTCGCGATAAGGAACAAAACTACAAATTTTCACGAAAATCTGAGAAGCACTATATCGGTATACTCACGCCATTCACCTTCAAGAAAGCTGTGAGTCGAGTCATCTTACTCAATTTTCCGAGTAGAACAAGGAATAGCTCTTTTTCTGCGGCAAATCGTCAGTCTCGTTCAACACTCAAAGCAGAATGTTTCGTTTTGCTTGTTTCTCATCATAATAATCGTATCAAATAGACGCCATGTCAAATCAGACGTCATAATACTATTCAGCCCGTCATTATACAGAGTATCGTAAAGGTGGACCAAACTAGGCCTAACCACATGAAAATGAGTATCATGCAGGACAACGTTATGTGTGACTTGGTTACGCGTTTCACTGCCAAGTATGTCATTTAAGCTATTCTGTAGTTTTTCTCTCCTGAAAGCAATGTAACCCGTCAAGAAAACATCTAGGGGAGGTGCGGGTAATACAGACAGTGGGAGTAATATGGACGGGAAGTTCATTTGCATAGTTAAGCTTTGAATTTCAGATTTCTATTAATAAGAACACTTTTACATATTATTCTGTAATATTCATACTACTCAAAAAATACTGATCAAAAGTGGAAAAGGGAAACAAAAACCGAAAATCATAAATGATTCCGAGTGTGGATGTACTTCGATATTAAGCATTTTGAGTAGTTTAATTTCCAAATTCAATCCGCTGATGGTTATATTTCGGTTTGTGAGTTAACATAGAAGCGATATAATGAATGTATGGAAAAGTAAATTCCTTATATTTATTTATCGCGTCTTCTCCAAAATAATTGTCAGACAAACTAAAATATCACTATTAATCCTTATACTAAGCACATTTCTAGTCATGTCAAATTCAAACAAGTAATGCACATCATTAAACCGTTTGCAACAAACATCGATAGGATTATTTTGTCCGTATAGAGTACGATGCGCTGCCTGCCGGAAGAAAACAACTTGTCTAGTTGATCTACCCGAAGCGTTGATTCGAAGCTTGCCCAAAAGTTCTGCATAGTCAAGATTGTTGCTAAGAAGGTCGAAAATCAACATTCTCTGGAGAAACTTACGTCGTTTTTGCAGTGTCAGTAAATGGATCAGTGCGCAGCGTTCTTCGTATGAGGTCAGATGCTGGTCGCTGCGCCACGGAAGATAACGAAGAGCATATCGGATGAAACTTTTCTGCACACGTTCCAGACGAGCAATGTGAACAGCATGGTATGAGGCCCAATAGAGACACCGTATTCCAATATACTGCGTACAAGAGACACATGCTTCGAAAGTGCACCCGTGGCCGAGTGGTTAGCGTCTCACATTATCATGCCGGGTGTTCGGGTTAGATTCCCGTTCTGGCCGGAGGATTTTTCGTCAGAGAAATTTCCTTCGACTTGCACTGTGGTCACGCGTATTCTAGAGCTTGCCCCTCGGAATACACTGAAAGCGTGTTATTTGGCTTAAGAAATCTCAACTAAGTATTAATAAATGACGACGCTAGTTAATACATTCGTTGAGACGGCAAAAGTTCCACAGAGAACGTTAACGCCATTCAAGAAGAAGAAGACAAGAGACACATACAACGCTTTGAGGCAGTATACATCACTAAATGCCTGAGTGTGGCGTCTGATCAATTCGAGAATGGTAAAAGCCTTAGCTGTAACTGTTACAATATGATCCGTAAATTTTAGCTAGTTGACTTCGGTCGATGTGATGTGGAAAATTTAAATTATTAAAATAATTGTACTGGTGGGGTGAAAGGGACAGTTGCCAGTGGGAGTGAGATGGACTGTGAAAAGTCTGTTTTATCTGTTCCTACAGAATGCCTTGCGTCTGTATACGGAAATCAAATCGCCAAAAATGAACTGTCTATAAAACTAGCGGGAACCAAAAGCAAAATAGTTGTGGGTCTGTCCGTTTGCACTGATATTGTGTCAAAAAGCACATTTTTTTTTCATCATTTAACGGTCATTCGTGATGAGTTCAGACCTTGGTTGAATAGAATTATTCCTCTCACGAAAGATAAACCTCTACGCTCCTTACATATTACATGTGTGTTTTACCTCAAAATATCACGAGATCGTGAATATTTTCAACTTGTTTTTTCGTTTATTCCTCATAAATTTCATATTCAATGTAATCGATGACGATATTTTTTTTTTGTTTACCGATTCACATATACTTCATTTACCATTCCACCATTCATTAATCATTTTCAGTTAGACATTTCCAGTTGTGCACCCGTGGCCGAGTGGTTAGCGTCTCACATTGTCATGCCAGGTGTTCGGGTTCGATTCCCGGGCGATTTTTCGTCAAAGAAATTTCCTTCGACTTGCACTGTGGTCACGTGTATTTTAGAGCTTGCCCCTCGGAAAACATTTAAGGCGTGTTATTTGGCTTAAGAAATCTCAACTATGTATTAATAAATGACGCTAGTTAATGCATACGTTGAGACGGCAAAAGTTCCACGGGGAACGTTAACGCCATTCAAGAAGAAGTTAGACAGTTGAACTTCCTGCCAGAAGCTTATAGTCTTTCTTTGTTCGTTACAATCCGTTTGAAGGTTATGAGTACATTCGCTATCCAACTCTTGACGAGTAAAGTTCAGTGTCGGTATTGTGCGTTGCCACTTTTGCTATTGTGCTATTGGTACGAGTGAATCGTGTACAAGTGAAGGTCATTGCTGTCCGCTTTCGACCTGACCTTTTGTGAAGTGGAACGAAGGAACAAAGGAAGCAGCGCTCTTGCAGCGAGCCGGATTGCGGCTGTTGAACTGATTCGGCATAACGGGATCGCCATCGCGTGACTGTCGCAAACGGGATTCATCATCACGTGGCTGCGTAAGCTTTTCTTGCGCTATTGTGTTGTCTCCGTAGCGCGTAGCCTCTGTCTCTCCCTGATTAGGGCAGTAGAGCGCATTATTGGAACATATAAGTTGTTAAGGTACACATATTTATTATTAATATTATTATTCAATTCATTTGTTCATTGTTTAATATTATTATCATAATTTTTTTTTTTGCTATTTTTTTTAAGATTATTGTTAAAATCAATAATAATTTAGAAATAAGACAGAAATTTTTGTAAAATGGAGAATAGTGGAGGATCTCCAGAGATGGAGATCTCCGATAATGAATCTCATACAAGATCTGGGAAAAAACATAAACGAGTCCCTCATAAGGAAGATAATTCTTCTGGGGACGAATCTGCTCATCCTACCAAGCCCTCCTCTAAGAAAATTGCAAGCCTCCCTTCTCAACCCACTGTTACTTCCACTCCCCCTCTCCCATCATCGATTTCGCTTCCCCCTTCTGATGCTTCCGATCCAACCCAATCCTCGTCCTCGTTCTCATCCTCATCCTCGTCCTCGTCCTCGTCCTCGTCTTCCCCCTCTGTTGTCTCCGCTCCACGTGTCAGAGTTTATCCAGAAGATGCACCTGGAACTGGCCCTTGGGTTGTTTTCCTCCGGCCAAAACCGAAAGGAAAAAACCTTAACGTGATTCAGATCATGAAAGATCTGGCCAGATACACTTCTGTATCTGAAATTCGCAGGGTTAGACCGAACATATTGCGAGTTGTCGTGAATGAACGGAAACACGCAAACGAGATTGTTGCTGATCAACATTTCACTCTCGAATATCGAACATTTATACCCTCCCATAACGTAGAAATTGAGGGGGGTGATAACAGAAACGGGTCTGACGAGCGAACAAATGAAAGCAGAAGGAAAAGGCAAGTTCAAGAAGCTCCCCTCAATGGAAGTGAAAACCTTGGACTGTCGCCAACTCGGGAAACTTTCCCATGATGGGGACCAAACTAAATTTACGCCGTCCGACTCGTTTCGAGTCACCTTTGCTGGTGCCGCCCTCCCTGATTACGTTATGGTGGACAAATTGAGACTACCTGTGCGACTCTTCGTGCCAAAGCCCATGACTTGCCACAAATGCAAGTCAGTTGGTCACACTTCGGATTATTGTGCCAACAAGGGACGCTGTGCCACTTGCGGAGAGCAACATGAGGGGAAATCCTGCAGTGCGACTGAGCATAAATGTCCATATTGCGGGGGATCCCCACACGAGCTCTCAGTTTGTGAAACTTACAAGAGTTACAAGAGCTGGGAGAAACAGAAGCGCTCTTTAATGGAACGCTCGAAGCGCACATTTGCGGAAATTTTGAAGGGCGCTTCGCCACTGACCCAACAACAAGAACAACCAATCTCAACACACAATACCTTTTCCACGTTGCCAGTTGATGAAATGGAGGCGGACGCAGCTATCGGGGGCACACCGTTTATTTTCAAAGGGAATCCCCGGCGCAAAAATGTGACCACTCCCAAAGTTCAGGAACAAGTCCCCACGGTTATATCCTCTGTTAGCTTGCCTAAAAAATCGAGTGCAGCGGACAAGCAAAACCAGGTTCCTCCTGGCTTCCGTGGGAATATTTTCCAGCACTCGAGGGGACATCAAAAACCCCAACTGTCCCTATTTTTCCGTCCAGTTCAACTTCCCAACCGGGATTTATAAAGTTGTCTGACCTTTTGGATCAAATCTTCAAGTGTTTTAATGTAGCCGACTCCATCAGAACCATTGTCATCTCAATGCTTCCAGTATTAAAGACAATTTTGCAACAATTGATGCAAACATGGCCCCTCCTTGCAATGATTATCTCTCTTGATGTCTAATTCAAATAGAGAGGTCGGAGATATCACTGTTTTACAGTGGAATTGTCGTAGTCTCCCTAAATGGAATTGTCGAATGTATCCCTAAATTGGATACATTCAAATTTTTAATTCATAACTTAAATTGTGATGTTTTTGCTCTGTCCGAAACTTGGCTTTCTTCGCGAGATGATATCTCTTTCCACGATTTTAATATTATACGCTTGGACCGTGATGATAGATACGGAGGGGTGCTTTTGGGGATCAATAAGTGCCACTCATTTTTTAGAATTGACCTTCCACCTATTGGAGGGATCGAAGCTGTTGCTTGTCATGCAAACATCAGAGGCAAAGACCTCTGTATTGTCAGCTTGTATTGGCATCCGAGAGCTGCGGTTAGCCGCAAACAACTTGATGACATGTGCTCACTCCTTCCTGAGCCACGATTGATCTTGGGAGACTTCAACTCTCACGGAACTGCCTGGGGGGAACAGTACGACGACAATCGTTCATTGTTGATATATGACCTTTGTAACAGCTTCAATATGACCGTTTTGAACACTGGGGAAACAACACGTGTACCTAAACCTCCTGCTAACCCAAGTGCTCTTGACCTCTCGCTTTGCTCGAATTCACTATCGTTAGATTGCAAGTGGAATGTAATCCAGAACCCCAACGGTAGTGATCACTTGCCAATCAAAATTTCCATCACCATTGGGTCGAATTCTTCTGAATCTATAAACATGGCATATGACCTCACAAGACACATTGACTGGAAAAAATATGCGGACGCGATTGCTCTAGCCATCAATTCCAGAGATGGTTTGCCTCCATTGGAGGAGTATAACTTCCTTTCTCGTTTGATCTATGACAGCGCTGTTCGCGCTCAAACGAAACCCATCCCAGGTTCCACCATTTCCCGAAGGCCTCCCAATCTATGGTGGGATAGCCAATGTTCCAAGCTTTATGTTTATGTAGAAAAATCGAATGCATTTAAAGCTTTTCGGAAACGTGTAACCCCTGAAATTTTTCAAACGTATTTAGCCCTTGAAGATCAATTTAAAAACTTAATCAAAGGGAAAAAACGTGCTTATTGGCGAAATTTCGTGGGAGGATTGTCATGAGAAACGTCAATGAAAAAATTATGGAAAGTGGTTCGAAACATGAGAAATCGCTCTTCAACGAATGAAAGCGAAGAATATTCACATCGATGGATTTTTAATTTTGCACGGAAGGTTTGTCCTGATTCCGCTCCTGTGCAAAAAATTGTTCGAGATATACCACACAGTAGGTGCGATCTTGATTCCGAGTTTTCGATGGTAGAATTCTCTCTTGCTCTGCTTTCATGTAACAATTCTGCTCCGGGATCGGATAGAATTAAGTTCAACTTGCTGAAAAACCTCCCTGATGTGGCGAAACATCGCTTGTTGAATTTATTCAATCGGTTTCTGGAGAATAATATTGTTCCAGATGATTGGAGACAAGTACGAGTTATAGCTATTCAAAAACCCGGAAAACCCGCGTCCGACTTCAATTCGTACCGCCCAATAGCAATGCTGTCTTGTATACGGAAATTGTTGGAGAAAATGATCTTGTTTCGCCTTGATCGATGGGTTGAAACGAATGGCCTACTCTCAGATACACAATATGGGTTCCGCAGGGGCAAGGGAACGAATGATGGACGTTGCTTTCTTCAGAAATTCAAATGGCTTACGCCGGAAAAAAACAAATGGCTTCAGTATTCTTGGACATAAAGGGGGCCTTTGATTCTGTTTCAATAGAGGTTTTGTCGGACATATTACACTCTCGGGGTCTGCCGCCTCTATTGAATAATATGTTATATAACTTGCTTTGTAAGAAACATTTGAACTTTTCTCACGGAGATTCGGCAGTAAGTCGGGTCTCTTACATGGGCCTCCCCCAGGGCTCATGTTTAAGCCCCCTTTTGTACAACTTCTATATAAGCGACATCGACAATTGCCTTACACAAAATTGCAGCCTAAGACAACTTGCAGATGATGGAGTGGTGTCTGTCGTAGGATCAAACGAATCCGACCTGCAAGGACCCTTACAAGATACTTTGAACAATTTTTCAACCTGGGCCATTGGGCTAGGGATCGAATTCTCCACGGAGAAAACAGAGATGGTGGTTTTTTCTAGGAAGCATAGACCAGCAAAACCAAAGCTTCAACTTTTGGGTAAACCGATCACTCATGCTATGTCATTCAAGTATCTTGGGGTCTGGTTCGACTCCAAATGTACTTGGGGGGTCCATATTAGGTATCTGAGTAAAAAATGCCAACAAAGAATAAACTTTCTCCGTACAATTACCGGCACCTGGTGGGTAACCCACCCAGAAGATCTTATAATGTTGTATCGAACAACTATTCTCTCAGTGATGGAGTATGGCAGTTTCTGTTTTCAATCAGCTGCCAAAACACACCTCATTAAACTCGAGCGAATTCAGTATCTTTGTCTCCGTATCGCGTTGGGATGTATGCCCTCAACGCATACCATGAGTCTCGAGGTTTTGGCAGGCCTACTCCCACTAAAAGATCGCTTCAATTTATTATCTCTTCGGTTCCTCATCCGGTGTAAGGTTAGGAACCCATTGGTGATCGGAAATTTTGAGCAGCTGATCGAGCTAAATTTTCACTCCGGATTCATGAGTTCATATCATGAATTCATCTCCATGCAGGTTGATCCTTCTTCGTATATTCCCAACCGTGTTTGTTTCCCTGACTACATCAATTCCTCTGTGCATTTTGATCTGTCCATGAAGCAAGATATCCATGGATATTCAGATTACCAACGATCGAGGATCGCTCCAACGATCTTCGATGAAAAGTATGGGGGGTATCAATTGTGATAATATGTACTTTACTGATGGGTCCACTATAAACGAGTCCACAGGATTTGGAGTGTTCAACGAAATTTTTAGCACCTCACACAGTCTTCAGAATCCTTGCTCAGTGTATATTGCTGAATTAGCAGCAATTCATTGGGCGCTGGACAGCGTCGCCTCACGACCTGTTGAACACTATTACATTGTAACGGATAGTCTTAGCTCTGTCGAAGCTATCCGTTCAGTGAGGCCGGAAAAGCACTCGCCGTACTTGAGAGAATACGAGAAATTTTGAGTGCTTTATCCAGACGCTGTTATGTCATTACTTTCATCTGGGTCCCTTCACATTGCTCCATTCCGAGTAATGAGAGGGCTGACTCATTAGCAAAGGTAGGTGCAATTGAAGGCGATATTTATCAGCGTCAAATCGCCTTCAATGAATTTTATTCTTTAGTCCGCAAAAATACCATCGCTAACTGGCAACGCAAGTGGAATGAAGATGAATTGGGCCGGTGGTTTCACTCGATTATCCCTAAGGTTAGCCTCAAACCGTGATTCAAAAGACTGGAATTGAGTCGGGACTTTATTCGCACCTTCTCCCGACTCATGTCCAATCACTGTTCGTTAGATGCACTACTCTTTCGTTTCAATCTTGCCAGCAGTAATCTCTGCGTTTGTGGCCAAGGTTATAACGACATCGAGCACATTGTTTGGTCGTGCGAGGTATATCTGGTCGCCAGATCGAATTTAGAAAACTCTCTTCGGGCCCGAGGAAGACAGCCCAATGTGCCGGTGAGAGATGTGTTGGCTCGGTTAGACCTTGATTACATGTCCCATAAATATGTTTTCCTTAAAGCTATAGATCTTCGTGTGTGATTGTCCCTACATCCTTATACCCTCCTTTCCTTCCTTCGCGGGTAATTCGCCCCCTTGCTATAAATAGTAGAATAAGTTGAAATGTAAATACACTATAGATATACGAATAGATTTATGAAATGAGTGTTCATCAACATTGTTACAATTTCCTTATATCCCATCCTTCTCCTAAAAATATGTCACCCTTCTAAACTCGAGTACACCGCGAGTAATCGGTTTTCCACCTTACTAACCATAGATGTAAGAAAATAGTTTATATATATATATATAGTTTTAAAATTATATTTAAGAATTCGGCTCCTTTAAAATTAAGTAACTGAGACTGTAAAAATAAACGAATTAATAAAAAAAAAGGTTATGAGTACATACAACAAACGGCTATTTTTAGCGCTACTATTTAGAGTTCCAAAAGAGTTAAACTAACAGATTTCTGAACAATGAAAAAAAATATATTTAAAAAAACCAAATGTTCTGGACAATTACAGCCCTACGTCAAACTTCCGTCCGTGCCCCTAGGCTCGGTCTCTTCTAATTTTTTGTAAGTATGTTCTTCCGTGGATCAAAGAGCAGTAGTATTTTTGATTGGTAAATGTTTCGCTTCTTGGACAAATTTCATAAATTTGTCGTGAATTATGTATATTCGATTATGGATACAATGTATGTTGGGCATAATTTCTAAGGTGGAATATGTTCTAGAGGCAGCCGATTCATATGTCGTATGATTCACAACCGAATTCCACAACAATCGTCTCTTTTGGGGGATAATATTCTCTGGTTAACAATTATAATCAACATCAATTTAGTACTGTTCATATAATGAAAACAATGTTCAGAGCAAGATTTTTGGTAAGATATTGTCAACTGGATAAAACATTTCATTGTCTACATGTAGAATTGGAGTGAACTAAAAAAACTTTGAGGTTCTATTAGTATAGAGTTTTTTTTTTATATTCAGGGAGCAGGGAGACTTATCGCCTTTGAAATCGACTATGCTTTTGATCTTGTTAGTCGGAGTTTACTTGCGGTTGTGATGCGGAACATTCAATTTAACATTCATAGCTCTCCTTGTGCTACCGTGGCCGAGTGGTTATCGTCCCACACTATCATGCCGAAGGATCGGGTTCGATTTTCGTTCTGGTCGGGGGAATTTTTCTTCAAAGAAATTTGCTCCAACTTGCACTGTGGTCAAGCGTATTCTAGAGCTTGCCACTCAGATGCATTCAAGGCGTATTATTTGGCATACAAATCTCAACTGAGTGCTAGTAAAAATGACGCAAGTAATACTATGTTGAGACGGCGAAGTTTGTCTAGGAACGTTAGTGCCATTAAAGAAGAAGAAGAAGCCCTCCTTGAAAAAAACACGAATGTTCCAATCTCATGTGTTCGTCAAATGATATCTCGCTTGTAACATCCCAATCTTTCGTTCGGTAGAATAAAGTGACTCTCCAATTCTTAAAAAAAGTCCCAACTATCTATAATGATCCAGTAGTGGAATACGCGGATGGCATGTCGATTGTGATTGTGTAGTTTAGGACAAGGAAAATTCCAAAAAACTGGATCGCACTTATGGATAATAAAATATGATCAGTGACAGTTCTTAACCAAAACATTTTCAATCAACATCGATAAAGTGCAAGTATAAGTTATATTTATTGGCCAATCATGCAAGAGTCAGGTTCTCGGGTACCTAGAAATATGAAACCAACTTCAGCAATCTGAAACTAACCATTGCATTGGAGCTTGAGCAGTTGCAATGGCAATGTCGCAAAATAGACACTCGCTTTGGGACAGATGTCCAACGAATGTTCCGCTTATCAGCCAAGGTGAACTGAATCTGCGTTTTCAGATGCATAAGTACGAATCTCTGTTGAACAGGTTTTATGCAGATTTGTATAGCACTCGTTTCGCTTAGCGCTTCTCGATTTATCTGGAAAATCCACTAATTATCCCCAAAAATTCTATAAAGTTATACGTACATGAAACACATTGGGCCTGATTCTCGAATACACTTCACGGTGGAAACGAAATAAACGGCACGCCATTGAACTACGTTTTACGAGTTAGTGAAGTGTCGAAGACAATAATGAGTTTTCAGGAAGAATGAGCACTTTTCAAATAAAAAATCATTAATGAAAATTAACTTCTTCGTATCAAACTGATATTCAATGTGAACGGAAAACTTTGTTTTCTTCATGTGATATAATAATCTTATACAAAAATTTCATCTGAAGATAATTTGATATTATAATGATTAGTTTAGTGGGAAACTAATCTCGTATACAGATGTCGATACTGTACCTTTGTCATCGCGGATACGTTTCATTCCGTTTCCACCGTGAAGTGTATTCGAAGTGTATTCGAGAATCAGGCCCATTGTGAATCATCTTCCAGATATACCTGATCCTGAACGTTTGATATGGGATCCGTCCAAAACTGTATTGCACATGAACTTCGAATATAGGCTACATATACCAAAAATGATGGAAGACAGCCAACACTTTTTCTTGGGCTGCAATTTAAAGGAGCATAAGTACAAAGCACTCACATCAGTAGCACTATTGACCAACTTCATTCTTCAATACTTCAACATGCAATTTTAGTCTACCGGCAAAATCGTATCAACAGCACGACATGTCAAATTCGTTCTCACAAAGGCTTGAGCCTAGAACAAAGATTCAGTAATCATCTTCACTCGAAGTTGGAATCAATAATCCCCCACAGTTCGTGTGAGTTACTTTCAGAATACAATTTTCAGTGAAAAAGTCTAACGATTTGAGAAAAACATGGATGCTCTACAGGGCAACTCAACCATTTTATGGATAAATACGGAATATAAGTGTGCGAAATGTTGAAATATTCTTGAAAATGCAAGACAGACTTCATTTATTTTTCAATATTGATCTGAATGTATTTTTTAAACTACTTTTTTAACGTATCCACCTGGACATTGTTTGTACCCCATCCCACCTAAATTTGTCCACGACGTATGTGGATAGCACTTTATTGAGTTTAATATACTGTTGGAACGGGAGTAAATATTCCTTCGAGCAATCAAACACCATGTGTTCTGGGTGATAAAAGTGCTAGAAGCTATAATATTTATTGTAGTTAAGGAGTTACAATGCTGTTGAATCAAACTTACATTGATACAATCCTCTCTTTTAGATTCAATCCAAAATTCCATACAATTTCTAAGGGTAAACACAAATATTCTGTAATTCATTGTACAATTAATTATTAATATAAATATTTGAAATATTCAATTAATATTTTCCTTCAATAGTGACATTTCGCCCTGTAATGCTTTGACACATTAAACGCATCGTATTGCGTCCCGCTACGACCAAGGGGCATACAGATCTAGAGCGAAACGCTGTTACAATATACATTTGTGAAGAGACGAGAAAACATTTTTTCGTGCCGTCAAAAAAAAAGGTGTATAATCACCTTGAATCATCTACATATCATACAAATACGTCTTATGTCGTCATTGAATAGTGAATAAATTTTCTTTTTGTCAAATTGGTCAGCTACTGGAAATTTGTTAGAACCAGGGCCCGAAATCTTCGAATATGGAAAATGAAGATCGACTCTCCTTTCTGTAGCTTCGCTTCGACTAGGACTACTTCGGCATTCGCCGTCAACATAATGTGAATTGAGTAGAAAATGAATTGACGAGCGTTGAGAGCGAGGATGACTGATGAACTATTCTTCTTCCTCTTGAATGTCGTTAATGTTCCCTGTGGAACTTTTGCCGTCTCAACGTATTCATTAACTAGCGTCGTTCATTAATACTTGGTTGAGATTTCTATGCCGAATAACACGCCTTGAATGTACTCTAGAGTGGCAAGCTCTAGAATACGCGTGACCACAGTGCAAGCCGGAAGAATTTTCTTTGACGAAAAATCCCCCAACCAGAACGGGAATCGAACCCGAACACCCGGCATGATAGTGTGGGACGCTAACCACTTGGCCACGGGTGCACATTAGACGAGAAATTCACACTAGAATAGAAATTCAAATTTTAACGTTTGTGACACCAGTAAATGAAGCACGAATGAGCTAATATTTTTTTGCATCGGGTATATTATCTTGCAAATCTACATTTCGTAGCAAGTTCCGAATCTCGACGTTTCATGCAATTTTAAGACATAAAATAACAAATAAAAAAAAACAAATTTTCGAAAGCCCCGATTTCCTTTACTCTCCCCTTGGGTGATTTTTCGATTTTCAAAAAACTTTGTCCGCTTTGCGCCACTCTCCCTTAAGTCCGATTGAGCTGAAATTCGCATTTTTTTTCGAGGTGGTGAACATTTTGTATAGGGTAACTTTTTGTAATTTTAGGTCGATTTTTTCCCATACATTCATTGGCACCCTAATGTAGATGTATCCCCAGAGTTATTAATGTAGGAATACGTTTCAGAGTGTAAAATTACGCAAGAGTATTTTTTTTTTGGAATTCACAGTCAATATAAAAAAATGTACAGGGGTTTCCAGCTATAATATTTATTGTAGTTAAGGAGTTACAATGCTGTTGAATAAAACTTACATTGATACAATCCTCTCTTTTAGATTCAATCCAAAATTCCATACAATTTCTAAGGGTAAACACAAATATTCTGTAATTCATTGTACAATTAATTATTAATATAAATATTTGAAATATTCAATTAATATTTTCCTTCAATAGTGACATTTCGCCCTGTAATGCTTTGACACATTAAACGCATCGTATTGCATCCCGCTACGACCAAGGGGCATACAGATCTAGAGCGAAACGTTGTTACAATATACATTTGTGAAGAGACGAGAAAACATTTTTTCGTGCCGTCAAAAAAAAAGGTGTATAATCACCTTGAATCATCTACATATCATACAAATACGTCTTATGTCGTCATTGAATAGTGAATAAATTTTCTTTTTGTCAAATTGGTCAGCTACTGGAAATTTGTTAGAACCAGGGCCCGAAATCTTCGAATATGGAAAATGAAGATCGACTCTCCTTTCTGTAGCTTCGCTTCGACTAGGACTACTTCGGCATTCGCCGTCAACATAATGTGAATTGAGTAGAAAATGAATTGACGAGCGTTGAGAGCGAGGATGACTGATGAACTATTCTTCTTCCTCTTGAATGGCGTTAATGTTCCCTGTGGAACTTTTGCCGTCTCAACGTATTCATTAACTAGCGTCGTTCATTAATACTTGGTTGAGATTTCTATGCCGAATAACACGCCTTGAATGTACTCTAGAGTGGCAAGCTCTAGAATACGCGTGACCACAGTGCAAGCCGGAAGAATTTTCTTTGACGAAAAATCCCCCAACCAGAACGGGAATCGAACCCGAACACCCGGCATGATAGTGTGGGACGCTAACCA